>NC_091950.1:222128967-222463342 GCF_031021105.1 Erythrolamprus reginae
CATTTGTTAACGTTGCTCCAGAATTAGTTCCTTCGCTCAATACCTTCTTTTCTAGAGCTAACTTAACCTGGTTACAAGACTTGCAGGAAAGAATTCCAGCGGCTGATACCCTTTCTTCTATTCCTATACCGTTCCTTCTTTCATTGATATATTTTATTTCTATATCTTTCTTCTAGACTTTCATTGATTTAACTTACTATAAGTTTATCCTCTGTAACTTTCATCATGTTTTGGACAAAATAAATAAGTAAAAACCTGCAGACTACTTTGGCAGGTACTGCTGGAAATCAGGGTGAATGGAGATACGGAGACCTCCATGAGATTGATCGAGGACAGGAAGTCGCCTTTCCGTATGCATGCCAAGATGGACTGAAGTGAGTGCATCTTGAACCATTGGTATCAAATATGACAATTAACTCTCTTGAGGCCAAGAGGTCAGTCAATCTGCATTGACTAGAGTAATTAACTCTGACCTATCAAACTCTTCAACCAACATTGCTCTGAAACTCTGTGGTTTGCAGTTTTCTGAATATAAAGAACAACCCTTGTTTTATTTTTACAAGCCTTTATGTGTGTTTGATTAATTACTTCATTCCTGGGTAGCCCATGGCCAGGCAGAACAGTTGTGTAGAATTTTATGCCGAAGTCTGTGTTCAGGTTCGGCGTTCGAATGAACTCCACAATGCCCCAATCAACAGTCTTGTTGTAAGCTGAAGCCATGCTGTATCTGGGCAGGAAATGCAAGGACCGGCTGCAATTGGCCATGCATCCTGCTGACCAGTGATTGGAGGGACACCTGACCCTGCCTGTATAAAAGACAAGACCATGCGGTCCATCGACATTAAGAGAGCTACTTGTTAGTTAGGAACAGTTCTATTGCTGCTGATGATGGGGAGAGATAGGTTGTGGAGATTTCTAAGATCACCTAGGCTGCATCTGGTGACTGCTGGAAGGGAGATTTCTCAACTGTGCCATTGTCTTCAAAAGGTCAGATCACCTAGGCATCCAAGAAAAAAAAGGGGCAGATTTTTTGAGGGCAGTTTCCCTGAATCTTAGGGTTTCTGACACTGAAAGAGGCATTTCTCAACTGTTTTATTTTGTTGCTAAGGGCAGAGTCACCTGCCCATCCAAGGCAAAGAAAGTAAAAGGCTTTTTTTTTGCAGTTTCCCTGAATTTTTGAGTTTCTGCATTTCTCAACTGTGCCATTTTGTTCCTGTGGGCATAGCCACCTAGCCATCTATCAAAGGCAAAGAAAGTACAAGACTTTTTGAGGGACTGTCTTGCTGCATCTGCTAGCTGCCACTAAAAGGGAAACCAAACTTGCATAGTTCTGGTACGTGCAGCATTTTGTTTGGAAAAAAAATTGTGGGAAAAGTTCACGTAGCAGTGATAGATCTAGGCAGCCCAGAGTTTAAAAAGGGCTGATCAGTCTTGCATTGCTGCTACTGACCTCTGGGTCAATGAGAGACTTGTCCTACATGCAGATTGGGTTGAAAAAGTTAACGTAGAAATGATAAATCAGGGCTTTCCAGTAATTGAAATGGGGCAGGCAGTCTTGCATTGCTGCTACTGACCTCTAGGTCAACAATAGACTTGTCCTACATGCAGTTTGGGTTTGAAAAGTTCAGGTAGAAGTGATAAATCAAGGCATTCCAGTAATTAAAATGGGGGGAGGGGGTGTCAGTCTTATATTGCTGCTACTGACCTCTGTCATTTGTAATTTTGGGTCAAACAAGGGGCCACTTCCATTCTCTGCATTTCCTTTTTCTATCTAATAAAAAGCCACTAGTGCTCTCTATCAATTTAATTTTGTGTCAAACACGGGGCCACTTCCTTTCTTCATCTCCTTTTTCTGCCTAATACAAGGGCGCTACTGCTGTCTGGGCATTTAATTTTTACAGGACATTTATTTTTCCAATTCTAGGTCCACCTGAATGCTCCACCTTCTTCTGTTCCCAATTTTCAACCATGAAGAAAGCCGCGAACAAGGGCCGTGACCATGGTGCTGCTGCTGCTGGTGGTATTGGTGTTGATGTTGATGGAGCTGGTGCTGGTGCTGCAGGGGCAGGGAGAGGTGGTGTAACATCTGTGCCTCAAACCCCTATTTGTGGTGCAAGCAGGCGCCTGGGTTTGGGGCCTATATTGGCAGGCCCCAAAACTGCTTCCAGAGTGGTGATGCAAGAAGAGGTTGGAGATAATATGGCATGCAGGGCTACCAGTTCTATGATATTGCCTTCTACACACTCCACCTCAGCTTCGTGTTCAGAGCACTCCTCATCACCCCCCTTCAAAGCAGCAAGGCCGTCTCAGCCAGAAGCAGTGGAGTCTTTAATGCTCTTCGATGACACTTCTAACTGGGATGCCATGGGCCATCCACCTGCCCCATCCCCAGTTGCAGACCTTGGGCTTCCAGATAACCAAGAGCTTCTGCTGGAGAACGAGGAAGTGTCCAGGGCATCATCAGGGAAGACCACAATGGAGGATGATGAGACCCAAATCCCCGCTCCTGCAGCTTACCGCAATGTTGAGGCTGAGGGAAGAATGGTTGGAAGAAGATGCCAGGAGTGATGACGAGGTACTAGATCCCACGTGGACTGAAGGCCGGCAGAGTTCAGAGGAGGAAGAGGCTGTGGTGGTCCAACAGTCCCAGGCAGCCAGCAGAAGAGGGAGAAAGGTGCAAACCCTCAGTGCTCAGTTTGCTGGTGTTACTGCCCACCATGGCCAGGGACCGAGCGCGCCACATGTGCCACAAAAAGTCTCACCAGTGTGGCATTTTTTCAAGCAGTTTACAGATGACAAGACAAAGGTCATTTGCACACTCTGCCACCAGTCCCTGAAGCAAGGGAGAGGTGTTAATAATCTCAGCACCACCTGCATGACCAGGCACCTGAATACAAAACATGACTTCATTGGCAGCAATACCTTCAAAGTATTCAAATGCCCAGGTCTTCCTTTTCTGCCCAGGCTGCCTTGGCCCATGCCACCACCTCCCCAACAACAAGGCCACCTGTCTCTCCCCAAAGGGACAATGTAGGATCACCACCTCCACCAATAACTGCAGCAGCATCACTACCACCACCACCGCTGCCGCCAAGCCTGTCTATACCATCCCAGGGAAGCTTTCAGCTGTCCATCCCTCAAACTTTGGAGAGAAAGTGGACATTCAGCCCATCTCACCCACGAGCCCAGGTCCTGAATGCCAGCATTTCAAAGCTGCTGGCATTTGAAATGCTCCCCTACTGCCTGGTGGAGACAGAAAGTTTCAAAAATTTTATGGAAGTGGCTGTCCCACAATACATCGTTCCAACCGCTACTACTTTTCACGCCAGGCCATCCATGCCCTGCACCAACATGTAGTGGAGAAAGTTAGGTGTGCACTGCAAAATGCTGTTAGTTCCCACATCCACATCACCACTGATACGTGGACCAGTAAACATGGCCAGGGTTGGTACATGCCCACTGGGTGAATGTAGTGGCGGCTGGGAATGAGGCGGAAAGCAATTTAGTGCATATCCTTCCACCACCCAGGATTGCTGGACATTGGTCGGTGCCTCCTGTTGCCTCATACTTCTACTCTGCTTCTTCCTCTTCACCCTCCACATGCAGTAAGTGCAGCGCAGCAACCTCCAACTTGAGCATGGCCATGGGGAAATGGCAGCAGGCAGTGCTAAAACATCTGCTTGGGCGAGAGACCACATACCGCCCAGGAGCTGTGGACCGACATCCAGGGGCATACAGATGAGTGGTTGCTGCCACTGTACCTGAAGCCTGGGAAGGTGGTTTGCGACAACGGGCGGAACCTTGGGGCAGCCTTGGGCCAAGCGAGGTTGACGCACATCACTTGCCTCGTGCTCAACTTGGTGGCGCAGAAGTTCCTGGCCCATTATCCAAACATGTTGGTGCTGCTGAATAAAGTGCGTGCTGTGTGCATGCACTTTCACTGTTCCCACCCTGCTGCTGCTCATCTATCTTCCCTGCAGAGGAACTTTGGCCTTCCCACCCACCGCCTCATATGTGATTTGCCAACCAGGTGGAATTCCATGCTGCATATGCTTGAAAGGGTGTGTGAGCAGCAATTGGCAATAGTGGAGTTCCAGCTTCAAAATGCCCAGGTGAGTAGAAGTGCAGACCAACAGCACTTTACCACCAATGACTGGGCCTCCATGAGGGACATTTGTGCCATGCTGCCGTGCCTCCAGTATGACACAGATATGGTCAGCACTGATAATGCCATCATCAGTGCTACCATCCCCATCCTTTGCCTACTGGAAAAAAACCCTTCAGGCCATGACAAAGGATGTGTCACAGGAGGAAGCAGAGGAAGAGGAGGCCATTTTCCCAGGCAGCAGGGGAGTGCATACGAGGTTTGCAGGGTGGGTGGCTGGGTCAACAGCAGTCAGGTACTCCGCTGTCCAGCCAGCATAGAGTTTTGGGGGGGGAACAGGAGGAAGAGGAGGAGAGACCTGTTACTGACAACCTCTCCTTGACTCAGGGCAGCCTGCTCACATGAGCCACTATGCGCTCCAGTGCCTGTGCAATGAGCCCAGGGTAGCACACATCGTCACCTCTGCCAGTTACTGGGTGGCCACCCTGCTGGAACCCTGTTATAAGGACAGCATCAGCTCCTTGATCCCAGCACTCGAGTGGGAGCACAAAATGAGAGAGTACAAGTGTGCACTCGTGGCAGAGTTCCCACAGGAATTGGAGGGCTCAGTGGTGGCACACAGAGTAAGAGGAGGACGCAGTTGCCAACACAGCAGGGGAACTGGCAGCACCTCACAGGGGAGGGTGAACATGGCCACAATGTGGGAAAACCTATTCCATCATCCCACACATCCCCCACCATTGGATGTGATGGCCCATAATACCAGAAGGCAAAATGTGACAACCATGGTGGACGATTACCTGTCCACGCATTTCATGGTACTTAGTGATGCCTCCACCCCTTCAATTTTTGTGTAGGTAAATTGGACATGTGGCCAGAGCTTGCCCTCTATGCCCTAGAAGTGCTGGCCCACCTTGCAGCAAGTGTCCTGTCCGAACATGTGTTCAGCACCACAGGAGGGGTCATCACTGAAAAAAGGATCCACCTATCCACAGACAACGTGGACATACTTACATTCCTTAAAATGAACCAGTCGTGGATCCCACGGGACTTGGCTGTGCCACCACCTGAGTGAGTGGTTAGAGTGTTTGCTACCACCACCACCACTACCTCCCCCCCCAACAGCTGTAAAATTCATGTATGTATGTATATATTCAGGTATATTTTTATGGAAATATTTGTGTATAGTTTGTGTTCGAATCCTGTCAATGGTATAACTGGAGGTGGAGTACATTAAGTTTTCAAGCAGTATACTATATATCTTGGATATCATTTTATTGTCTATTCCTAAAAGAACATTGTCCAGCTCATTATGTTTTTGGAAGCCAAAATTTCTTTTATCCTTATTAAATTTCAATTTAATTTGCAAATAATTTATCCAATCCAAATTTATTACTTTATTCTCTAAGGTCTGTTTGGGTAGTATTTCATTGTTTTAGTCCAAAATTTGTTGATATGTGATTTTCCTATCCTTTGTCCAGAGTGTTGGATATGTTATGGCCTCAAATGGAGATATCCATTTTGGAATTGCTTGATAAAATTGCTTTTTAATTTGGATCCAATTATCTATTATACATTTCTTTATGTACTGTAGTGTGTTTTAAAGTATGAATGTTTTTTATATTTATCAGTACCAAGGAATGTATGCCAGCTGGTCTGAAAGTCAAAGCCCTCCAAAGTTAATGTCCTTGTGTTTTTGAGGAGTATCCACTCCTTCGTCCATTTTAAGATCACAGCCTGGTAGTACAATTCAAAGTTTGGCAAACCGAATCCCCCTCTACTTCTGTGATTCTGTAACAGTTTTCATTTTAGTCTTGCTTTCTTTTTGGACCAAATGAATTTATATTTTTTGGTTAAATTAGAAAAAAATCGTCTTTATATATTTTTCATCCTGTAATAAATCTGTATTTATTGTCCATCTCCTAAATTCTTTCCTTTCTTCTTGCCATGTAATCTTGAGGGGATTATGGTCGGCCCACGTGTTGGGTTCTATATCGGCTGATTTTATTTTTTTTGTACATTGTTTTGCTTGTCCATATCATGTCAATTCTAGAGAATGAGTTATGAGGATTGGAATAGAATGTAAATTGCTTTTCTTTGGGGTGTTTAGTTCTCCACACATCCATTAAGTCTAATTCATCCACCATGAAACAGGTAAAGTTGTTTTCTTTGTCTTTTTAGTACTTCCTGACATAAAATCTATTTTTGGATCTAGTATGCCATTAAAATCCCCAGTAATGCAAATATTTTTTGAATCTATTTTGAGAAGAGTTTCATGTAACTTTTTGTAAAATTGTTTCTGATTTTGGTCTGAGGCATAAATGTTCACTATGATTAACTTCTCTCCATTAAGTTCAATTTCAACTATTACATATCTTCCTCTTGTATCCATCTCTATTGCTTTGGGTTTGAGTTATTTTTTCACATAGGTGGCTACCCCTCTTTTCTTTTTTCCATCTAGTAACACATACAGTTCCCCTAGCTTATGACATTCCAAGTATTTTATATGTGGTTGTTTAATGTGGACTTCCTGTAAGCAAATTATTTGTGCCTTTTGTCTTAGTAATTTCGCAAATATTTTTTTCCGTTTGTATTTGTTGTTTAGACCTTTAATATTTATCGATATTAATTTGGGTTCAGATGTCATCTTTTCCTCTGCTCTACTTTCTTTTTCTTATTCAATTGCTCGCAGCTGCTGCTGTTTGTGCTCTGATCTTAGTTCTCTCTTCTTTTCTCTTGTCTCTCCCCTCCTCTACTGGTTTTGTTTCTTTTCTTTTTTTTTCGTTTTGTGTGTCTGATTCTGTTTCTTACTCTTTACTTGGTTCTAGCTTTTCTCTGCTCTCAGATTCCAACTCTAAGCCCGTAATTTTTTCATAGATCTCTTGTTCACTTTCCGGGGTGTCAACTTTGATCTTCCTTCCTTCCAGGTTTATATCCATGCCTTCTGAACGTGATGTCTTTCTTGTTTAAAAGGGTTGCTAGTGTCTTATAGTCTCTTCTCCTTTCCTTTACCCTTCGGGGGATTTGTTTCAAGATATTTAACTCCCTACCTTTGTAGGTAAGCCACATACACTTTATCTCTGGTGCTTTTCCTGGAAAATCTCAAATGAACTTACTGCGGCAATTGGTGTCTACGGGCATAGCTGGTTTGTGTTCTATAGGTTTCATCGATCTCTATTAACGCTTCATCTCGGCTAAGTTGGAGGATTCCTCCAACAATCGTTATCGTGACCTCCCCTAAGTTTTCATTTTCCGTTTAGACTATATTTTGAAATTTGAGGAAATAAGAAGATCGCTCCATTTCCAACTGGAACAGGGAGTTTTCCAAATCTTTGTGGGATTCCATTATTCTCTGGTCTACTTGCACAATGCTCTTTTCATTCTGTTCTATCTTCTTTTCTACCGTTGTTATTTTTAACTTGTTCCTTCGTGTGTCTGCTTGAATTGATTTCAACCTATTCAACCCCTTCCACCCTTCCATCTCTCACAATACTAGACAACACAGTATCAACAGTAGAGACCTTCAAATTTCTAGGTTCTATCATATCTCAAGACCTAAAATGGTCACCTAACATCAAAAACATCATCAAAAAAGCACAACAAAGAATGTCCTTTCTGCACCAGCTCAGGAAACTCAAACTGCCCAAGGAGCTACTGATACAGTTCTACAGAGGAATTATTGAGTCTGTCATCTGCACCTCTATAACTGTCTGGTTTGGTGCTGCAACCCAACAGGACCGACACAGACTTCAGAGGATAATCAGAATTGCAGAAAAAACAATTGCTGCCAATCTGCTTTCCATTGAGGACCTGTATACAGCACGAGTCAAAAAGAGGGCGGGGAAAATATTTACTGACCCCTCACATCCTGGACACAAATTGTTTCAGCTCCTACCCTCAAAACGTCGCTACAGAGCACTGCACACCAAGACCACTAGACACAAGAACAGTTTTTTTCCCGAACGCCATCACTCTACTAAACAAATAATTCCCTCAACCCTGTCAGACTTTCTACTAAATCTGCACTTCTATTCTACTAGTTTTTCTCATCATTCCTATCACCCATTTCCTCCCATGTTGACTGTATGACTGTAACTTGTTGCGTATATCCTAAGATTTTTATTAATATTGCTTCTTCATTGCTTATTTGACCCCTATGAAAATCATTAAGTGTTGTACCACATGATTCTTGACAAATGTATATTTTATTTTATGTATGTTGAGAGCATATGCACCAAGACAAATTCCTTGTGTGTCCAATCTCACTTGGCCAATAAAAATTCTATTCTATTCTATTCTCCAGTCTAGATATGTCTGTCTTTAGCTCCATGTGATTATTAGTAATAAGTTCTTGTAGCTTGAGCATTGTTTCTTGCAGGATAATTAATGTACTGTTCGTGTTCTGCATCGATGATGTTTTCTCTTTGTCTTTCTCTGATGTCAGCATCTCATCTCTGGTGGGCAGGAGAGGCAGAACTGGCCGAAGATGCAGCTGTTGGTTTTTTACCTCCTCTGGGTTGATTACCTGCCACTTCTTTTAGTACTTTATCTTGTTTCTCTAGAATTTTATAAATTCTATCCCAAATAACCATATAGAGAGGTAGCTACTGAATAGTATTCGCAGTATTCGGTTTGTTGTTTAAATTAATTTTTTGCACAGAAGATAGGGCTGTATGTCAATAATCCTTAATATATCAAAAGCAGTACAGTTATTGTAATTTTTAAATTTTACAGAAAGAAAGACACTGGTGTTATTGTAAATAAGTGTGTAAACTCAGTATAAACTCAGTAGCTCAATAATTTCTAAGGTATATATAGCATATATAATTTAACAATATGTTCCTTAATAATATATTAAATACAAATATCTATCTATATATAATTATACCAAATATCTATCTATATATAATTGTACTAAAATTCCCTTTCTCTAAATTTTAAACTAATATATCTATATATTTACTTAATATTGATTATTGAATAATAGTTATTAATTAAGTGGTAGTTCTATAAAGCACAATAAAACAAATTACCAAAGTATAATTACCAATTAATTCTTATATTTATTTACAGTTAGATAATTAATTCATTAATTAAATTAGTAAGTAAAGGGAGAAAAGAAAATACAGTAATACCTCATCTTACGAACATAATTGGTTCTGGGAGGAGGTTCATAAGGTGAAAAGTTCGTAAGATGAAACAATGTTTCCCATAGGAATCAATGAAAAAGCCAATAATGCCTGCAAGCCCATTAGGAAAATCCAAAACATTAAGGCTTTAAAAAAAAAAGCTGCCAGCAGACGAAGCTGAGGCGAAGGAGTGGGGGGAGTGACATCGAGAGGTGGCAAGAGGTGGCAGTCCTAACGAAGCAAGGCAAAAAGAGCCTCTCTTGAGCTCCATGGGTCTTTCCCTCCTGTTTTTGCCCACCCCGTTCTGCTCATTTTCCACACACCTTTCTCCTCTCTTGATTTCCATGGGTCCTTCCCATTTTTGCTCACCCTGTCCTGATCATTTTCCCCACACCTTTCTCCTCTCTTGATTTCCATGGGTCCCTCCCGTTTTTGCTCACCCTGTCCTGATCATTTTCCCCACACCTTTCTCCTCTCTTGATTTCCATGGGTCCCTCCCATTTTTGCTCACCCTGTCCTGATCATTTTCCCCACACCTTTCTCCTCTCTTGATCTCCATGGGTCCCTCCTGTTTTTGCTCACCCTGTCCTGATCATTTTCCACACACCTTTCTCCTCTCTTGATCTCCATGGGTCCCTCCCGTTTTTGCTCACCCTGTCCTGATCATTTTCCCCACACCTTTCTCCTCTCTTGATCTCCATGGGTCCCTCCCATTTTTGCTCACCCTGTACTGATTATTTTCCTCAGCGGCAGCAGCAGGTTCGTAAGTTCGTAAGAAGAGGCAAAAAAATTCCGAACCCTGGGTTCGTATCTCGAAAAGTTCATATGACGAGGGGTTCGTATCATGAGGTACCACTGTATTAAAAGATACTAGTTAAAGAGAGGGACAGAGAGAGATATATAAACGGAATTGGATAAAATGAGATAAAGAGTAAATTATTCCACTTTTATAAAAAGGCAATTTTCATTAGAGTTCTCCAGCTATATACAGCTCACAGACCCAGTTATCTAATCAGAAGGGATAAAAAAGAGAAAAAGAAGCCAAGGGGAACTCAGAAGTTGATTTCTTATCTGGGGCTTCTGGTCTCTGTCCTTAGTTGCTCTACGTTTGTCTTCTTAGTTGCTCTTAGTCTCTTTGCCTTATTCTGCCGAGCAAGGCTTGGCATCACTTCCAGTTGTTAAGTCCATTTTTCTTTTTTCCCTTCAATCTTTGAGTTATTTATTTATTGTTGAAGATTACAGCTCCCCAAGCTTCTCATGACTCCAAGTCGGGAGCGCCAGACACCAGGAGGACTCCCCCGAGCCTCCGAAGCCCTCAGCGACCTCCCCTGAAGCCCCGATGCCCAGCTGACTCTGCCAGGAGCGTCAGACACCAGGAGGACTCCCCCAAACCTCTGAAGCCCTCAGCGACCTCCCCCGAAGCCCTGACGCCCATCTGACTCTGCCAAGAGCGCCAGATGCCAGGAGGACTCCCCCGAGCCTCCGAAGCCCTCAGCGACCTCCCCTGAAGCCCCGATGCCCAGCTGACTCTGCCAGGAGCGTCAGACGCCAGGAGGACTCCCCCAAACCTCTGAAGCCCTCAGCGACCTCCCCTGAAGCCCGACACCCAGCTGACCCTGCCCGGGAACACCAGAAGCCTCAAGCCTCCAGAGCCCTCAGTGACCTCCTTGGACCCCCGATGCCCTGCTGATTCTGCCCCAGAGACCCAGACACCAGGAGGATTCCCCCCCAACCCAAGATAACCTCCCTGGAGCTCCCAACGCCCAACTGATTCCCCCCCCCCCCGTGCAACCCACTGAACCGTGCCATTAAAGCGAACCAGACCACATGGCCTCAAGGGAAAACAAAGAAAGGTAGAACCCAAAAGACCTCCAACTGGACTCTTGCAAACTCCATTACTGCAACTGCACCTGAACACCCAACACCAAAGAGATTTTCTCTCTCTCTTTTTTAAATACTTTATTAGTTATATACATTAAAAGAAAAGAAAGAGAAAAAAGACAAAATAACAATACAACATTTTCAGATTGTATGTACATATAGTAAAAAAAAGAAATGATAACATATAACAAAAATAAAGCATTATGCTTTATACATAGATTATTTTGGTATCAGAGCTTAATATTTACACCTGCTAAATGGCAGTATAATTGATTTGCAGCTCATTCATTTATAACAATATTTTCCCTTTAGTTGTTACACATACATCTTGTTAACTTTTCTGTTAACATATCCTTTTTTATGAGATTATTTCATTTTCTCAATGGTATAATAGTGCCTTATAGTAGTAATATTTCCTCTTAATAACAATTTAATTTTTCTCTCTAAATTTAATATTTTGAATAACTTTATCGTTATTCACATTTTTCTTTTCTTTTATTTTGTTTTTAGCAATCCATTTTCATCTGGTCCAAGTAGAATTTTATCTAATATACCTGTTTTTTGAAATCCCAATCTGTCTTTATCTTCCTTATATCTTGATCTAATCTGATAGTATTGAATCCAGTCTACCTCAATCCCTTTTTGTTGTAAATCTTGTTTAGAAATTAAATTGTTATTTTCGTCTAAAATGTGGTCATGTATTGTTATTTTATTTAAGTTCATTATTTTAGGATATATTATAGCCTCATTTGGAGATATCCATCTTGGGATTTGTAAATACTGGGATTTTTGTACTGTTGACCAAGATTCTATTAAGCTTTTTCTTATAAGATGTTGTTTGAAGTGTGTGTATGATTTATTTTTATTTCCAAATAAATAGGAGTGCCATCCAAATTCAAGATTGAAATCCTCTAATGCTAGTACTCTCTTACCCCTAAGAGTTATCCAGTCATTTATCCAGCACATTGAGGCGGCTATGTAATATAATTTCCCGTCTGGAACTCCCATTCCCCCTCTATTCTTATGGTCTTGTAAGTTTTTGTATTTAAATCTCGCTTTTTTCTTGCTCCATATAAATTGGTGTGTTAATTTTTTGAGTGTATCGAAGAATTTCTTAGCTAGTTTTATGGGGATCATTTGAAAAAAAGAAAAGAACTTTGGGTAGTATATTCATCTTTATTGCTGCGATCCTACCTAGGAATGATAATTGAAATTTTTACCATTTATCTAAATTTACCTTTATAATTTGTAAGAGACTTTCATAGTTATCTTTAAATATTGAGCTACATTTAGCTGAAAGCATTATTACCTTTTTAACAATATTGAAACCTAGTTTATCCTCTAATTCTAAATTCTGTTTCAGAGTCATATTCTTGGATATTATTTTAGTCTTATTTTTATTTATTTTTAGTCCAGCAATAGTTCCAAAATCTTCTATTTCTTTTAATAGGAATTTGCCGGATAAATGTGGATCTTCCAGAATAAATACCATATCATCGGCATAAGCTTGGAGTTTAAATTCTTCTTTTCTGGCTCTTAGGCCTGTTATATTTGAATTATTACTTATTTTGATTAATAAAGTTTCTAGGGCTGTTATAAAAATTAAGGGTGCTTGTCTTACGCCTTTCTTTATTTCTATCTCCTCTGTCAATTCTCTGTTAATTATCACCCTAGCTTTTTGGTGCATTAATTAAGCCTGTTAATTTATCGCCGAAATTCATTTTTTTAAACTGTAAAATAAAATATTTCCAAATCACTTTGTCAAAAGCTTTCTCTGCGTCTACAAATATTAAAGCTGCTTGTTTCTCCACATGTAAATCGTAATATTTGATTGTATTTAATATTGTTCTGGTGTTATTTTTAATCTGTCTATAAGGTAGAAATCCACTTTGATCTATATGAATGAATTGATTTAATATTGTTTTTAATCTTTCTGCAATGATTGCCGCTAAAATTTTGTAATCCGTATACAGAAGAGTTATTTATCTATAATTTTGAATTAAGTGTTTTTCTGATTCATTTTTGGGAATTAAACTTATACAGTATATGCATGTTTCCAGGATTCTGGCAGCTTTCCTCCCTTCATAATATCATTAAATAGATCTAGCATATTTACTTCTAGTGTATCTTGTAAGGCCTTATATAATTCGAATGGAATTCCATCTGGTCCCGGGGACTTATTGTTTTTCTGTCTACCCATAATTAATCTTAGTTATGTTATTGTAACGTTTGCATTTAATTTTTCTTTGTCTTCCTCCGTAATTTTTGGTAGATCAATTTGTTCTAAATAGTTAATAATTTTCCCTTCCTCTACCTCTTCCTGGTTATACAAACTAGAATAATATTGCTCCGCTATTTCTTTTTTTTTTTTTTTTGCCCGTTTGCCTTTCTCCTGTAGTATCAACCAATGCTTCAATATTGGTTCTGATTTTTGATTTGCCAATTTCCAAGCTAGCCACATTCCAGGCTTATTAGCGCATTCAAAGATTTTTTGCTTTTGACCGTTTAGTTTTTGTGCTAATTCCTCTTGATTTTGGAGATTAACTTTATGTTTTGTCAAATTCAGTTCTTCCAGTATTTTTTTTGTCTAATGGATTTTTATGTAATTCTTCTTCCAAAGAAGTTACTTTCTGATTTAATTTTTGTATCTCACTCCTCTTTTTTTAATTATTTACTGCTGGATAAGATATTAATAGGCCACTGATATAGGCCTTGGTAGTGTCCCACAAGTTAGCTTTGGCTGTTTCTTCATTATCATTTATTTTAAGGAAATATTCTAACTCTTTTTCCATCATTGATCTATATTTCTTTTCTTTATAGATTGGTTTAATGTCCATCTTTTTTTGATATAGCTTTCTTGCTCCCTCCATTTTATCCAGATGGGATTATGATCTGCCCAAGTATCTCAGATTCTATTAAGTTTTTTATGAATTCTTGATTGGCCCAGGCCATGTCTATCCTGGACCATGACTTATGCAGATATGAGAAAAAGGTATAATATCTATTGTCAGGGTGAACATATCTCCATACATCTTTCAAGTAAAATTCTTCTGCCATTTGATTAAAAGTAGGGGGCAAAACATTCCTGGTCTTTTTTTTATTGCTACTTTTATAGTCTTTTTTCCTATCTACTATTGAATTGTGATCTCCAACAATCACTATTTTGGTGGTTCGATTTCTAATACTATTCTATGTATCTTTACATAGAATTGAGTCTGATTTGTATTTGGGGCATATATTGGGATTATTACTGTTGGGATATTTCCTTTATTTATTTGTACTATCAAAATCCTTCCATCCTCATCTGAATATAATAATTTCGGTTTCAGCCATGTTTTAATATAAATTGCGATCCCACATTTTTTAACTGGACATAGGGCTACAAAAATCTTTCCTAGTTTCGGACATTCTAGAATTTGATGTTGATCCTTTTTGAGGTGTACCTCTTGGAGGCAGGTGATATCTGGATTATTTTTTATTAATTTGTACCATATTTTATTACTTTTTTTGGCGCATTTATACCATTGATATTTATAGAGAGGAATGATATTTCATCGTTTAAGATTGTATTCTTAATTCCGTTCCCTGGCTCCTATCTTGGATCTGGTGATTGCACCTCCTTTGCCATTGTCATTCCGTTCTGGTTCCTGCAAATTCTTTTCTGATGTCAATTCTTCCCTGCTCTCCCTTTCATTTGCCTTTATCTCTTTTGGTTCCTGTGTCTCTATCAATTTAATATTCTGATCATAGAAATTTTGGGCCTCCTCAGCTGAGTTTATTCTATGCTTTCCCCCCAAAAGAGTAATTATGAGGCCCTCTGGCATCAGCCATCTAAATGGGACTTTATGCCGATGTAATTTTGAGGTAAGAAATTGATACAGCCTTCTTTTCTCCCTGACCCATCTAGGAATTTGTTTTAAAACTATTACCTCCTTTTTCCTTATATATTATTGTTTCTTCTCTTGCCAGGTGATATATCTCATCTCTTGCTGTTTTTTTTAAAAATCTGACATGTACCTCTTGTGGCAATTTGTTTCTGTGGGCATAGCTAGTATAAACCCGGTATATTTCGTCTATTTCTTTTAGTACTCTATTGGGTGTTGACCCTGGGATGCCCGCTATTATCTCTGCCATTACTTCTGCTATATTTTCTTCTTTATTCTCCTGTATGTTTTGGAACCTTAGGAAGAAGGAAGCTTTCTCAAGTTCTACATTAAGTAAGGCCTCTTCCATACTTTTAATGGCTGACCTTGTATTAGTTTCCATTTCATGTATTTTTATTTCCAATTTTTCATTCTTCTGTTCAATCTCTTGTATTTTTTGTACATTTTAAGAAAGTGCGTCTTGAATGGACTCAATTTTTTTCATCCATTTTACTTATTCTGTCCTCTACTCTTTGTATGTCCTTTTGAATCTCACCCCTTACGTTTTCCATATTTCTTGTCAGCTTTTCATAATTTTGATCAAGTGATTCTTGCATCTTTAGCATCACTTTAGTTATAGTGACGCCAAGGTTATAGTTGGTGTTTGAGGAGCCATATTTGTTGCACCTTCTATTCCTCTAGCATTTTGTGGGGTTGATGGTTGGGGCATTGCTGTTGACTTGTTACCACTTTTAGGTTGGAAAACAGTCGCTGAGGGTCTTGACATCTTAATTGATCCCAATATCATCAAGCATCCAAATTTGTATACTATGGGGCACTAATTGATTATTAGGTCAGTTTGGTAAAGTAATAATTAAGTTTAGTTATTAAAATAGTATAAGTTAATATAAATTAATTAATCAATTAATTAGGGCTAGCTGAAATCCCAATTCAAATAATATATATTATTGTCAATCTAATAGTTGCGCACTAGCAAAAATCAATTGTAATCACACTAATATTAATCAATCAATACAATTCATCAAAGTTATTAATAATATCAATAGTATTATAGTACTAACAGTTCAGTAATGCAATTGTAAGGAACAAATAGCATTGGAAATTAAACTAAAGAGTCAATGATAATTAATGTAAATTCATTTGAAATTTTTTTGTTAATTGAACAGTTAATAATTAATTAGTTAAATATTTAAATTGATAGCTAAATGCTCTAACAATACAAATTCCCCTAATGTATCTTAAATCACTTAATCTTCTAAATGTCTTAATCACAATTAAATCACCATTAAATGTATATTTAAATTCTAAGTCAGGAACAATAACAAACAATAATCAATGTGTACTGAATATATGATTATATGGAACTAAATATTATAATATGAAACTGATTGGATCTAAATTATTACTAAGTAAACCAAGGGATGAACAAAAGAGAATAAGGAAGAGAGAGTAAAAAGGTAAAAGAACAAATTATATAATTATCAAAGTATTTCAGACAATAACTTTTGTATAGCTTTTATATCTCCGAGAATTTTCTATGGTCTTCTACAGTCTTCTGTCTTCTAAATAGTTCTATTACTAAATGTTCACCTGTCCGGATGTTTAAGTGCTCTGTAATCAGGAGTCAATGTCTAAATTAATTCCGTTTGCGTAGTAATTTGTAATGATTTGATTAAAGAGTCAAAAGTCTCAGAGATTTATATAAAAGTTCTCACCAAGTTGTAGAAAGATTCTCCCAATGTTATGAATATTTTGTAAGGTTTTCACAATTCTGCACCAAATAAGTCCGGTATGTGCTGATATAGCAGTATCTCAGCACAGGCTTCCAATTTGCAAAGTCACTTCTAGGCCGCTCAGTTTCCTCCCCCTCTTTCTCTCAATCCACTTCCACAAACCACCATACACTTTCCAGAATCCACCTTGCTCTTGCTGCACAATCTATTCTTGATGTTAACACTCCAGATCCAAATCCAAGTTATTATAGGGGAAGGGTCTGTAGTCTTCCTGGGCTCCTACCCCCAGCTCCGATCCGCGATCCAAACTCAATCTTCAATACAATACAATCCCCTCCATCGCTTTCAACAATCAGCAATGGCCGCCGTAAAAGATCCTCCAAAATTTCCAAATAGATTGTCACTGGTTGTCCTTATCTATTACAGCAAGAGCTCTTCTTCCAAAATCCTCTGCTCTGTCAAAACACGAACCGCTCCACACTCGACCACTATACAGTGGTACCTCGGTATTCGACCATAATCTGTTCCAAAAGTGTGGTCGAGAACCGATTTGGTCGAGTACCGAATTAATTTATCCCATAGGAAATAATGGAAATGGGGTTAATTGGTTTCCAGCCCCTATTTCCTTTATTTCCTATGGGATAAAGATCTGAGGAAGGGTGGGGGCAGCTGCAATACCGGCAGTTTCGGGGGCTCCTTCTTCCCTTTAAGCAGCTACACCAACTTTCTCCTTCTCGGCGAGGGTGGCTTTCCTTCGAGCAGCAGCAGCGCCGGGAACGTCAGCAGCTTCCCTTTCTCGTGTGACGTTCCCGGCGCTGCTGCTGCTTGAAGGAAAGCCGCCCTCGCTGAGAAGGAGAAAGTTGGTGTAGCTGCTTAAAGGGAAGTAGGAGCCCCCGAAACTGCCAGTATTGCAGCTGCCCCCACCCTTCCTATACCTTTCCGCTCCAAGCTGTAGGCAGTTTCGGGGGCTCCTTCTTCCCTTTAAGCAACTACACCAACTTTCTCCTTCTCAGCGAGGGCGGCTTTCCTTCAAGCAGCAGCAGCGCCGGGAACGTCACATGGGAAAGGGAAGCTGTTGACGTTCCCGGCGCTGCTGCTGCTTGAAGGAAAGCCGCCCTCGCTGAGAAGGAGAAAGTTGGTGTAGTTGCTTAAAGGGAAGAAGGAGCCCCCGAAACTGCTGGTATTGCAGCTGCCCCCACCCTTCCTACACCTTTCCGCTCCAAGCTGTAGGCAGTTTCGGGGGCTCCTTCTTCCCTTTAAGCAACTACACCAACTTTCTCCTTCTCAATGAGGGCGGCTTTCCTTCAAGCAGCAGCAGCGCCGGAACATCACATGAGAAAGGGAAGCTGATGACGTTCCTGGCGCTGCTGCTGCTCGAAGGAAAGCCACCCTCGCCGAGAAGGAGAAAGTTGTTGTAGCTGCTTAAAGGGAAGAAGGAGCCCCCGAAACTGCCTACAGCTTGGAGCAGAAAGGTGTAGGAAGGGTGGAGGCAGCTGCAATACCGGCAGTTTCGGGGGCTCCTTCTTCCCTTTAAGCAGATACACCAACTTTCTCCTTCTCAGCGAGGGCGGCTTTCCTTCAAGCAGCAGCAGCGCTGGGAATGTCACATGAGAAAGGGAAGCTGCTGACGTTCCCGGCGCTGCTGAGTGCCCTCCACAAAAGGCTGGGAAACACAACTTTTTAGGAGTCGCGCATTCTGGGTCCCCCCACGAGGGAGGGGGGGAGCGAGGGACGGACGTTTTGTTTCCTTCTGATTGACCAGCTACGAAGGAAAACATTCTACTCCCTCCCTCCCGAAACCCGCCGGCCCAACTGGGACCAAGTTATCTTGCCAAGCGGGCGGCGAGGGAACCCCGTCGTGTTGGGGATCCTGGAAGTGGACTTGGCGGAGGCTCCCCACGCCGGGGACGGCGCCCCAGAGACGGTTGGCGGTGCCCCTCAGCAGGCGGCCGCTCTTGCCCGTGAAGGTGGTGAGGTACTCCATGAGGAGCTGCCGGGATTACATTTCGGATAATGAACAAAATTTTCTCTGGCTGTTCGGTATCTGAAGTTTTGTTCAGATACCGAAGCAAATTTTTGCCGAAAATTTTGTTCGATATCCGAAATGTACGAGAAAGGAAGCGTTCGAGTACCGAGGTACCACTGTACCACGATCTCAATATCCATTACCTCGAATCAAGCTGATTATTAGCTGCTCTTCTTGCTTCCCCTTTAAATGTTGGGCAGCCACGTCTCTGGATCGGCACAAGCCGATCTCTTCGGCTCCGGTCCTGGGCGTATCCCCGCACCCCCGGGAGGTTGCCTTACCACTTCAGGGGTTGACTTCCCCTTCAAGCTGCAAATCCCTCCGGTTGCAACTGCCGCTATGGCGACCAAAAAGAACCGAAAATGGAGAACGATCCCAAGAGCCCTCGGAGACCACTCCACCATGACGTGACATCAAACCGGAAGTCTCTGAGACTTTCTTAACACTGCAACCCCTAGGGAACATTAGAATACTCCAACACCAAAGAGACTTCTGACAACTGCAATTCCCTGTGGACATTTGATTACTCCAACACCAAGAGACTTTGAAATTCCCAATACTAAGCGGTCACTGAACACTCCAATACTCTTTTTCACTGACACACACACAAACAACAACAAACACACACATACACACACATACACAACTTGAACCAGACCAACCACACACATGGAAGAACAAGCAACAGAAGTCATTGTAATCTGCAATTCATGCTCAATGTACACTCTTCTACCCACTGACCTCCAAAGTCTTCAGAGAGGGGCGGCATACAAATCTAATAAATTACTATTAATTATTATTATTAAATGCACCGTGTAAACTGATCTATCTACTGGAAGAAAAAATAGAAAACCGAGAACAGGAACTGAACACCATTAAACATAACAACAGCAGAAATTACCATGCTACCTCCACACGAAACACTCCCCCAGAAGACAAAAACAGCTGGACACATGTCACCCACAGAAAAAAGTATAAGACAAACACAAAACCTACAACAAAAGCAACTTACCCACATCCAATTCCACTAACTACAAGCAACCACTACCAGGGACTCCCAATAGAAGAAAACAAACAGGCAGCTGATGAAGAAGCATCAACTATAACCCCCAACAAAACGACACCACCAATTACCACCATGACAAAAAATAACACCCCAAACACCCCCAACCAAAAGGAAAAAAGGAGAGTGCTCGTAATTGGGGACTCAATTCTCAGGGGAACTGAACCTGCCATTTACAGGCTGGACAATCAATCCAGGGAGGTATGCTGCCTCCCTGGAGCTAAAATTTCTGACATAACAGAAAAAACAACCAAGATAATAAAACCCACAGACTACTACCCCCTAATAATATTCCATGTGGGAACAAACAACACAGGAAAAGACCTAAAAACAACAATGAGGGACTACGACCAACTGGGCAAGAAAGCCAAAGACATGGGTGCATAGGTAGTTTTTTCATCCATACTACCTACAAGAGGACGGAACCCAACAAGAGAACGAAAAATTCTGCAGTTGAACCACTGGCTAAAAGGTTGGTGTTGCCAAATAAATTTTGGATTTTTTGATCATGGACTACTTGATAGGCAGTAGGACCCAGGCTCTCTTAAATATCGATCCATCTTCAGAATAGTAACAATCTCTGAAAGCTTCCATGTCTGCGGGATATCATGAGTTAACAATATATTATTAAACAGTTTCCCCAGGTACGGCAAAAATACATTAATATAAGTTTTATAAAATTCACCTGTAAACCCATAATCTCTTTTATAATTCCACAAAATTTGTCCCCCATATTTAATTCCTTACATAGTTTGTATAAATAGTTTTATAAACATCTAATTCTCAAAATTCCCAATTTCCTTTTAGTAACAGTAGCAAACCCATATTGATTTCCAAAATCTACCAAAAATATTCAATTATTTTTTGTAGAATATTTTTGAGTCTATCTTCATAAATATTTGCCAAACTAATAGGATGGTAGGATCCAGGCTGTCTTAAATCTCAATCAATCTTCGGGATGGTAACAATCTCTGAAGTCTTCCATGTCTGTGGGATATCATGAGTTAACAATATATTATTAAACAGTTTCCCCAAATGTGGCAACAATTCATTCATATAAGTTTTATAAAATTCTCCTGTAAACCCATTTGGGCCCAGTGCTTTGGCTTGTTTTAACCCTTTAATTACTCTAGCAATTTCATCTTGTGTAATTTCTGCATTCAGTATTTGTTTATCTTATTCACTTACTATTTTCCCAACATTGAAGACTCCTATATTTACCTGTTCCTCTTTATACAAATCCTCATAATATTTTCTCATTATCTTCTCTAGCTGCTCTTTACCATATCTAACCTCTCCACTATGGTCTCTCAATGCTAATATATGTTCTGCCGAGCTCTCTGATAGGAGCCTCCCGAAAATTCAAGGATACAAATTTCAGACACACACACGTTTGAAAATTCAAAACAAAGTTCTTTATCACAAAGCTCAAAATAAACTAAGCACTCTTTTTTATTGCAAAGAGCACTCTTCCCAAAACAACCCGGTAGTCTGTACAATGTCCCTTAAGCAGTCATTAAGTACTTAGCCAGCAGCTGTGGAGAAACTTCACACCCCTTCTTCTTCCAACGAAGGGAGACACACACACACATACACTGCTCTGCTTTAGTTTCAAAGGCGTGAAAAAGCAACAAAGTCCAGCACACAAGATTCCTGATGAAACTGCAAGATATTCTTCCACAATGGCCAAACCCACATGCTGCTATTTATAGCAGCAGCAGCAGCCCTAATTACTGGAGCCCCACCCAAACACAGGTGGCCTCCCTTATTTCCTGTAATATGTTCTTACTTGGTCTCTTCTACGCATAATCCTGCGCTTGCGTGGGTCCAAAATGTCATCATCTGAAGCTATAGAAGATAAGGAAGATTGACTGCCTTGGCTATGTGCCAAGCCCTCCTCTGCCGAGTCACTCCCACCTTCTTCTTTGTCCGAGGAAACTAAACTCTGAACTGATTCTGTTGGCAATAACACAGGCCTGTGACATGTTGTTAGCCAGCACGTGTCCTGAAAGATCTGTCTGCTCAGACGCTGCTGGCAAGAAATCAGATGGACCGTTGAACTTACCTGAACGGTCTTCTCGATGCACTGCAAGGAGAGTCCAGGATGGGCTATTCTCAGTCTGATTGGCTGGGACTGAGTTTAATTTAAATATTTAAATATTAATCAGGCACCGCCCCCCTAGCCCTCCAGTCTAATAAGTACGAAGGAGCAGTAATGCAAAAAAACCAACGATTTATTCATCAGAAAAAACAACTCCCAAGTTCCAACGAGAACAATAACGAAACTGTGACCCTGGTCCCAAAAGAACCGGGCAGGTCTGGACTCTCCTTGCAGTGCATCGAGAAGACCGTTCAGGTAAGTTCAACGGTCCTTCTCCAATGCACTTGTAAGGAGAGTCCAGGATGGGATATACCCAAGTTATGGTCAGAGGGAGGGAGAAGGTTGGACCAGGGGCGCTGAAAAAGAGCAGACCCCTTGCAAGACCCTCCTTCCAAAAGCTGCTTCCGAGGAAGCAAACGAATCAATCTTGTAATGTCTTATAAAGGTGGATGGAGCTGCCCATGTGGCTGCTCGACAAATGTCCTCTAGTGAGGCCTGAGTCCTCCAGGCCGATGACGTGGCCGCACTCCGGGTAGAGTGAGCTGTTATCCCTTGTGGAACTGCAGTGTTCTTAGCGGTGTAAGCCTCAGAAATACAATCCCTCAACCAACGACTGATTGTAGGAGGCGACACTTTCTTCCCCATCGTCCTAGTGGAGAAAGAGACGAAGAGACCCTCGGAAGACCGGAACCCCTGAGTCCGATGTATATAAATTTTTAAGGCACGTCTAACGTCCAGTTTGTGCCACCTCAGTTCAGACGGGTGGCTACCATGGGTGCAGAAGTCTGGCACCACAATGTCTTGTGACCTATGAAAGGAGGTGTTCACCTTTGGAATAAAGGCCGGGTCCAATCTCAGCACAACTCTGTCCGGATAAAATTTACAGAGGTCCTGCCGTATTGACAACGCTGAGATTTCTGAGACTCTCCTGGCAGATGTAATACCCACCAGGAAGGCAGTTTTGATGGATAGAAACCTCAGGGAGATGAGCCTTAAAGGTTCAAAAGGCGGACCTGTCAAGGCATGAAGAACCAAGGACAAGTCCCAGGAAGGAAATCTATGAACCGCCGAGGGCTTCAAGTTGTTCGCTCCTCGCAGAAAGTCTCTGATCCACGGATGCCTCGAGAGGGGCCGACAGTGGTCTTTGACGAGGACCGTTGATAGGGCAGCGACATGGCGTCGAAGAGTATTTGGAGCGAGACCCCTGTCCATACCCGCTTGCAAGAAAGAGAGCACCATCAAAGGAGTGGCTCCCTGTGGGTCCACCTGCCGCTGCTTGCAGAAATCGGAGAACGCCGCCCAAGTCGCCTGGTAGATCCACCTTGTAGACGGTCGGCGAGCCGCTTGCATAGTGTCTATGACCGCGTCTGGCACGAGCTGGCTCTTCAGATGTTCCCGCTCAAGTGCCAGACGGTCAGCTGCCACCAATGAGGCTCCGGGTGACTCATTGCTCCCTGCATGAGGAGTATTCGATGGTCTGGAATTCTCCAGTGGGCCGAAATCGATAGTTCCACCAGATCGGCAAACCAGATGCGCCTCGGCCAATAGGGAGCTAGTAGGAGAACCTCTGCCCGTTCCTCCAATAGTTTCCGGATCACCTGCGGTATCAGCGGAATTGGTGGAAAGGCATAAAGTAGGCCCGACGGCCACTGTTGGTGTAACGCGTTCACTGCCTCCGCTCCCGGGGAGGGAAAGCGGGAAAAGAAACGGGGAAGCTGGGTGTTGTGGACTGTCGCAAACAGGTCCAATATAGGCAGGCCGAACCTCCTGACCAGCTCCTGGAAGATCGTGGGGTCCAGGCGCCACTCCCCGGGATCCAGAGTCTCCCGACTCAGCCAGTCCGCGCATACATTGTCTATCCCCGAGATATGTTCCGCTGAAATAGAGGCTAAATTGGCCTCTGCCCACCGTAATAGGGACTCTGACTCCTCCATTAGGTGACGAGATCGTGTTCCGCCCTGTCTGTTGATATGGGCCCGGGTAGACACATTGTCCGTGAGGACCAGGATGTGATGCCCTCAAACCCAGGGGGCGAAACTCCGGAGGGCCAACGAGACCGCCTTCAACTCCAGGAAGTTGATGTTGAACTGTTGTAAGTCCCAACGGTCCCACAAGCCCTGGGCCAACTGGGAGGCCAGATGGGCCCCCCATCCCGACAAACTGGCGTCTGTCGTCAGCGTGAGATGGTGTTTCGGCAGATAGGAGGAGCCCTTGTCCAAAGCTGGAGAAGTCCACCAGCGAAGTGAATTGCGAACACCGCCCGGGAGCAAAATCCTCCTGTGCAGGTGGCTGGACTTTGTCCTTTGGAAAGGCAGCAGGAACCACTGCAACAGTCTCAAGTGATGCCTGGCCCACGGGACGACGTCTATACAGGATACCAGGGTCCCCAAGACCTTTGACAGGAATGAGAGTCTTGGGAACCGCTGACCGTCCAGATCTCTTACGATCCTCCTGATGGAAGACCTCCTCTCTGGGGAAAGGAACACCATACCCAGGGTGGTATCGATGGTGGTCCCCAAGTGAGCCAGCCTCCTCGTGGGTGTCAAGTGGCTCTTGTCCCAGTTCACTGTGAAGCCATGGCGTTCGAGAGTACTGATGGTCAAGTGTAGATCCCGATGTGCCTGGTCCCTTGTCTTTGCCAGTATAACAATGTCGTCTAGGTACGCCATGAGGCGTACCGACTGCTGCCTCAGAGAAGATGTGAGAACGTCTAAGAGCTTTGTAAAAGTTCTTGGAGTGGACGAAAGCCCAAAAGGCATTGACCTGTATTGAAAGTGGGTTCCACCTAGACAGAACCGGAGGAACCGCCTGTGCGGTGGAAAGATGGGGACGTGTAAGTAAGCCTCTTTGAGGTCGATTGATGTTAAGAAGTCCTTGTGCCTGATAGAGGCGAGGATGGTTCGCAGTGAGTACATCTTGAAACGTCTGTACTTCACATAGATGTTCAATTGACGCAGGTTCAGAATTAGTCTGACCCCTCCGGAAGTTTTGGGAACAAGGAAAACTAGGGAATAAAACCCCTTGCCCCGTTCTTCCAGAGGCACCTCTTCTATGGCCCCTATCTCCAGGAGATGGGAGACCTCTTGGTAAAGGAGGTCCCTCTTTTGAGCATCCAAGGGGACCTGGCATGTGACAAATCGCTGAGGGGGAGGTGAAGGAACTCTAGCCTCAGGCCTTCGGCCACAGTAGCCGCCGCCCAAGCGTCTGAAGATAACATGGCCCATTGTTCTGCGAAGTGGGTGAGCCTGCCCCCCAATGGAATGGAGATGAAGGAGTCATTTGTTTTTCCTAAATCCCCTCCCAGCTCCTCTGAAGGGTCTGCGTCCCTGATAGGACCTGCCGCGGTCTTGAGTAGCTGACCTATCCAATCAAAACGACCCTTGGTTGAAGGATCCCTGGAAGTAAGGCCTCGATGCCTGGGCGGTGCTCGAGGAGGGCCCTGAGCGAAAGGGCTGGTGCCTTTGGTAGGGGGTGAATCATCTTTCCGGCTTTTTGGACCTTGGCATGACTTTCTTTTTGTCCTTATCCTCATCCAAAACATCGTCAAGGACTTCCCCAAATAGTTTGCCGGCCTTAAACGGTGCTGAGGCCAAGCTCCATTTGGACTTGACGTCCGCCTGCCAGCTGCGTAGCCATATGAGCCGGCGAGAGGACACCGACGAAGCCATGGCCCTGCCCGCGAACTTGGCCGCATTGACCGTCGCATCTGCCGAGAATTCGGTGGCTGCTAGAATTTTATTCAGATCCTGCCGAAGGCGTCCATCTTCAGGATCCACCCGTGATTGGAGCTCCTTAATCCAAACGAGAGTTGCCCTGTTAAAAAACGAGGCCGCAGATGAGGCCCGAGTGGCCCAGGCCGCCATCTGGTGGGTCTTACGCACGATATTTTCGGCCCTCTTGTCCTCAGCTCTGAGACCCTCCTGAGACTCAGAGGGGACCAGGGCATTGGAGACTAGGCTGGTGACCGGTTTGTCCACTACTGGGAACGTTAACAGGTCCTCCATTTGCTGGTCAAATGTGTATAATTTGCGGTCCAGGTTGGATGGGCCCTGTGCAGCTGCCGGATTTTCCCAGGGCCTCTGGACAGTCTCCAAGAACAGATGGGAGGAGGGGATGTCCACTGTCTCTTGCTTCGGCAGTACGAAAAGGCCCGCCTTAGGTTGGGACGAATTGGAGTCATCCGGCTGGCCGCCCTCTCCTGCCTGCTCAATAGTGAGTTTGGCCTTATTGAGTAAGACCCTAAACAGTGATGACTTAAAGAGACCTGCGAAGGCAGGTTGTTCCGGAGGGCGTTCATCCCAAGACAGGTCATCCTCACGATCACTGTAGTCATCCCGAACGGAGTCCTCCTCTTCCATAGACCCGGTCATGGACTGTGAGGCTGGAGCAGCCCAGGGTTCTCTGGATCTCGGTGGGGGATGACCCACCATAGCTTGCTGTTGAAGTGCCCCCGTCTCAACGCCTTGGGAAAACACATTCGTGATCAAATCTTGCAGAGCCTGTGGCATGGTCTGCCATGAGTCCTGGGCGTTGCGCAGCCCCGCAGCTGTCGGTGTAAATGTGGAGGACTGTGCTGGGGCATGCTGAGAAGGGATGTAAGACTGAGGTCCCAGGTTGCCAGACCACATGGCCGCTTGTCTGCCCCAAGGAAATCCCTCTGTAGGAGTAGGCAGTACAGGCTTCTCAGGGGACCAGTCCCGTTCCGAAGCCGAGCCTGCTACCCCTGTTGGAATCACGGGGGAGGCTGGCGGGGGTGTGGGGCCAAATCCTTTAGCAGGCAGAGAGGTTTGTTTCTGTGTGGCCTCCAATTGCCTTTCCAGGGCCCTTATCCGTTTTTCTGCCTCTCTGAGCGAGGCGCCCTGAGAGGATTTGGCTTTTTGGCTTTTTTCCTTAGGGGTACTGGGCCTAGCAATGGTGGTGGCCTCCTCCCCTGCGTGGACTGGTGTTTCAGCCATAACTGTATTTTGAAATAAACTCACGGTCAGGCAGAAAGAATGTCCAAAAAGCGAGCCAGAAATCCCTATCGTTGTACTTAAAGCAATGACGAAGTACAGATGAATTACTGAGACTCTACTGCGGCTGCGTATCACCAGGGCAGGAAAGAGTCTGAGGAAGAGCTCATTATCGGCCTGGCCCAGCCTCTGCGCTCTCCTATTAGCTCCAAGGCATTGTAGCCAGACGTTGCCATGACAACCCTCAGTCCTGAGTGACAGCCGCCTCGGCCCTAATAGGAAGAACGGCCGGGCGCAAATAAGCAAGCAGGAAGTGGGCGGGGACTCCTCCTCCACCCTTGCCTGCTGCAGGAGGGTTGGCCCGTCGTCGTTGGCCCATCGTCGCCATGACGACCGCCCCAGCGGTCTCGACGGGAAAAAAAAGGGCCGTTTTAATCAGGCGGGAACTCTTCCATCCGTTCCCGCCTTTATGCCCCCCCCAAGATGGCGACGCTCGGTGTCGGGGAGACAGGTTTGATCCTCCGACTGGCCTTTGACAGACGCTCGGCGTGCCGGGGGGGGGGGCGCGGGGCTCCTTTGGGGCGCAAGGCTTCTTCCATCTTCTAGCGGCATATCCGTCATGGGGAGCAGGCCCCCCATGGCGTCAGCCGACCGCCTCTCCACCGGGCGCTACCGCGGAGGCAGGCAACCCGGGCGCTCCTCTCAGGACCCTCAACGAGCCTCCAGGCTTGAGGACCAGTCAGGAGAGGAGCTGCAGCATAGGGGGTTAATTCCACTGAGGGAATTAACCCACGCTGCCAACATGAAGCCGCCCCTTGGTGCCTGAAAGAAAGGAACAAGAAGAAAAGCATTATAACATATTAAAAAATTACACATAAGATTTATTAAAACCAGAAATTTACCCTATTAAACCAAGTTTAACAGGAGCATCAAACTCAAAATCCCATTACTGTGACTGAGTTTTTTAGACTGGAGGGCTAAGGGGGCGGTGCCTGATTAATATTTAAATATTTAAATTAAACTCAGTCCCAGCCAATCAGGCTGAGAATAACCCATCCTGGACTCTCCTTGCAAGTGCATTGGAGAAGAGACCAGTCACGAATATGCTCTTTCAAAATAATCTATGTTTTACATGGAAATTTCCAGCCATGATCCTGATCTTCAAAGATGCCAAGACTTACTTTGCAAGTTCTCTGGAAGACAGAATGCAAATGCTTCGACAGCTGGGAATAAATCCGGATATAAATCAGCAGGCAATGTCAACAAAGGATGCAACTGGAGCCGAAAGGGGAGAAGCAATAGGAGAAGCGATTCCTCTGTTATCTACAGGAGGTCCTATCAGCCAAGAGAAGGAGGAAAGAATCGTTGCATTAGAAAAGGAACTAGCTTTACTCTGAGAGAAGGGAAAGAAGGAGGAGAGACGTGTCACACGCCAAAAGAAGAAATAAGCACTGTATTGTAGAACTGGTGTTGTTGTTCCCAGCTGATTAGCTTTTTGGGTATTCTTTTCCCTTCAATACTTAATAAAGGGGAAGGAAGGAATAGAGGGGGGTGGAGGGTTACTATTTGTTTCTTAAATGGGCAATTTTTTAGAGCCTACTTGAGGGATAGCAAAGCCATGGGTGCCTCTCGGAGCCAATGGAGATTTTTTCCATTGATTCCCCCCTGGGGGAATGTTGAGGGAGGGGCACTTGGGTGGGGGTTTAAGATTACAAATGAAGAATCTTCCAATATGCTTCGCTTTACAGAGGAGAGAAACATATCTGAAAGGAATGGGTGAAAAGGTTTTGATGTCATTAAATGTGAATGGATTGTCGTCACAGATTAAACATTATAGAATTATGAAACTGGCTAGGGATAAAAAAGTAGATTTCTTATTTTTATCAGAAACACATAAAGGGAGAAAAAGAGAAGATAAATTAACTAAGTGTAAGGACTGGGGAAGGGTATATGAGTTCAGGGGCAATAATAAAAGCAAAGGAGTAGCGATACTAATACACAAAAGAGTTCCCTTTGAATTGATTCAGACTAAAAGGGACAGGGAGGGAAGGAAGTTATTTATTAAAGGAAAAATGAATAATAAGGTAATAACATTAGCAGTAATTTATGCCCCAAATGCAAATACAAAGCAATTCATATTAAATACAAAGCGTAAATTGAATAACTTTGCAGAAGGTACAGTGATTTTGGCAGGTGATTTCAATATTGAATTGATAGCAGGGAAACAGGAAAAAAATAATTTGCCTTTAAATAAATTAGGTATGATGGATCTTCATGCCGAAGCGACAAATAGAGCTACATTTTATTCAGCTAGGCACAATAAGTTTAGCTGCATTGACTATATATTAATGAATAAAACTGGGAATACACATCTTAAAAGAGCTGAAACTGAAAGCATTTGGTTATCAGACCACGCCCCATTATTAGCAGTGATTGTATTTGATTCAAACAATAAACAGGAAGAGAAGAAGATAAATTGAAACTCCAAAAAGAATTGACTGAATATTTTAAAATATATGATACGGGAAATATGAAGCAATCAATAATTTGGGATGCACATAAGGCCTTTATGAGAGGGAATTGTATTAGTACTGAAATCTATATTTTTAAAAAATGTGAGGTAGAAAGGAAAAAGTTAATTAAAGATATTGAGTTAACTCAAGAAAGATTGAAAATTACAAGAAATAGGGAGTGGAATAATTTATTAAAAATAAAAAAAGCAACTGAGACTTATGGATCAACAAATATGGAATAATATGAGATTGATTGTAAAGCAGAAAATTATGGGATGGGGGAATAAATCAATGAAACAAATGGCAAATTATTTTAAAAAAAGAAAAGAAAAATCTTGTATTGTTGTATTAAGGGACAAAAAAGGTGTAATAAAACGTAGTAACGACGAATTGCAAAAAATAATGAAAGAGTTTTATGAAAAGTTATATAAAAAAGATCAGATCATTCTGCAAAAGATAGAGATTAAGGAGAAACTAACTGATGAAGACAAACAAATATTAAACGGGACAATAACAAATGATGAAATTATTAGAGTTATTAATGGGTTGAAATCTGCCAAAGCTCCAGGCCCAGACGGACTTACGGGGGAATACTATAAGACTTTTGTGACTCAATTATTACCTTATTTGGAGAAACTATTTAATAACATACTTCAAACCTTCAATATTCCACAGTCATGGAAGACATCCAAGATCATCACTATCCCAAAACCAGATTGTGATTTGTTAGACCTGGGATCCTATCGCCCCATCAGTTTACTAAAGCAGGATTATAAAATATTTATGAAAATTATAGCAAATAGGATAGAGAGTATCTTACCAAAAATAATTGGTGAAGACCAATATGGATTTGTTAAAGTTTAATGTGTGGTTAAGGCAGTGGTGTAAAGCTGAAGGTTTTGGCTATGTAAGTCATGATGTCAGTCGGTGGTCTAATAGGGAGTTGTTTAAGAGGGATGGTTTGCATCCATCATACAGAGGTGCTCGATGAGGAATTCAGAACTTTTTTGGACAGACATTTAAACTAGGTAAAGGGGACAGAGATGTAACTGATGTGGATGATTCCTGTCCCCGACCAATGAGGATAAATCAGTTTCTGGAAGCTTATGAAAAGGGAGCTGTAAATAGAGTAGATGTAGTTGTTGATGATAAGGGGCAAACTAATAATGAAAATAATGTTCTTCGGGTAATGTGCATGAATGCTCGAAGCTTGAGCAACAAGCTCTGTGAGTTAATGGCCATAATATCTAGAGATAATTTGGATATGGTTGCCATAACTGAGACATGGTTTAAGGATTCTAATGAATGGGAAATATCCATACCAGGATATACACTGTATAGGAAGGATAGAATAGAGAGAAAGGGAGGTGGAGTAGCCATTTATGTTAAAGAAAGTCTAAAAATGAACACTAATTCAAAATACGTGTAAAGATCTGGAGACTCTCTGGATTTGCATGCAAAATAAAGATGGTTCTGTCATTAGAATTGGGGTGATCTATAGGCCTCCAGGGCAATCTGAGGAATATGACAACAAGATGGTGGATGAAATTACCCAAATCGCAGTAAAGGGAAATATTGTGGTTATGGGTGATTTTAACATGCCTGATGTTGACTGGAATATCCCCAGTGCCCTTACATGCAAAAGTAAGAATATAGTAGAGGCCTTTACAGGAGCAGCTCTGGCACAGCTGGTTAAGACACCTACTAGAGGGGAGAATATTCTAGATTTAGTTTTTACGAATGGGAATTGGGTTTCAGAGGTCAAGGTGGGAGAAAATTTAGGTTGCAGTGACCATCTATGTTTGTGGTTTGATGTAAAAACTGATTGTGAGCAATCCTATACTGCAACCAAAGTATTGGATTTCAGAAAAACAAATTTTAATGCAATGGGGGAATATTTAAATAATGAATTAAACGGGAGGGATAAAATGGCAGGAGCGAGCACCCAGTGGACTATATTAAAAAAGGCCATCTTAAAAGCCACAGGACTGTATGTAAGGTAAATAACTAAAGGTAAAAGGAAGAAGAAACCGCTATGGTTTAGCAATGATGTAAGGGCTATAGTCAATGCAAAAAAGGCTGCCTATAGGAGGTATAAAGAGTCTGGAAGTATAGCTGATAGAGAGGTGTATAAAATGAGACAGAAGGAGGCGAAACAGATAATATATGCTGCTAAAGCCTCAAAAGAGGAAGAAATTGCCAAGTCTCCAATGCACTTGCAAGGAGAGTCCAGGATGGGTAATTCTCAGCCTGATTGGCTGGGACTGAGTCTGCGGAGAGGGGCGGCATACAAATCTGATTAATAAATAAAATAAATAAATAATTTAAATATTTAAATATTAATCAGGCACCGCCCCCTTAGCCCTCCAGTCTAAAAAAACTCAGTCGCAGTATGGGACTTAGAGTTTTCTCTCCTGTTAAACTTTGCGTTTAATAGGGTAAATTTGAGTGGTTAAATGAGATATTAATGTTTTTTTGTCTTTCTCTCTTTTGTTTCAGGCACTACATGGGGCGGCTTCTCTTTTGCAGCATAGGTTAGTACCCTCCGAGGGTCTAACCCTCCTAGCTGCAGCTCCTGTGGAGGGGCGCCTCACAGACGGTCCTAGGAGGAGTGCCCGGGTTGCTGGCCTCCGCGGCAGCGCCCGGAGGAAAGGCGGTCGGCTGACGCCGTGGGGGGCCTGCCCCCCAGGGCGGAGATGCCGCATGAAGATTGAGGGTCATGGAAGCCTCAAGAAGCCCCGGGACCCCCCCTCCCGACTTGCCATGCTGTCCATCGGAGAAGGATTCACCTCAGAGAAGCTGCTGACAGGGCGCTGCCATGTTGGAAGGGAGGGGGCATTCGGGCGGGAAGAGGAGCAGTTCCCGCCCGTTTTTTCCTTGGGCTGATTGCTTCGAGCCGCGACCGCAACTGCTTGGCAGTTGCACATGAGGTCGCCATGGAAACGGGGCCCTGCTCTTCAGAGGTATGAGGAAGAGCAGGAGGAACCCCTGTCACTCCCCTCGGCAGGAGGGTGGAGTCGGCAGTTGAGCCGGGACCGCAGTTGCTGGGCAGACGCTCAGGCGGTCACCATGGCAACCAGAGGAGTTGCTTAGCCCACAGCCACTCGATTCGCTGCTTGTCGGAGCCCTGGGGCCTTGTCAATCTAGGCCCCTATCCTGCCCTGGTGACACGCAGGCGCAGACAGGGCTAGTACTCAAACTGTCATTTTGCCTTCGTGATTACTCGGTTGAGAGTTTTCTTGTGGTTTCCAGGCTTCCCTTTTCTGCTCGAAGCGTGAGTGTGCATAAGTAAAGGTTATGGCAGAAACACCAGACCAGGCAGGGGAGGAGGCCACCGCCATTGCTAGGCCCAGCACCCCTAAAGAAAAGGGCCAAAAGGCAAAAACCTCTCAGGGCTCCTGTCTCAGAGAAGCAGAGAAACGGATAAGGGCCCTGGAAAGGCAGTTAGAGGCCTCACAAAAGCAAGCCTCAATACCAGCTAGAGCCTTTGGCCCCACGCCTCTGCCAGCCTCCCCCGTGATTCCAGCAGGGGTAGCAGGCTCGGCTTCTGAAAGGGACTTTTCTCCTGAGAGGCCTACACAGCCTAACCCTACGGAGGCACGTACTTGGGGTAGGCAAGCTACCATGTGGCCTGGCACCTTTCTGCCTCAATCCTGCACTCCTTCTCAACATGGCTCAGCGCAGTCATCTACCTTCACCCCGACAGCAGTGGGTTTGCACACCGCTCAAGACACTTGGCAGAGCATGCCACAGTCTCTGCAAGATCTGATCGCGAATGTGTTTTCCCAAGGAGTTGAGACCGGAGCACATCAACAGCAAGCTCTGGCGGGTCACCCCCCACCGAGATCCAGGGACCCCTGGACTGTCCCAGCCTCTCATTCCATGACTGGGTCTATGGAGGAGGATGATTCCATTCAGGGTGACTACAGCGATCGAGAGGATGACCTGTCGGGAGATGAACACCCCCCGGAACAACCTGCCTTCACAGGTCTCTTTAAATCATCCCTGTTTAGGGTCCTCCTCAATAAGGCCAAGCTCACCATCGAGCAGGCAGGGGAGGGCGGACAACCAGATGCTTCCACTTCATCCCAACCTAAGGCTGGCCTTTTCGTGCTGCCGAAGCAAGAGACAGTGGACATTCCCTCCTCGCATCTGTTCTTGGAAACGGTTCAGAGGCCTTGGGAGAACCCGGCAGCGGCACAGGGCCCGTCTAACCTGGACCGGAAATTGTACTCCTTTGACCAGCAAATGGAGGACCTGCTAACATTCCCGGTGGTGGACAAGCCGGTCACCAGCTTAGTTTCAAACGCCCTGGTCCCCTCCGAGTCTCAGGAGGGTCTAAGGGCTGAGGACAAGAGGGGCGAAAATATTGTGCGCAAGACCCACCAGATGGCGGCCTGGGCCATTCGGGCCTCGTCTGCGGCCTCCTTTTTTAACCGGGCAACTCTCCTCTGGATTAAGGAGCTCCAACCGAGGGTGGATCCTGAAGATGGACGCCTTCGCCAGGATCTAAATAAAATCCTAGCGGCCACCGAATTCTTGGCAGATGCGATGGCTAATGCAGCCAAGTTCGCGGCCAGGGCCATGGCCTCGTCGGTGTCCTCCCGCCGGCTCATATGGCTATGCAGCTGGCAGGCGGACGTCAAGTCCAAATGGAGCTTGGCCTCAGCACCGTTTAAGGGAGGCAAGCTCTTTGGAGAGGTCCTCCGTGACGTGTTGATCGAGGATAAGGACAAGAAGAAAGTCATGCCAAGGTCCAAGAGATCGGAGAGGCGATTCACTCCATATCAAAGGCGCCAGCCCTTTCGCTCGGAGCCCTCCTCGAGCACCGCCCAGGCATCGAGGCCTTACTTCCAGGGCTCCTTCAACCAAGGGTCTTATCGGTCAGATAGGTCAGCTACTCAAGACCGCGGCAGATCCTATCAGGGACGCAGACCCTTCAGAGGAGCTGGGAGGGGCTTCAGGAAGAGCAAATGACTCCCTCGTCCCCTTTCCATTGGGGGACAGGCTGGCACACTTCGCAGAACCATGGGCCAGTTTATCTTCGGACGCTTGGGTGGCGGCCACTGTGGCCGAAGGTCTAAGGATCGAATTCCTTCACCTTACCCCTCAGTGATTTGTCACCTGTCAGCTCCCCTTGGACGCGCAAAAGAGGAACCTTCTTTACCAAGAGGTCTCTCATCTCCTGGAGATAGGGGCCATAGAAGAGGTTCCCCAAAGGAGAACGAGGTACGGGGTTTTATTCTCTGGTTTTCCTTGTACCCAAAACCTCCGGAGGGGTCAGACTGATTCTGAACCTGCGCCAACTGAACATCTACGTAAGGTACAGACGCTTCAAAATGCACTCGCTGAGAACCATCCTCATGTCTATCCGACACATGGACTTCTTGACGTCAATCGACCTCAAAGAGGCTTACTTGCACGTCCCCATCTTTCCACCGCACAGACGGTTTCTTCGGTTCTGTCTGAGCGGAACCCACTTTCAATACAGATCAATGCCTTTTGGGCTTTCGTCCGCTCCCAGAACCTTTACAAAGCTCTTGGATGTTCTCACATCTTCTCTGAGACAGCAGTCGGTACGCCTCATGGCGTACCTAGACGACATTATTATACTGGCAAGGACAAGGGACCAGGCGTCTCGGGATCTGCAATTGACCATCAGCACTCTCGAACGCCATGGTTTCACAGTGAACTGGGACAAGAGTCACTTAACACCCACGGTAAGGCTGGCTCATTTGGGGACCACCATCGATACCACCCGGGGTATGGTGTTCCTCTCCCCAGAGAGACGGTCCTCCATCAGGAGACTCTTGAGGGATCTGGACGGTCAGAGGTTCCCGAGACTTTCCTTCCTGTGAAAGGTCTTGGGGACCCTGGTATCCTGTATAGACATTGTACCGTGGGCCAGGCATCACTTACGGCCATTGCAGTGGTTCCTGCTTCCTTTCCAACGGACAAAGTCAAGCCACCTACACAGGAGGATTTTGTTCCCGAGCGGGGTTTGCAGTTCGCTACGCTGGTGGACTTCTCCGGCGTTGGACAAAGGGTCCTCCTATCTGCCAAAACGCCATCTCACACTGACGACAGACGCCAGTTTGTCGGGATGGGGGGCCCACCTTGCCTCTCAGATGGCCCAGGGCCTATGGGACCGTCGGGACTTACAGGACACCAACATCAACTTCCTGGAGTTGAAGGCGGTCTCGTTGGCCCTCCAGAGTTTCACCCCCAAGGTATGAGGGCGTCATGTCCTGGTCCTCACGGACAATGTTTCTACCCGGGCCCATATCAACAAGCAGGGCGGAACACGATCTCGTCGCCTAATGAAGGAGTCGGAGTCCCTGTTACAGTGGGCGGAGGCCAATTTAGCCTCTATTTCAGCGGAACATATCTCGGGGGTGGACAATGTTTACGCGGACTGGCTGAGTCGGGAGACTCTGGATCCCGGGGAGTGGCACCTGGACCCCACGGTCTTCCAGGAGCTGGTCGGGAGGTTCGGCGAGCCTATACTAGACCTCTTTGCGACCGTCCACAACACCCAGCTCCCCCGCTTCTTCTCCCGCTTTTATTTATTTATTTATTTTATTTATTACTTAGATTTGTATGCCGCCCCTCTCCGAAGACTCGGGGCGGCTCACAACACGTGGAAACAAATCATAAATAATCTGACAATTTAAAATATTAAAGATTTAAAAAAGACCCCATATACTAACAGACATACACACAAGCATATCATATATAAATTAAACATGCCCAGGGGAAGATGTTTCAGTTCCCCCATGCCTGACGGCAAAGGTGGGTTTTAAGGAGTTTACGGAAGGCAGGAAGAGTAGGGGCAGTTCTGATCTCCGGGGGGAGTTGGTTCCAGAGGGCCGGTGCCGCCACAGAGAAGGCTCTTCCCCTGGGGCCCGCCAACCGACATTGTTTAGTTGACAAAGTCCGGGGCGGAGGGAGTGAACGCTTTACACCAACAGTGGCCGGCGGGCCTGCTTTATGCCTTTCCGCCGATCCCACTGATACCGAGAGTAATTCGAAAACTTCTGGAGGAACGAGCGGAGGTCCTTCTTCTAGCTCCTTATTGGCCGAGGCGCATTTGGTTTGCAGACCTGGTGGAACTGTCGATTTCGGCCTACTGGAGAATTCTGGATCATCAAATACTCCTCACGCAGGGGGCAATGAGTCATCCGGAGCCCCATTGGTGGCAGCTGACCGTCTGGCACTTGAGCGGGAACATCTGAGGAGTCATCTCGTGCCGGATGCGGTCATAGACACTATGCAGGCTGCCCATAGACCGTCTACCAGGAGGTTATACCAAAATACTTGGGCGGCGTTCTCCGATTTCTGCAAGCAGAGGCAGGTGGACCCGCAGGGAGCCTCTCCTTTGATGCTGCTCTCCTTCTTACAAGCGGGCCTGGACAGGGGTCTCGTTCCAAATACTCTTCGCCGCCACGTAGCTGCCTTGTCAACTGTCCTCGTCGGTGTTCACTGCCATCCCCTCTCAAGGCATCCATGGATCAGAGACTTTCTGCGTGGGGCGACCAACTTGAAGCCCTTTACGGTGCATAGGTTTCCCTCTTGGGACCTATCATTGGTTCTTCATGCCTTGACAGCTCCGCCGTTTGAGCCTTTAGGACACATCTCCCTGAGGTTTCTGTCCATAAAAACTGCCTTCCTAGTGGCTATTACATCCGCCAGGAGGGTCTCTGAAATTTCAGCGCTGTCAATCAGACAGGACCTTTGCAGATTTTATCCGGACAGAGTGGTGCTGAGATTGGACCCGGCCTTTATTCCAAAGGTGAACACCTCCTTTCATAGGTCACAGGACATTGTTGTGCCGGACTTCTGCACCCATGGCAGCCACCCCTCTGAACTGAGGTGGCACAAGCTGGACGTTAGACGTGCCTTGAAAATTTATATACGTCGAACTCAGGGGTTCAGGTCTTCCGAAGGTCTCTTCGTGTCTTTCTCCACTAGAACGATGGGGAAGAAAGTATCCCCTCAAACTATCAGCCGTTGGTTGAGGGATTGTATTTCAGAGGCTTACACCGCTAAGAACACTACCATTCCGCATGGGATAACGGCTCACTCTACCCGGAGTGCGGCCACATCATCGGCCTGGAGGACACAGGCCTCACTTGAGGACATTTGTCGAGCTGCCACGTGGGCAGCCCCATCCACTTTTATAAGACATTACAGGATTGACTCTTTTGCTTCCTCGGAAGCGGCTTTTGGAAGGAGGGTTTTACAGGGGGTGTGCTCATTTTCGGAGCCCCTGGTCCAACCTTCTCCCTCCCTTTGACTCTAACTTGGGTATATCCATCCTGGACTCTCCTTGCAAGTGCATTGGAGAAGGACCGTTGAACTTACCTGAACGGTCTTCTCGATGCACTGCAAGGAGAGTCCAGACCCACCCGGTTTGTGGGGACCAGGGTCACTTGTTTGTTGATATTCTGGTTGGAGCTTTGGAGTTGCTCCTAGTTTAATAAACCTTAATTTTTTGTATTACTGCTCCTTCGTGCTTTTTAGACTGGAGGGCTAAGGGGGCAGTGCCTGATTAATATTTAAATATTTAAATTAAAACTCAGTCCCAGCCAATCAGGCTGAGAATTACCCATCCTGGACTCTCCTTGCAGTGCATCGAGAAGACCGTTCAGGTAAGTTCAACGGTCCATCTGTAAAGAAGGGGGATAAAACCTTCTTCAGATATATTAGTGATACGAAGAAGAAAAACTGCAGCATCACGAAGCTTAGTACCGGGAATAATACATGCATTGATGGGAATAAGGAGATCGCTGACCATTTCAATAGCTACTTCTGTTCAGTTTTCTCAAAAGACACCTTACAAAATAGTACTATAGAGGGATATAGCATTGCTTCCAGCTGTACAGATTCAGCTCCAGTGATCTTAGAAGCCGATGTCTTAGAAGAACTTGAACGATTAAAGATAAATAAGGCAATGGGTCCAGATGGCATCCACTCCAGAGTTCTTAAAGAACTCAGATCTGTCATTGCCTCCCCCCTGACTGATTTTTTTAACCAATCCCTGTTAACAGGAGATGTTCCTGAGGATTGGAGAATGTCCAGTGTTGTGCCTATCCACAAGAAGGGCAGTAGAGAAGAAGCTGGTAACTACAGGCCAGTTAGCTTGACATCAGTTATAGTTAAAATGATGGAGACTCTACTCAAAAAGAGGATAAATCAGCACCTAAAAAACAATAACTTATTGGACCCAAATCAGCATGGCTTTACTGAAGGCAAATCATGTCAGACTAATCTCATTGATTTCTTTGACTATGTCACAAAGGTGTTGGATCAAGGTGGTGCCGTGGATTTTGCCTATCTGGACTTCAGTAAAGCCTTCAGTAAAGATACGGTTCCACATAAAGAGCTGATAGATAAATTTGTGAAGATTGGACTTAATCCCTGGATAGTTGAGTGGATTTCAAGCTGGCTGAAGCATAGACATCAGAGAGTTATTGTTAATGGCGAGTATTCTGAGCAGAGACAGGTTACAAGCGGTGTGCCACAAGGGTCTGTTCTGGGTCCTATTCTTTTTAATATGTTTGTGAGTGACATAGGGAAAGATTTGGTAGGGAAGGTTTGCCTATTTGCCGATGACTCTAAAGTGTGAAATAGGGTTGATATTCCTGGAGGGGTCTGTAATATGGTAAATGATTTAGCTTTACTAGATAAATGGTCAAAGCAATGGAAACTGCAGTTTAATGTTTCCATATGTAAAATAATGCACTTGGGGAAAAGGAATCCTCAATCTGAGTCTTGCATTGGCAGTTCTGTGTTAGCAAAAACTTCAGAAGAGAAGGATTTAAGGGTAGTGATTTCTGACAGCCTCAAAATGGGTGAGCAGTGTGGTCGGGCAGTAGGAAAAGCAAGTAGGATGCTTGACTGCATAGCTAGAGGTATAACAAGCAGGAAGAGGGAGATTGTGATCCCCTTATATAGAGCGCTGGTGAGACCACATTTGGAATACTGTGTTCAATTCTGGAGACCTCACCTACAAAAAGATATTGACAAAATTGAACGGGTCCAAAGACGGGCTACAAGAATGGTGGAAGGTCTTAAGCATAAAACGTATCAGGAAAGACTTAATGAACTCAATCTGTATAGTCTGGAGGACAGAAGGAAAAGGGGGGACATGATCGAAATATTTAAATATGTTAAAGGGTTAAATAAGGTTCAGGAGGGAAGTGTTTTTAATAGGAAAGTGAACACAAGAACAAGGGGACACAATCTGAAGTTAGTTGGGGGAAAGATCAAAAGCAACGTGAGGAAATATTATTTCACTGAAAGAGTAGTAGATCCTTGGAACAAACTTCCAGCAGACGTGGTTGGTAAATCCACAGTAACTGAATTTAAACATGCCTGGGATAAACATATATCCATCCTAAGATAAAATACAGGAAATAGTATAAGGGCAGACTAGATGGACCATGAGGTCTTTTTCTGCCGTCAGTCTTCCATGTTTCTATGTTTCTATGAAGGAAGATATACGAACCAATTAGAAATGTTGTTAATGTGTTACAACATGCTACCACTACCAAAAAGAAATTATGCATCTTGAAGTTAGATGTGGATAGCTAAGCATTTGATAAAGTTAATTATAATTACCTGTTTCAACTTTGTAAGGAATTAAATATGGGAGAAAATTTCTGTCAAATTATAAAAGAAATCTATAAGGATAATACGGGCCTATATTAGGGTAAATGGAAATAGAACAGACAAAGTTAATATCCAAAATGGAACTAAGCAGGGAAGCCCACTTTCCCCCATCTTGTTTGCAATGGCAATTGAGGTTCTAGCAAATAAAATTAGAAATGATAAGGACTGGAAGGGTTACCGAATTGGAAAACTTGAATTGAAATTAAATCTTTTTGCAGACGATGCCATAATATTGTCTGAAACCCCCATTGAAATGATGCAAAAATTAATGGTTGTACTTAGAAACATAGAAACATAGAAGTCTGACGGCAGAAAAAGACCTCATGGTCCATCTAGTCTGCCCTTATACTATTTTCTGTATTTTATCTTAGGATGGATATATGTTTATCCCAGGCATGTTTAAATTCAGTTCCTGTGGATTTATCTACCACGTCTGCTGGAAGTTTGTTCCAAGGATCTACTACTCTTTCAGTAAAATAATATTTTCTCATGTTGCTTTTGATCTTTCCCCCAACTAACTTCAGATTGTGTCCCCTTGTTCTTGTGTTCACTTTCCTATTAAAAACACTTCCCTCCTGAACCTTATTTAACCCTTTAATATATTTAAATGTTTCGATCATTTCCCCCCCTTTTCCTTCTGTCCTCCAGACTATACAGATTGAGTTCATTAAGTCTTTCCTGATACGTTTTATGCTTAAGACCTTCCACCATTCTTGTAGCCCGTCTTTGGACCCGTTCAATTTTGTCAATATCTTTTTGTAGGTGAGGTCTCCAGAACTGAACACAGTATTCCAAATGTGGTCTCACCAGCATTCTATATAGCGGGATCATAATCTCCCTCTTCCTGCTTGTTATACCTCTAGCTATGCAGCCAAGCATCCTACTTGCTTTCCCTACCGCCTGACTGCACTGTTCACCCATTTTGAGACTGTCAGAAATCATTACCCCTAAATCCTTTTCTTTTGAAGTATTTGCTAACACAGAACTGCCAATACAATACTCAGATTGAGGATTCCTTTTCCCCAAGTGCATTATTTTACATTTGGAAACATTAAACTGCAGTTTCCATTGCTTTGACCATTTATCTAGTAAAGCTAAATCATTTACCATATTACAGACCCCTCCAGGAATATCAACCCTATTGCACACTTTAGAGTCATCGGCAAATAGGCAAACTTTCCCTACCAAACCTTCCCCTATGTCACTCACAAACATATTAAAAAGAATAGGACCCAGAACAGACCCTTGTGGCACACCGCTTGTAACCTGACTCTGCTCAGAATACTCGCCATTAACAATAACTCTCTGATGTCTATGCTTCAGCCAGCTGCAAATCCATTGAACTATCCAGGGATTAAGTCCAATCTTCACTAATTTATCTATCAGCTCTTTATGTGGAACCATATCAAAGGCTTTGCTGAAGTCCAGGTAGGCAATATCCACGGCACCACCTTCATCAAACACCTTTGTGACATAGTCAAAGAAATCAATGAGATTAGTCTGACATGATTTGCCTTCAGTAAAGCCATGCTGATTTGGGTCCAATACGTTATTGTTTTTTAGGTGCTGATTTATCCTCTTTTTGAGTAGAGTCTCCATCATTTTAACTACAACTGATGTTAAGCTAACTGGCCTGTAGTTACCAGCTTCTTCTCTACTGCCCTTCTTGTGAATAGGCACAACACTGGGCATTCTCCAATCCTCAGGAACTTCTCCTGTTAACAAGGATTGGTTAAACAAATCAGTCAGGGGGGTAGTAATGACAGATCTGAGTTCTTTAAGAACTCTGGGGTGGATGCCATCTGGACCCATTGCCTTATTTATCTTTAATCGTTCAAGTTCTTCTAAGACATCGGCTTCTAAGATCACTGGAGCTGAATCCGTACAGCTGGAAGCAATGCTATATCCCTCTATAGTATTATTTTGTACGGTGTCTTTTGAGAAAACTGAACAGAAGTAGCTATTGAAATGGTCAGCGATCTCCTTATTCCCATTAATGCATGTATTATTCCCGGTACTAAGTTTCGTGATGCCGCAGTTTTTCTTCTTCTTATCACTAATATATCTGAAGAAGGTTTTATCCCCCTTCTTTACAGATTTGGCAATTTCTTCCTCTTTTGAGGCTTTAGCAGCATATATTATCTGTTTCGCCTCCTTCTGTCTCATTTTATACACCTCCCTATCAGCTATACTTCCAGACTCTTTATACCTCCTATAGGCAGCCTTTTTTTCATTGACTATAGCCCTTACATCATTGCTAAACCATAGCGGTTTCTTCTTCCTTTTACCTTTAGTTATTTGTCTTACATACAGTCCAGTGGCTTTTAAGATGGCCTTTTTTAATACAGTCCACTGGGTGCTCGCTCCTGCCATTTTATCCCTCCCCTTTAATTCATTTTCTAAATATTCCCCCATTGCATACTTCAGGAATTTAAAGACCAATTAGGTCTCTCAATTAATATTGAGAAATCAGAAATATTTTGTTTGAATCCAGGTCCCAAAGAGCAAATCGAGATACGAAAAATTTCAGGATTGAAATTATGATGTAAAAAAAATGAAATATTTAGGAATTTGGTTATTCAAAAACCCAAACAAAATTGCTGAGGCAAATTACAATTTAATATGGAAAAAAATGCAAAAGCAAATTAAAAAGTGGAAAGATAAAAGTTTGAGAAAAATGGCCAAAATAAGAGCTCTTAAAATGATGATTATTCCAAAAATGATGTACTTATTCCAAGTTTTACCAGGTACCTTCCCAGGAGTAAAACTAAGGGAATGGGACAATAAAATGAACTATTGGATTGAAGGAAATAAAAAACCTAGAACAAGGAAATGATGGCTGATTGCCAGAGAAAAAGATGGACGATGGGGGTGCCCAAATTTAGAATTATATAGAGAAACATTTCAAATAGAAAGATTAATGGAATTACAATCATTGACAGAAAAGAAGTGGGTGAAACTTGAAAGGGAGATTAACAATGTTAAAAATAAAGAGATTTTATTTTAAAAAATGGAGTAAAATAGAAATCAATAGATTATTTATTATTTATTTATTTATTTATTACTTAGATTTGTATGCCGCCCCTCTCCGAAGACTCGGGGCGGCTCACAACACGTGGAAACAAATCATAAATAATCTGACAATTTAAAATATTAAAGATTTTAAAAAGACCCCATATACTAACAGACATACACAAAAGCATACCATATATAAATTAAACATGCCCAGGGGAAGATGTTTCAGTTCCCCCATGCCTGACGGCAAAGGTGGGTTTTAAGGAGTTTACGGAAGGCAGGAAGAGTAGGGGCAGTTCTAATCTCCGGGGGGAGTTGGTTCCAGAGGGCCAGTGCCGCCACAGAGAAGGCTCTTCCCCTGGGGCCCGCCAACCGACATTGTTTAGTTGACGGGACCCGGAGAAGGCCCACTCTGTGGGACCTAATCGGTCGCTGGGATTCGTGCGGCAGGAGGCGGTCTCGGAGATATTCTGGTCCAATGCCATGAAGGGCTTTAAAGGTCATAACCAACACTTTGAATTGTGACCGGAAACTGATCGGCAGCCAATGCAGACTGCGGAGTGATGGTGAAACATGGGCATACCTAGGTAAGCCCATGACTGCTCTAGCAGCTGCATTCTGCACGATCTGAAGTTTCCAAACACTTTTCAAAGGTAGCCCCATGTAGAGAGCATTACAGTAGTCGAACCTCGAGGTGATGAGGGCATGAGTGACTGTGAGCAATGAGTCCCGATCCAAATAGGGCCGCAACTGGTGCACCAGGCAAACCTGGGCAAACGCCCCCCTCGCCACAGCTGAGAGATGTTTTTCTAATGTGAGCTGTGGATCGAGGAGGACGCCCAAGTTGCGGACCCTCTCTGAGGGGGTCAATAATTCCCCCCCCCCAGGGTGATGGATGGACAGATGGAGTTGTCCTTGGGAGGCAAAACCCACAGCCACTCCGTCTTATCCGGGTTGAGCTTGAGTCTGTTGACACCCATCCAGGCCCCAACAGCCTCCAGGCACCGGCACATCACTTCCACCGCTTCGTTGACTGGGCATGGGGTGGAGATGTAAAGCTGGGTATCATCCGCATATTGATGATACCTCACCCCATGTCCTTGGATGATCTCGCCCAGTGGTTTCATGTAGATGTTGAATAGCAGGGGGGAGAGGACCGACCCCTGAGGCACCCCACAAGGGAGAAACCTAGGAGTCGACCTCTGACCCCCCACTAACACCGACTGCGACCGGCCAGAGAGGTAGGAGGAGAACCACTGAAGGACAGTGCCTCCCACCCCCAATCCCTCCAGCCGGTGCAGAAGGATGGTCGATGGTATCGAAAGCCGCTGAGAGGTCAAGAAGCACCAGGACAGAGGATAAACCCCTGTCCCGGGCCCGCCAGAGATCATCCATCAACGCGGTTTCCGTGCTGCAACTGGGCCTGAAACCCGACTGCTGGGGACCTAGATAATCGGCTTCTTCCAAGGACCGCTGGAGCTGGAGTGCCACCACCTTCTCGACAACCTTCCCCATAAAGGGAAGGTTGGAGACTGGACGATAGTTGTTAAGCACAGCTGGGTCCAGGGAGGGCTTCTTGAGGAGGGGGCGCACGAGTGCTTCTTTATAGAGTGATGGAAAAACTCCCCTCCCCAAGGAAGCGTTGGCAATCTCCTGGGCCCAGCTCCGCGTCACCTCCCTGCTGGCCGAAACCAACCAGGAGGGACACGGATCCAGTAAACAGGTGGCAGAACTCACAGCTCCAATGGCCTTGTCCACTTCATCAGGTGTCACCAGATCAAACTCTTCCCAGACAGGTGGTCAAGTACGTGCCCCAGTCACCTCGACTGACTCGTTGTCAGTCGACTCTGTTTCACAATTGGAGTCAAGGTCGGCCCGGATCCGAGCGACTTTATCAGCGAAAAACGTGTTAAAATCCTCGGCACTACTCTGCAAGGGCTCCCCAACTCCCCCCCGGTTAAGAAGGGAGCGGGTCACCCTAAACAGAGTGGCCGGGCGGGATTCCGCTGATGCAATCAAGGCGGCATGGTACACGCATCTTGCCGCCTTGAGCGCCACTTTGTAAGTCTTAATAAAAGTTCTTACAAGTGTTCGGTCGGATTCAGACCTACTCTTCCTCCATCGCTTCTCTAGACGTCTCTTCTGGCGTTTCAACTCCCGGAGCTCCTCGTTGAACCATGGAGCTCTACGGGGTCTAGCGCCTCGGAGAGGTCGCAAAGGCGCAATCCGGTCAAGAGCCTCCGCTGCGGCCTTGTTCCAGGCTTCCGCAAGAGACTCTGCCGAACTGTGGACAAGTGCCTCTGGTATAACCCCAAGCACCGTCTGAAAGCCCTCTGGGTCCATGAGGCGTCTGGGGCGGAACATCTTAATTGGTTCTGCCTCCCTGCGGGGAAGGATTGGAGCCAGGAAGTCAAGCCGTAGTAGGAAATGGTCTGACCATGACAAAGGCAACGCATCTAAGCCCCTTAGTCTCAGACCATTACTCAGTTGCTTGGAAAGGAATACCATGTCAGGTGCGTGCCCTCCCTCGTGAGTCGGACCCTGTACTACTTGAGTCAGGTCCATGGCTGTCATGGTGGCCATGAACTCCTGTGCCAACCCAGAGGTTTCGCCGAGTGACGGCAGGTTGAAGTCCCCCAGGACAATAAGTCCGGGGAACTCCACCGCCAACCCGGCTACCTCCTCGAGTAGCACAGGCAGGGCTTTTGACACGCAGCTGGGAGGCAGGTACGTGAGAAATAAGCCCACCTGAACCGCTAAGTCCAACTTCAGCAAGAGAGACTCGCAACCCGCAATTTCCGGAGCAATGAGTCCACGCAGGCAAAGGCTCTCCCTGGCTATAATAGCCACTCCTCCCCCCCTTCCCTGGGGTCAAGGTTGATGCCATATCTGAAACCCGGCTGGGCAGATTTCAGAGAGAGGAACACCTCCCTCCGGGCCCAGCCAGGTTTCAGTAATACATGCCAGGTCGGCCTCCTCATCCAGGATCAAATCCCGGATGAGGAGAGCTTTATTTACCACCGACCTGGCATTAAGCAGCAGCAACCTGAGCCCAGGGCCAGAGTTACACTCATCACCAGTACCCAAGATTGGGCTCACAGAGCCAGAACAAGGGACCGTTATTAAGCAACGATCCCTTGTTCCCCTGGAACGGCTAACTCTGTGGCCCCCGCCATATCTGCCTCTCCCCAGCAACACTGGAATATTCCGACCCTCTGCCACCCCAGAGATCAGTGCCCCTTCCTCTCCTGTCTCCCGAGCGTCAGGTGGGCCAAAACTCCCATTCATACTATTATCAATCAACTCATCCATACCATAACCCCACCCACCCCCACCAACCCAGTTATACCAATCATTCCATTCATACCCACAAGTATACTTATCCCAGTCATCCATTACTTAACACCCCAATTATATTAAAAAACAATTAGATTAATAACAGTATAAAATAGCAATTGATAAAAATTTAAAACACAATAACATTAAAATTATACTTATATAAATATAGGATAAAAATTATAAATTAGTAAAAATTGATTTTCTTTTGATGGTATAAAATCAGATCTTAAAACATTTTATAATCATCAGTAATCAAACAGTCAGTCCAGGTGCGGTGTTCCTCGGTCTCCATGGTCTAAGGTCTTAATCTAGTTCAGTTCAAGGAGTCTTGATGTTAAACCTCCTCTCTTTCTGGTTGTCTTTTAAAATCAGACCACAAGGGGGCATAGTTCTTCAATCCATCCACAATCCACATTTCAGAGGAGCAGCGGACCCACCATACTCCTCACTGCTCGCACCGGAACCGGAAATGATAGAAGCTTGCCTCCAAACACACGTCCAAAGAAAAGCACATTGTTAGTACTGTATGTATAACTAGTTGGGCTTTCCAATATATAACCTAAGCCAGCAATGTATGGTTAAAGGAGTTAGCACACTACTGCTTTAAAAGCTGGTATTGCAGTCAGCTATAAGAGTGAGTCAGCAGTGTCTCTCTTTCTCCAATCCTTTGAAAGCAGCTCTAGATATTTGGTCAAAATGGCAAGGGAAATTAGCCAATAGGAATTCAAAATTATCAACGTTGCACGTTTTGAATATAAATAATGATGTTAATCTAGGTAGAGTTATAAAGGAATTAAATGATAAAGGCATAATGAGAATAGAACAATTATGTGAGACAGATGGAAGAGTTAATAGAATTCGCCTCGAATGGTGGTTAGGCCAACAAAAATGGTTGCAGATTAATGCAATATGCAAATATTTGAATAAAACTGAGATTAAAAAAGCATTTCTGAGAGAAGAAAACGGTCTAGAGAAAATATTGAAAGAAAAGATTAATGATTCAAAAGGACAGGCTAGTAAGATTTATAGCATGTTACTACAAGTGGAAGAGGAAGTGATTAAAGGCCTAACAAGATACTGGCAAAATGAATTACAGATCAATGAAAACGAGATGGAAGAAGTAGTAGAAAATATATATAAGATAAAGAACACAAGAATTAGAGAGATGAGAAGGAAAATTTTACATAAATGGTACTTTACGCCAGTAAAACTAGAACACTTCCAGAGGAAAGGAAAAGGAAATTGCTGGCATGGTTGGCAAATAAAAGGAGTTTTTATGCATATGCTCTGGGAATGTGTTGAAGTTCAAAAATTTTGGAAGGAAGTACAGAATGAAATTAACAATATGCTAAACATTAATTGGATAATCACGAAAGAATTAGCAACACTAGTTAAACATGGGGAATTTAAATTGTAAATTATTAAATAAATAAATAAATAAATAAATAAATAACAAAAATTTAAAGAAATCAAAACAGCAGCTTTGGAAAGCGCTCAAGCAGTAGTGGTATTAGGGTGGAAGGACAGCAATAAATGGACAATCCAGAATTGGTACTGGTACATGGTGGACCACATCCACTTCGAAATTATGGAAATAAGATTAAATAACATTGATGAAAATAAATTGGAGAAGCTGATGGCACGATGGAATAAGGTGAGAGATTATATCTTAAGTAGAATATATGACGACAATGTGAAAAATAAACTCCAATCACTTTTTGTATGTAAAGAAATGTAAACCGGAGCCAAGGAAGAAATTGAAATTTATTGTAAATAATTTAACCCCCTAAATGGTGGAGGGTTTTTTTGCTGTTGGGCACTTTTTCTTTAAGATTTTTTTGTTTGTTTGTTGTAATAAAAATGTAATAAAAAAAATTATATATATAAAAAAAGTACTTAGCCAGCAGCTGTGGAGAAACTTCACACCCCTTCTTCCAACGAAGGGAGACACACACAAACACACACACTGCTCTGCTTTAGTTTCAAAGGCGTGAAAAAGCAACAAAGTCCAGCACACAAGATTCCTGACGAAACTGCAACAGATATTCTTCCACAAGGGCCAAACCCACATGCTGCTATTTATAGCAGCAGCAGCCCTAATTACTGGAGCTTCACCCAAACACAGGTGGCCTCCCTTATTTCCTGTAATATGTTCTTACTTCGTCTCTTCTACGCATAATCCTGTGCTTGCGTGGGTCCAAAATGTCATCATCTGAAGCTATAGAAGATAAGGAAGATTGACTGCCTTGGCTATGTGCCAAGCCCTCCTCTGCCGAGTCACTCCCACCTTCTTCTTTGTCTGAGGAAACTAAACTCTGAACTGATTTTGTTGGCCTGTGACATGTTGAATTTTCCCCTGCATCCACCTCCCCATTCCCTGGGGCAGGAGCTGGGCAGAGCCAACCACAACAATATACATGACTTTTCTTTCCTCTTCTTCAAATATCTTGCCATTTGTTGCATTGATTTTGTCCCCCAGCGCAATATTTTTTATTGCATTGTCATTCTTATCTTATTCCATTGGATCTCATCATACACCTTCAATTGTTTCCTTTTCCATCCCTACTCTCAGTTAATCCCTACTCTCAGTTAATCTCAGCTGCTCTTGTATCAAATCTATTTCCCTCTCTTTCTCTATCCTACCTCTTTCTGATATCTAGTTCCATACATATACATTGTCCCCTCATATAAGCCTTACATGCATCCCAAACAATTGATTTTTGAATATCGCCTACATCATTAATCCTAAAATATTCACATTACTCTGTCTGCAATTTATCTTTATCTTATTCACTAGAAGTTACAACTGCATTATATCTCCAAATTCTTTGATTACATTTCTGATCTATTTCCAATTCTGCCAGTAGTGGGCATGATCTGACAACCAAATACTTTTTATATCTACTTTTTAAACTTGTATATTGCCCACCCTATTCATTAATATATAGTCAATGCGACTAAATGTATGATATCTTGCTGAATAGTAAGTGCCCCTTTTTGGTATATCTCCATGGAGATCCACCATATTAAGTCTATTTAAATGTAACATCCTGCTATTTCCGATCCCATTTTTTAATTGCATATTGAAATGTCCTGCCAAAAACGTTGTGCCCTCCATAAAGTTATCCAACTTCCTCTTTGTATTTATTATAAATTGTTTTGTTTTCGCATTTGTGGCATAAATTGCCACCACTGTCAATTTGTTTTGATTAATTTTCCCTTTCACAAACAACCACCTCCCTTCTCTATCTTTCTGAACTCTAACCTCCTCAAATACAGTGATCCCTCAATTTTCGCGGGGGTTACGTTCCAAGACCTCCCGCGAAAATCGATTATCTGTGGTATAGTGGTGCGGAAGTAAAAACACCATCTGCGCATGCGCGCCTTTTTTCCATGGCCGCGCATGCGCACATGGTGGAGGCGGGGAGCGACGAGAGTGCGGAAGCCGACAGATTGCTTTTAATGCCGGCTGCCCCCGCCCCCCAGCACCCGCCATTCGCCGCTCGCCCGCCCGGCCACTCGCTCGCCGCTCCCCCATTCACCCGCCCAGCCGCCGTTTGCCGCTCGCCTGTCCGCCGTTTGCCGCTTGCCCTTTCGCCCGCCGTTTGCCGCTCGCCTGTCCACTGTTTGCCGCTATCACCACCTTCCCCACCCAGAGTCGAAGTCCCGGGGATGGCAAGGAGGGAGAGAGGGAGGGAGCGACGCGGGTTAAGCCCTCCACGGCCTCTTTAACACTTGGGCAGAAGTCGCACTCCTCCTCCGGGTGATGGAAAAGACGCGGGTACTCGGGAGCCCAGGCGCCCCGCTCGAAGTGGAGGAAAGCAGGCGGTTCCCGGGGAGAGAAAGCAGACACTGGGCTTAGAGGCGCCCATCCCCGAAGATACGCAAGCTCTCCCCCACCACACAAACACACACCCCGCCCGGCCAAACTCTCCCTCCTGCCGCCCCTTGCCAGCCGAGCGCCTCTTCGGCTCCGGTTACCTTTCCCCATGGGGCGGGACAACCCCGTCACCGGGCAAGTGGTTCCTGTTCGGCTCAATTGATTTCTGGAAGGAGAAGGAGAAGGAAGATCAATGAGCACACGAGCAATGCAGTTAGCGTTGATCGGTGAAAAACGTCCATAGCTAGGTAGTACCTTTATAGAAATTAACCTAGATCAGTCATATTTTTATTAGCTATATAAATATGACATTTACCTAATATCACCTAACTCCCAAAACTTTCCAATGGTTCCCAAACTTGGCAACATAAAGACTTGTGGACTCCAACTCCCAGAATTCTGCAACAAGAGGGGGAGAGATAGAGAAAGAGAGAGAAGGAAAGAAAGAGATGAGAGAGGGAGGAAGAGAGTGTGAGAGAGGAAGAAGCAAGATAGAGAAAGAGAGAGAGAAAGAAAGATGAGAAAGGAAGGAAGACAGTGAGAGAGAGGAAGAAAGAGAGAGAGAGAAGAGTGGAAGGAAGAGAGAGAGAAATGATAGAAAAAAGGGGAGAAAAAAAGAGAAATGAGAAAATTATTGAAGCAGAGAATGACAGGAAAGAAAGAAAGAGACAGAGAAGTGGCTCTTGGTGATGACGTATGACGTCATCGGGTGGGAAAAACCGTGGTATAGCAAAAAAACCGTGGAGTATTTTTTAATTAATATTTTTTGAAAAACCGTGGTATAGCATTTTGCGATAATCGAGACCGCGAAAATTGAGGGATCACTGTAGAACCCTCTGATGAATAAGAATCAACGTACCTCTACTATTTGCATTCCTCAAGTTTCATATACCCATTTCCAATTTCTATTATTAACCAATTTATCCCTTCCTTCCCGTCTTTTATGTGTTTCTGTCAAAATCATAATATCCACCTTGTTTTGCTTAGCCATTGTCAATATCCTGTAGCGTTTCAAATCCGATCCCAAACCATTCACATTTAAAACCATTATAGTACACTCACTCATAATATACAAGAATAACCCTTTCCCCCTCTTGTTTTGCTCTTGGTTTACTTATTTCCCCCTTACTCACTCAAATCACACACCCCATGCTCAACCCGCCAAAGAAGGGGAGGACAAGAAAAATCATTGTCCAATCATGAAGCACTTCTACTGATTACATTTCTAAGCTGCTGAGCTCCACTTGCAACCACTTTTAATATAATTAGACAAAAAAAATCCCCTACCATCCTCCTTTATTTAACCATTGAATAATACCTTATTTTACTTTTTTCCCATGTCCCTCCAACAAGAATAAAAATTAACAATAGTTTCCGGAAACATCTCCAAGAGGGGGCAGCAGAGTCAGTTTCAACTCTTCACTTCTTCGCTTTCCTCTCATGCTGGGCTCTTGTTCTTCTCTGCTCCCTTCTAATGGCCTCCACCTGGACCATCAACTTCTTCAGCTGCTCCTCCCTTTGTTTTTCCTCCTTGTCTGGGGTACTGCGACCACTGGAATAATCTTCTCCTTCTTCTGCTTCTTGTGGCTCTCCAACTGCTCCACTCTCTCCTCATTCTGCTCCTTGTGGCTCTCCATCTGCTCCGCTTTCTGCAAACTCAATACCCAGTTGGTTCAATAGTGCCTTTCCCTCCTCCAATGATCGTGCTCTAAACATCTTATTTTCCTGGAACACCAAAATGTCAGCTGGAAAACCCCAGGTAAACTTTTTTCCACTTTGATATAGACGGCTTGAAATTGGGCGTAAAGCAGCTCTCACTCTCAAAGTTTCCCAGGAGAGATCTCTAAGAACTCTTATCTCATTTCCATTTTGATTAAAGCCGGCACAACTTTTAAATTACTTATAGATCATTTCAGCTCTCTTCTCACTGGACAAGGCCATAAAAATGTCTCTTTGCCTCTCCCGGTTTCTACGTGGAATGCTCCAATTAATGCACTCTATGTCATCAAAAACAATTTGAGCGCCCTGCTCAACCAAGAAGTGCTCCTACTAATTTCAGACCTGGAGCAAAATCTGGTCTAAAACCACGCAGATGTAAATTTCTTCTCTTTTGACGATCCTCCAAATTGGCAATCCTATAATTATATTGCTTACAAATCTCAGCTTGGCTTTTAACTTGTTGCTCTAAGTTCTGAATTTTTTCAGCTGACTCACCTGCTCCTTTTAAAACTATTTTAATATCTAGGGAAAGATTTTCCAACACATCTTCCACTCACTGGAATCTTTGTTCAAAACCACCAACAATCTGAAGTAATTTACCCAGTTTCGTTTCAATTTTTCTGAGGCTAGGGTCAGCCCCTTCAGACATTTTATTAAGATTTATTTTACTCACTTCGTGATAGATTCTCTTCGAACTTCTGTAATTGCTCTACGGGTCTGTTTATCTTCAAAATAAATTTATGATCTTTTGAGGGAGATTTTCCACTTTTTTCAATTACTCATATTGGAGCTCACATAGGTGCATCTAGAAATGTCTGTGACGCACGCATAATCCATTTCATCTGTTTCTTTACAGAGTCTGCACATCTGTTGATTTTTCAATTCTGGCTTTGATAGCATTTGTTCTAATTGCCTGTTCTTGTGCAACCAGTATTAGTCCTTCTGTATCCTTTTTGAGTGTTCCACTTGTAAGCCTTGGCCAGGTCTTTTCTTTATCCACTTTGTCTTCAATCTTCTCCAAGAATTGGCCATGCAATACTTTGTTCCACCAGCTGTCCATATGACATTGAGTTACAGTTTTTCTGTACTGGTCCTTATTTATTTATTTGTTTGCTTGCTTGCTTGCATTGAAAAGGACCTTGCAGGTCATCAAGTCCCACCTCCTGCTCAAGCAGGAAACCCTACACCACCCCAACCAGATGGCAGTCCAATTTTCTTTTGAATGTGTCAATTGATGGGGTGTTCACAACTGCTGCTGGCAGGCTATTCCGCTGGTTGATCACTCTCACCGTCAGAAAGTTCTTCCTTATTTCCAGGCTGAATCTCTCCTTGGTCAGTTTCCATCCTTTGCTCCTGGTCTGGCCCTTTGGTGCCCTGGAAAATAGTGTGACCCCCTCCTCTCTGTGGCAACTCCTCAAATATCTGTATACTGCTATCATGTCTCCTCTGGCCCTCCTTTTTGCTAAACTATCCATGCCCAATTCCAGTAACCTCTCTTTGTATGTTTTGGTTTCCAGTCCCCTTATAATTTTAGTTGCTCTTTTCTGTACTTTCTCTACAGTTTCAATGTCCTTTTTGTAGTGGGGTGACCAAAATTTAATGCAGTACTCTAGGTGTGGTCTGACTAGGGCATTGTAGAGTGGTATTAATAACTCCTTAGTCTTGGAGTGTATCTCTCTGTTGATGCAGCTTAAGATTGTGTTGACTTTTTTAGCCGCCACTGCACATTGCTGGCTCAGTTGGTTATCCCCCAAAACTCCAAGATCTCCCTCTTTTTTTTAAAAAAAAAAAGATCTTTATTAAATTTTATTACAAATATAACAGAAAGAAATAACAAACAGAGTAAAGAGAAGTCAATAATGCATATGGGTTCATATTCATAACAAGTAAAGTCATAGTCATATTAGTATTATTGAAAAGCATATAATATATAATATATATAAAATATAATAGTTGTATTAATATTATTGACAATAAAGAAGAAAGGGAAAGAGAAGAAAAAGCAAAAACGTGAAGGGAAGGAAACAATAAAAAAGATAGAAGGAAAAAAGAGGGGAAAAGGAAAGAAGATAACGGAGAGGAAAGGAATAAGAAGGAAAGAAGGGGGAAGGTTGGGTCCATCTAGCCATTGGCTAGGATCATGAATATTTACGATGTCTGTTGCCATGATGATGTTTGAATACTATTTCCCATCTTGTAGGTTTTGTTTCTGTTTTATGTTGGGGATTGCTTGTTCTAATCGTTGAATGCTGTAGGTAGAATGTACAGATTATTTGTAACAGTTTTTTGTACTTAATTATCTTTTGTCTTTTGATGGAAGTTGTTTAGTTGAAATGTTGTGTTTTATAGTATTAATAAATGTTTTCTTTTGATTTAGCTATTTGTACTACTTGTCCCAGACTTGGTAGAAGTCTGTGTCATCTTTATCTTGTAACTCCAAAGTTAATTTGGCCATTTCAGCATGTTCCATAGTTTTACTCAGTAAGTTTAGTATAGTGGGAGTTCCTTTTTGCTTCCAGTGTTGCGCGTAGATTATCCTTGCGGCCGTTATAATATGCAATATAATATAGAAATCATTTTTGTGAAGATTTTGTTGGGAGATTCCTAATAGAAATACTTCCGGTTTTAACTGTACATTTAAATTAGTAACCAGGTCTAGGATGTTTTTAACATTTTTCCAATAGCTCTGGGCAATTTCGCAAGTCCACCAGAGGTGGTAATAGGTCCCTATTTTTGCATACATTTCCAACATAACGGGGAGGCATTGGGGTATATTTTCATAATTCTGTCCAGTGGCAAGTGCCATCTGTAGAACATTTTATATTGATTATATTTATTTATTTATTTATTTATTTATTTATTGGATTTGTATGCCGCCCCTCTCCGAAGACTCTGGGATTTTCTTTTTGTGTAACTGCCAATGTATATTTATAATTTACTGTCCATATTTTCTCCCATTCATTTAAGTATATTGTATAGCCAAAATTTTGACCCCATGCTACCATTGAAGTCTTAACTGTTTCCTCCATGTTGTCTTGTTGTAACAAATAATTGTAAATTTTGGATATCACTTTTTTTGTGGGACTGAATATAATCTTATCTAGTATATTATTATTTTGAAACCCAAATTTATTTTTATATACTGATTGAATTTGTGCATATTGGTACCAATCCAGCTTGATTCCGGTTTCAGATAATTTTTGTTTTGGAATTAGTTTGTTATTTCCTCCTAATAAGTACTCATATGTAGTTGGTTTGCTAAGTGGTAGAACGTTTGAGTATGTAGCAAGTTCAATAGGGGATATCCATTTAGGAATCGAGTGATAATGGTTTTTCCTTATATTTTGCCAAGTATCAAATAGTGCCCGCCAGATATAATGATGTTTGAAATATTTAGGTGTTTTGTGCGCCTCTGTTAATAGAAAGGCGTGCCATCTGGACAAGAGGTCGTACCCTTCCAATGTTAATAAATGTTGGTTATTAAGTCGTATCCATTCCTTTGCTAAATTGAAAATTACTGCCCTATAATATAATTCCAAGTTTGGAAGGCCAAATCCACCTCTTGTGCGATGGTCTTGTAGTGATTTGATTTTTATTCTTGCTTTTTTCTTGGCCCAAATAAATTTTCAAAATTTCTTATGAAGATTGTCAAAAAAAGATTTATTTAGTTTAATTGGAGCAGTTTGAAATAGATACATAAAGCGTGGTAGTATGTTTGTTTTAATTGCTGCTATTTTCCCCATTAATGAAAGTGGAAGTTTAGACCATTTATTAAATTCTTTGTCTATGTCGTTGGCAAGTTTATCATAATTGTCCTTTTTGATTGTGGTACATTTGGCAGTGATCCATAATCCTAAATATTTTATTTTCTTTGTAGTTTTAAGTTTAATTAATTCTTCAAGTTTGTTTATTTGGTTTGGAGTCATGTTTTCCGTTATTATCTTTGTTTTTTCTTTGTTAATGTTTAAGCCAGTGACCTTCCCAAATCTATCAAGTTCTTCAATTAGGTTTATTATTGATTTTCACGGGTCTTGTGTTATAAAAATCATGTCGTCAGCGAAAGCTTGGACTTTAAAGTGTTCTTTTTTACTTTTCATGCCCTGAATTCCCCTGTTTGCTCTTACACTATTGAGTAGGATTTCTAATCCGGTTATAAAAATTAATGGAGCTAAGTGTCAAGCGAACCAAAAGCATCTGAGAGAATAAATGAACCGCCACATCTGATTCCTTTAGCGTAAAGTCACATTTATTAACAAAGCCAATTTGGATTCAGCATGCCTCATTCCAACTTAAGGTCCCTTAAGATCACATCCAGGTCAAAAGCTCATCTCCTATCCCCACACCCACAAGGGCAATCATGAGGACAAATTCAATGCAGGGATTTTTAATTCCTTCCTGTGTTCAGTTACTCTGGATTCTGCGTGAAGGAATGTGTGCTATATGGCATAATCTCTCACTCCCCTGTGTGTTTTTATTTTTCTTACTACCCAAACTGGGTCAGGCCAGCCTTTGAATTCACATATTAACCTTGGGCATCCTTGTCTTACACCTCTCCCTATGCTTATTTTATTTGTCATATCACTGTTGACCAGTATCTTGGCATTTCGAATGTAATATATAGCTCTAATTAATTCTACAAAATTCTTGCCAAATTGCATATATTCCAACTGGGTGATGTAAAATTGCCAGTATCTCACAGCTAAAATGGCGACATTAAAAGAAGACAATTATACAAGTTTGATAAATCAAATTAAAGCAGACCTAAAAAATTGGCAAAATTTACAAATTGATTCTAATAGGTAGAATCAATTTGATCAAAATGAGTGTCCTGCCCAAGCTCCTCTTCCTTTTCCAGACAATTCCAATAAATCCAGGTAATTTTTTAAAAAAAGAATTAGATAAAGTAATATTAAAGTATGTATGGTTAGGTAAAAAATCAAGAATCAAATTAAAGGCACTGCAAGATGTGAAGGAAAGAGGAGGTTTGGGTCTACCAAATTTTAAATTATATTACTACGCAACATCACTGGTATGGATCAAAGAGTGGATCACATTAGAAAATAAACGTACAGTGGTACCTCGTGATACAAACCCCTCGTCATACGAACTTTTTGAGATATGAACCCGGGGCTTAAGATTTCTTTGCCTCATCTTAAAAACACTTTCTGTCTTATGAACCTGAGCCTGGGTTGGTGGGCTCTCTTACTGCACATGCGCTCTTACTGACAGAGGGATTCCCCTGCCTTGTGACTGCCCCGATTGGATTTTCCATTCATTTCCCCGCCCGCCTAGATTCCCCGCCTCGTGACTCCAGCCAAAGCACCTGATCCAGATGACCCCCTTCCTCATCCATCTGCACGGTGGGAGGTGAAGCATTGGAGGGGGATGTCAGGCCAGCCCTCCTGCCTCCCCCCTGAGCCAAAAACCCAAAGCCTCGCTGCCGCAGCCACCACCAGAGGCTTAAGCCTCCCGATCCTCCCTGCCCCTCGTGTGTGGCCAGCAAAACTGCCTCCCGAGTGCTCTTGCCTGGCGGGAGGTGAAGCGCTGGAGTGGGGGGTGTCAGTCTGACCCTTCTGCCTCCCCCCCAGAGCCAAAAGCCCAAAGGTCCCCACCACAGCACCTGCTGCAGGAGACTTAAGTCTACCGATCCTCCTCGCCCGTGGCCGGCAAAACTGCCTCCCGAGCGCTCTTGCCTGGTGGGATGGGGGGTGTCCTGATACCCACCCCTCAGCACTTTGCCTCCCTCCGGGCAAGAGCGCTGTTCTGCCGGCCATGGGCGAGGGGCGGGGAAGCCTCCTGGGGCAGAGACATTTGGGTTTTGGCTGGAGGGGAGGCAGGAGGTCTGGCCTGACACCCCCCACCCCAGCGCTTCACCTCCCCTCCCAGCAAAAAAGGCAAAGCTGGGCAGCTCCCCAGCCACCGAAGGAGGCTGAACCCCGCCCCTCTGTCCCACCCATCGCCCGTATCCGGCAGAAGCTGCCACCCAAGTGCTCTTGCCCAGCAGGAGGCAAAGCGCTGGAGTGGGGGGTGTCCAACACCCTCCACCCCAGTGCTTCCCCTCCCGCCGGGCAAGAGCGCTCGGGCGGCAGCTTCTGCTGGACACGGGCAAGGGGCTAGGAGGATCGGGAGGATTAAGTCTCCTACAGTGGCTGCTGTGGTGGAGACCTTTGCATTTTTGGCTGGGGGAGGTGAAGCACTGGGGTGGGGGTGTCAGGACAGCCCTCCTGCCTCCCCCCCAGCCCAAAACCCAAATGTCTCTGCCACAGCAGCCACTGCAGGAGGCTTCCCTTCCCCTCACCCATGGCCGGAAGGACTGCCTTCCAAGTGCTCTTGCCCGGCGGGAGGCGAAGCACTGGGGTGGGGGGTGTCAGGAAACCTCCCACCCCAGTGCTTTGCCTCCCGCCGGGCAAGAGCGCTCTTCTGCCGGTCATGGGTGAGCGGCAGGGAAGCCTCCTGTGGGCAGAGACATTTGGGTTTTGGCTGGAGGGGAGGCAGGAGGTTCAGCCTGACACCCCCCACCCCAGCGCTTCACCTCCCCTCCCAGCAAAAAAGGCAAAGCTGGGCAGCTCCCCAGCCACCGAAGGAGGCTTAACCCCGCCCCTCTGTCCCACCCATCGCCCGTATCTGGCAGAAGCTGCCACCCGAGTGCTCTTGCCCAGAAGGAGGCAAAGCGCTGGAGTGGGGGGTGTCTGACACCCTCCACCCCAGTGCTTCCCCTCCCGCCAGCCAAGAGCACTGGGGAAGCACTTCTGCCGGACACGGGCAATGAACGGGACAGAGGGGCGGGGAGAATCAGGAGGCTTAAGCCTCCTTTGGTGGCTGGGGGCTGCCCAGCTTTGTGTTTTTGGCTGGGGGGAGGTGGAGGACCGGCCTGGCACACCCCCACCCCAGCACTTCACCTCCTGCCAGGCAAGAGAGCTCGGGAGGCAGCTTCTGCCAGCTTTTCTTCCTTAGGTGGACTGCCTCTTAGGAAAGAAAAGGAAGGAAGGAAAAGGAAAGAAAGAAAAAAAGAAAGAAAGAAAGAAGTTAGGAAGGAAGGAAAGCAGAAAGATGGTAGGAAGGAAGGCAGGCAGGCAGACAGAGAAAGAAAATGGGCAGAGAAGAAGGAAGAAAGATTTAAAGAAGGAAAGAGATAGAAAGAAAATGCCAGACCGTAAATTGCCTGCGATTTTGACGAGGGAAAGAGAAGGCGAAAGTGGAGAGAGAATCAGGTCACCCGGGCGACTGACTTTGCATTGCAGAGCTTTGCATGGAGATAGAGAAAGGGGGGGAAACACACAGCCACTTTGTCAGTTCCAAAGACTGATTTGATGTCCTTGATTGTCATTCGAGGGAACTCCCTTCCCAGACCCCCCCCCTCTCCGTCTTCCCGGAGCAGTCCGGAGTAGTAGAAAGCAGGAGGAGGAGGTGTGTGGATTCTGCCTGGGTCGGCAATCATGGGAGCCTCTAAATCGAAAGTGACCGCGAGGAGGGCTGGGTGCTGGCCAAGCCAAGCTTCCCAGCTGGCTGCTGTGGAGGTGAGGGGGGCACGGCATCAGGAGCTTCTCCCCGAGGTTCTCCCCACCGATCAGGAGGGCAAAGACACCGTGGGGAGAAACTCCTGACACCCCCCTCGCCACCACTGCAGCTTCTGCTGGCTGGGAAGCTTGGCTTTGTACAAAGCTTGGGGGGCAGGAGGGGCATCCGAACCTGGAGAATTGACACCTCCCCCAGCGCTTCATCGCAGAAAACTTTCAAGGAGGGTGGAAGCGCCACCGGTTGACAAGCCGCAAGGCAGCTTCCCTCATGTGTCAATGCACCCACGAGGCTCCCTCCCCCTCCACCTGCCCCCCCCCAACAAGGATCTGAATGCCGGCAGCAATGAGGCAAAAGGGGTGAATTTGGGGCTTGCATGCATTAATCGCTTTTCCATTGATTCCTATGGGAAACATTGTTTTGTCTTACGAACTTTTCACCTTACGAACCTCCTCCTGGAACCAATTAAGTTCATAAGATGAGGTATCACTGTATATTGACAATAGAAGGCCACGATTTATTATTAGGCTGGCACTTCTATCTCTGGTATGGAAGAGATAAAACCCATACATATTTTAAAAAGCATATATTAAGAAATTCCCTTATCCAAACATGGAAAATAATAAAAAACAACAACAATATATTAAGGTACCAGAATGGGTCTCGCCAATAGAATTAACATACCATACAAACTTAATCAGGCCCCATAATACAATTAGATATAAAGAATTATTGGATCAGCAAATGAATATAAAAACAAAGGAAGAATTGGAGCAAAATGATAAGAAACTAGACATACCTACAATTAAAAGATGCATACCAAAAAGACAAAAGGGAATATGGATTTCGGATAGGAAGAGGTGAATTGGACAGGACACTATTTAAAAATGATGAAAAATTAATTGGCAAAATATACAAATTTTTGATACGTTATGAAACAGAAGTGGAAATCGTAAAAGAGAGTATGATAAGCTGGGGAATGAATTTTGGCTACACAATTGAATTAGAAAAATGGGAAAAATTATGGACTAATAATTGGCGGGTGACAAAATCGACGGCATTCAAGGAAAACCAATTAAAAATGTTTTACAGGTGGCACCTATCACCTGAAAGACTATCAAAAATGTTCCCAAAAACTTCCCCATTATGCTGGAAGTGCAAAAAAGAAAGAGGCACGTTCTACCACCAATGGTGGACATGCGTACAAGCAAAAAATTTCTGGAATAAAATAACAAACTGGTTAAAAGAAATAGTAAAAGAAGAAATTGAAAAAAAACCAGAATTGTATTTATTGGGTATTTTTAATTAAAAAAATAGAAAAAGAGGTAAGATATTTAATTATACACATACTAACAGCTGCCAGCATAGTATATGCCCAACAATGGAAAATAGAGAAACCACCGGAAGAAAATATAGTAATTAAAAAAATATTGGACTATGCGGAGATGGATTCATAGTTTGATTCATAGTCCATCTTTGAGAGTGTACATCAGTCAATTTTCTCCATTTCAGTAGTATTGGGTTATGGTCTCCCCTTGTATTTGGTAAGATTTGTATTTCTGTGGTTTTATTGATAAGGTCAGGTGTGGCCCAGGCCATGTCGATACGGGACCAGAAGTTGTGCGGGTGGGAAAAATAAGTATATTCTCGAGATTCAGGATTGTAGTAGCGCCATATGTCTTGTAAGGCAAATTTGGTAGTTAACTGTTCAAAGGTTACTGAGAGATGGTTCTTAAGTTTGGTTTTATTTAAGCCCTTGTAGTCTATTGTTTTATTAGATATTGCATTAAAATTGCCTATTATTATCATATTTTCTAAGTTTAGTTCAGATATTTTTTTATGAAGGTTTGTGAAAAAGGTGGATTGTTTTATTGATGGGGCCTATATTGCTTTTACATTTATTTGTCTTGCTTCCATGGAAATTTGCACAATTAGTATTTGGCCATTATTGTCAGCATAAATTAAACGGGGAGTAAGTTCAGGGTTGACATAGATGGCAATTCCTCTTTTTTTAACACTGGCTAAAGATGAAAAAACTTCTCTAAGCCTGGGACAAGATAGAGTATTGACATCTTGAGTTCGAATGTGCGTTTCTTGAAGATATATTATGTTGGCTTTTTTTTTGAGTAATTTATGAAATATTTTTTTCTTTTTGGTGGGTGCATTAAGACCATTGATGTTTATGGAAAATAGCGTTGTTTCTTGGTGTCGTAGTTTTGTTTTTTGTATCTTATCTTTTATCCCTCCTCGCCTCTGCTTGTGCTCTCGTTGTTGGGCCGTCTCTCTCATATTCCTTTCTTTTATCGGCCTGCCTTATGTCTTTGTCGGATAAGTAGTCCTTGGGACTGAGTTCTTCAGGGGTAGGTTTTTTCTTAGGGTCTTGGTCAGTAGGGTAGTGCTCTTCAATGATTTTAATCACGTGGTGGTAAAAATCCTTCGCTTCATCAGGTGTGGTGATCTTGTGTTTTTTGTCGGTTATGGAAATGAGCATGCCTTTGGGAACCAGCCATTGAAATGGTATCTTGTTTTTGTTCAGTTTGATGGCAAGCATCTGGTAGGGCTTACCTTTCTCTCGAACATGGCGCAGGACTTGATGGAGAGTTACAATTTCTTTGCCTTTGTAGGTTACCAGGGTTTTTTTGGATAGTTTGTAGACTTCATCTCTGATGGTACGTCTTATGAACCTAATGTGTATTTCCCTTGGTAGCCAGTTTCTCTTTGCATAACCTGACGAGATTCTATAAATCTCATCAATTTGGTGTATCATTTCATCAGTTGATTTGTTAGTAATGGTTGCCAGGATCTCGGCCATGATTTGTGGTAAGTCTTCATCATTGGATTCCATGACATTTTGGAATCTCAGGAAGAAGGCTGATTATTCGAGCTCTAAATTAATTATCACCTCTTCCAAGTTTTTATTTATATATTCAGTTCTTGATTCTGCAAACTGGAGGTGAGCTTCCATTCTTTCATTAGTTTCTTCTATTTTCTATATTTTTTCTCATTTTGGGTTAAGATCTCGTCGACTGTTCCCATCTTATCATCAAGACTTCCCACTCGTTCATCAATCCACTTAATGTCCTCTTTCATAGTACCCATGGTCCCAGTCATAACCTCATAGTTTCTATCAATGGATTCCTGCATACGGATCATCATTTCCTGCAAGGAGACCAGGGTGGTTGTGGATGTCTGGTCGGCTGGAATTTTATCATTAGGAGGGTTTGGTGAGTTGGGAGGATTGTCTGAACTATGTTGTGTAGTTGGAGTAACTCCAAGATCTCTCTCACAGTCACTGCTGTTAAGTGTGGTTTCTCCCAACTTGTATGTGTGTCTTAGGTTTTTCTTACTTAGGTGTAAGATTTTGCTTTTTTCAACATTAAATTTCATTTTGTTAGTTTTGTTAGTTTGAGCCCACAGTACTAATCTATCTAGATCTTTCTGTATTTTGAGCCTATCTTCTGGAGTATTGGCTACCCCAGCCAGCTTGGTGTCATCTGCAAATTTGATTAGTTCCCCCTCTATTCTCTCATCTAGGTCATTGATGAATATGTTGAAGAGCACTTGGCTCGGGACTGAACCCTGAGGTACCCCACTGCCTACTTCCTTCCATGTGGATTTGGAACCGTTGAGGACTATTTGTTGGGTGCTATCCCACTTTTTTCAAATTTGTATAGTAGGTTGTGGTCTACTTTATCAAAAGTTTTGCTAAAGTCCAAGTATATTAGGTCTATTGCATTACGCTGGTCTACTGATTTGGTTATGGTTTTGAAAAATGGTTTTAGATTGTTTTGGCATGATTTATTTCGGACAAACCATTGTTGGCTGTTGGTTATTATTTTGTTTGTTTCTAGGTAGTGGCAGAGCTGTGTTTTGATTATTTTTTCTAATATTTTTCCAGGTATAGATGTCAGACTGATTGGTCTGTAGTTGTCTGGGTCTGTTTTTTCCCTTTTTTGTAGATGGGGACTACGTCAGCTCATTTCCAAACATCTGGTAGTTCTACTATATTCCATGATTTTTGGATGGTAAGGAGTAGTGGTTCTGCAATGATATCTGCCAGTTCTTTTAGGACTCGGGTGTAGTCCATCTGGTCCGTATAATTTGTACTCATTGAGTACTCTCAGGTGGTCTCTAACTATGATTTTAGTTATGTTGAGTTCTGTTCCAAAACTGTTTATTGTGGCTGTGATACTGGTTTGTTGGTTGGTAGTTTCCTTTGGTGTAAAGACTGATGCAAACTACGTATTGAGCAGCTCTGCTTTGTCTCTGTTTTCTACGATTTCTTTGCCATCTTCTCTTTTTAGTGTACCAACCGTTTCTTTGATTTTGATGCTGGTTTTTTGTTAGATTTCCTGTTTTTCTTTTTCATAGGGATTGTGTTGTTTTGGGCTTTTATGTTTTTCAGGGCCTCCCAAGCTTCCTGTGTGGGTTTATCTTTTAGGTAAATACTTGGTTTGCTTCACCTTGAGATGCTTCCTATTGTTGACCTCTATCACCGCTGACTCTTTGCTCCCCTTCACATAGTCAACTAATGCATGCTTCTCTTCTTCCAGTGTCTGCCTCACTTGCAAAAGTCCTCTGCCATCTATTTTCCTTGGTAAATATAGCCTGTCAACATCACTGCGGGAGAGTAGTGCATGATGGATCATCATTAATTTTCTGATTTTCCTGTCCAAGTTGTCTAGCTCTGTTTGAGTCCAGTTCACTATGCCAACTGTGTACCTAATGAAAGGTATGGTGGAAGTATTTACAGCCTTGATAGTATTGCCACCATTCAGTTTGCTTTTCAAAACTTTTCTGATTCTCTGGATGTACTCTTTGCTGATCACAGTTTTCACATGACCATGCTTGATATTATCCAGTTGCAAGATGCCCAAGTATCTGTAGGCTTCTGGCTGGTGGTACTTGATGGTTTGACCATTCGGAATTTCAATGCCCTCACTTTCTGTGATTTTCCCCTTTTTCAATGTCACTGTGGCACACTTATCCAGACCAAACTCCATGCTGATGTAATTGCTGAAGATTCACACAGTATTGGTTAGTGACTGCATCTCAGTTTCTGATTTTCCATACAACTTCAGGTCATCCATATACAGCAGGTGTGAAATTTTATGTGAATTCCTAGTAATTAGGTAACCTAGGTTTGTTTTCTGTAGGATGAGTGACAGTGGGATTATAGCAATGAGAAATAGCAATGGGGACAAAGAGTCACCTTGGAAGATTCCTCTCCTGATGTTGATCAGTCCATAGCTTTCATTCCCGACAAAAAGCTCAGTCTTCCAGTATTTCATCGCCTTTTCTATGAATTTCCTGATGTTTTCATTGATTCCAATGATTTCCAGGCATTTTATGATCCAGCTGTGTGGAAATGAGTCAAAGGCTTTCTTGTAGTCAATCCAGGTCATGTATAGGTTTGTTTTCTTGCTCTTACAGTTCTCCAAAATCATTTTATCAATTAGGAGCTGGTCTTTCATACTTCTGCTTCATCTTATATTGCCCTTTTGCTCCATTGGCATGATGTTATTTTCTTCTAGGTAGTCCTGAATTCTATCAGCTATGATACCTGTCAGCAGTTTGAGCATGGTCAGCAGATATGTTATCGGCCTGCAGTTTCCTGATATGGCTCCTTTCGCTGCGTCTTTCAATATTAAGTATGTTCTGCCTGTTGTTAACCATTCACTGATATTTCCTGTCTGCAACATTTTGGTGAACAATTCGGCCATTTTTGCCTACAGGCTGGTCAGGTATTTGAGCCAGAAACCATGCACCTGATCAATGCCAGGGGATGTCCAGTTCTTTGCAATCTTTTGTTATTTCCAGCTGCTGCATTTTGCTCTTTGAGAATTTCTTCTCTAGATTCTTCTCAAGAGTCTCTTTCCCTCCATCATTTTCTCATTTCTCTCTCTTTCTCCCTTTCTCTCTCTCATTCCCTCCCCCTCTAACTTCCCCCCCTCTCTTTTTCCATCTCTGTTTCCTCCCCCCTTCTGTGTATGTGTACACTCTTGAACCATTTCCAAAAACAGGTGAGGGCTGGGTTTTTTCTTCTTTGGGTGCTTTTTACCATATGATTTAAATCAAGTGTCACTTCTCTCTCTCTTTTGTTTCTCTCTTTTTCCTCTCATTCTCTGCCTACATAATTTTCTCATTTCTCTCATTTCTCCCCTTTTTTCTCTGATTTCTCTTTCATTCTCTCCCTTTCATTTCTGTTTTTCTCTTCTCTCTCCCTCTCTTTTTCCTTCTCTCCCCTTCTCTCTCTCATTTGTTTGTTCTTCCTCGCCCTCCATCATTTTCTCATTGTTCTCTTTCTCCTTTTGTCTCGCTTACATTCCCTCCCCCTCTCATTACCCCCCTCTCTTTGCCTCTCATCTCTCTGCCTCCATCTCTGTCTCTCTGGAGACCAGCCAGCAGCCTACCCCACTTCTTCTGAGCTTATCTTATCCACGCAGAATTGCACTACTTTTGGTTTTACAGCTGGCTGAGCAGGATCAGCTTCCAGGTGGCTGCATGGGGCCTCCGAATGGCAGGGACAAGGCAAGCGCACCACTGAATTAGCCGATTCTGGCGGAGACAGTGGTGGTGGTGGGGGCCTGGGGTGTGGATATGACATTTCCGACACTGATGTTCTTCGAAGGGAAGCCGCCTCAGCAGTTGCTGCCGCCGCTTTCTTCGCTGGGACCGGCTAACTCAGCAGTGCACCCCCCTTGTCTCTGCCACCCAGAGGACCCATGTAGCCACCTGGAATGCGACACTTTGCTGCTGGGTGTGGAGTAGAGCCTCCAAGAGCACCTCACGAGGAGGATTCCTTGCATGCAGCTGCAAAGAAGCGGGCAGGGCATCCCCTAGCCGCATGCCCTAGGCACATCCAGATGGTGGAGGAAGCCTGCGGTGTGGCCCTGATTGTCCAGCAGAAGGGGGCTCGGCTCCATCAGCTCCCACCCCAAACTCCCGCCTTCAGGGGCATCCCCAGGTTTGAGGTGCTGGCCTTCCACCAAGGGCTGCCAGGCGGCCTCAACAACATTCGGTGTATAAGACATACCCAGTTTTTGATGCAGCTTTGAAGTAAAAAGGTGCATCTTATATACCAAAAAATACGGTAATCACAGATTTTGAATATTATTTAATTTTTTGACAGCATCTGCTACCTTGCTTATTTTAAACTAAAAATTATTAAAACCCCTTTCATCCAAAATGTTGCTTATGTATCTCTGGTAATAATCAGTAGCGGGAAATAAGGCAATTAATTTCAACACATGTTTAAAGACACATTTTTTATATGCAACATTTGCAACTTATGCAACTTAAGTAAAATGTTATTTAAGGAAAGAGGGTAAATAAAGTTACAACTCTCATCTGTTGCAGTTAAATATATATTTATAATATACACTGTCAACTTTGAAAATTCATAAATTCTCTTCGCTTAATGACTGCCTTGACCATTCAAGGGCAATAAAAAAGTAACTTTCCTACCAGTCCTCCCATTTACAACTGTTCCAGCATTCCCATAATCAACTGATTGACATGTAGGCACTTTGAAACCAGCAGGTGTTTATACCATTGCAGTGTCCAATGGTCATGTAATCATTATTTGTACATTTCACAGCCAGTTTATGATAAACAGACTCAATGGAGAAGCAGTCATGGTCAGATAACAACCCATGGTGGCTTGCTTATGGCAATAGTGAAATTGCAGATTTGAGACTTTCACAGTCATACCAAACACAGTAACTGTGTTTCTTGGTGATAGAGTTGCTGGTCCCAATTATGGTCATTAAATGAGGAATACCTACTGTATATGTTACCACATTTTCTCCAATTAGATCAAATGTTGTCTTATAGCAAAATGAGTATTGTATAATATCTTTAAGATTTATCTTTGTTTCTCAGCCAATATAACATGCAGTATCTAAATAAATGGTTTAGCAAACTGGCCATATGAATATTACTGTATTAAAACACACTAAATGTGAAAATTTAATATTTTAGGCAAATACCTATAATTTTAGCCACTCTGTCAAGTCTGTGCTGAAGTTGGGGGGGGGGATTATCAGCTCACCGCACTAGCAGTAGAAGGCCTGAAAATTATGGGAATTTGGGAGAGGTGATTTTCATGACAGAGCAGATACAGCCACAAACCATTCTTTTGGGCAGTTCAAGGTCATCCTTTGTCCACCACCTGGGCAGAAGTGGTAGTAGGAATTTCTATGCTGGCACAACCTTGGTGGGCAACGAAACAGGTTTGAGGGCGTGGAACAAGAGATGTGAATTTTCAAATGGAAAAGAAGGAGCAAGCTGTGGTGGAACCAGCAGAGGATGACTTAGCTGGAGGATTCCAGATCCTGTAGGCTCCACCCCCGGAATTTGCAGCTGCCAAAGAGGCCATGGAGAGAGAGAGTCAGATGGGGCTAGGCCCAAACAGCCAGTTCCTGAGCCCCTTTTTCAGCCACATGGGGCCTAGGCCAGCAGAAGCAGCAGGGAGGGGGTCAGGTCGGAGAGGTCCCATTGCTGGCTGTCGCCCCACAAGCACACCCATGCCATCTGCTACCCACTAGCCCAGGAGGCCAAACCTCAGTTCCACACTGTTAGTACTATTTACAAAACAGTTGGGGTTGTAATATATAAACAAGATAACAATGAATGCTTGTATGTATTGAAGTACCATAGCTTTAAGAGGTAGTGTTGCAAATTATTATTATTATTATTATTATTATTATTATTATTATTATTAATTAGATTTGTATGCTGCCCCTCTCCGTAGACTCAGGGCGGCTCACAGCAATAGTAAAAAAACAATATACAATAACAAATCTAATAATTAAAAAACTAAAAAACCCTTATTTAAAAGCAAGACATACACACAAACATACCATGCATAAACTATATAGGGGAGATGTCTCAATGGGTTTTAAGAAGTTTACGGCAAGGAGGATGGGGGCAATCCTAATCTCCGGAGGGAGCTGGTTCCAAAGGGTTGGGGCCACCACAGAAAAGGCTCTTCCCCTGGGTCTCGCCAGACGACATTGTTTAGTTGACGGGACCCGGAGAAGGCCAACTCTGTGGGACCTAACTGATTGCTGGGATTTGTGCGGCAGAAGGCGGTCCCGGAGATATTCTGGTCCGATGCCATGAAGGGCTTTATAGGTCATAACCAACACTTTGAATTGTGACCAGAAACTGATCGGCAACCAATGCAGACCCCAACAGCCTCCAGACACCGGCACATCACTTCCACTGCTTCGTTGACTGGACATGGGGTGGAGATGTACAACTGGGTATCATCAGCATACTGATGATACCTCACCCCATGCCCTTGGATGATCTTGCCCAGTGGTTTCATGTAGATATTGAATAGCAGGGGGGAGAGGACCGACCCCTGAGGCACCCCACAATGGAGTAACCTAGAGGTCGACCTCTGACCCCCCCCCCACTAACACCGACTGCGACCAACCAGAGAGGTAGGAGGAGAACCACTGAAGAACAGTGCCTCCCACTCCCAACCCCTCCAGCTGGCATAGAAGGATACCATGGTCGATGGTATCGAATGCTGCTAAGAGGTCGAGAAGCACCAAGACAGAGGACAAGCCCCTGTCCCGGGCCCACCAGAGATCATCCATCAATGCAACCAAAACAGTTTCCATGCTGTAGCCAGGCCTGAAACCCAACTGTTGAGGGCCTAGATAATCGGCTTCTTCCAAGCACCATTGGAGCTGAAGCGCCACCACCTTCTCAACAACCTTTCCCATAAAGGGAAGGTTGGACACTGGCCGATAGTTATTAAGAATGGCTGGGTCCAGGGAAGGCTTCTTGAGGAGGGGGCGCACAAGTGCCTCCTTGTAGGGAGCCGGAAAGGACTCCCTCCCCAAAGAAGCATTGACAATCTCCTGGACCCAGCTCTGTGTCACCTCCCTGCTGGTGGCAATCAAATTGTCATAAGAGGGAGCTAGAAAGTATGATTCTCTCTCTCTCTGCTTTCTCTGTTTATTCTGCTGAGTCACTGTGACTGATGTAGTAAGCTCTGTGTGTTAAATGATAGTTTGATATATTTGTAAGCTGTAATGCATGTCTGATATGTACAAAGACAGGTTTGTACTATTTATTATTGTACTGTCAGATATTGACTGATTTGAATGTGTATAACCAGACTGTTTAATTTGACTGTGCTATTTCTAAAGTAAACACTATTTTATACACGTTAATATATCTGTCTTGTATGACTGAATATCTCCTGGATATCTGCTGGAATCCCACATTTTCCTCAAGTGTTCTGCACACTTCTTAACACATGCCATATTTGATGGCAATTCAAAGAAGCTGTCCTATTTCCTCCATCGAGTGTGGGCCTATATCGATAAATACAGGGGCCGCTACTAGACAGGTAGATACCTGATTGACAAGATAACCAAAGGGATGAATAAGGGAGAAGCAGCTGGATGGGTTGCAAAAATCCATGATGAAGCGACTCCCAAGCTAAATGACATGGACCACTTCATCCAATTGATGAGGGTTAGATTCTGAAATGAGGCCCAGCAGGTAGATGCTGAAAAACAGATCCAAAAATTTAAGCAAGCAGGGTGCCCAGTGAAGGAATTAGTATGGGAGTTTAGAAGAGCAGCACTGAAAGTGCAGGACTGGCCCGAATGGCTTTTGGTGCACACGTTCCGAGATGCACTGGATCTGGAATTGAAAGAAGTGTGTGAAATCAGGGGGATCCCATACCCAGTCCAAGATTGGTATTCCATCACCATCATTCTAGACCATGTGGTCAAAAGCCAAAAGAAACCCCCCATCAACCGGCCAACCGGAAGGCAGTTGGGTCATAGGGTTCCACCTAGGCCCACAGCAATCCCGCACTTCAAGCCAACAGGGAGTGTAAAGTACTATAGGTGAGGTCAAGCTAGCCACCAAGCCAATGAATGCCTGCTGACAGCCCCCATCCCTCAGCCATAGGCCAAGCCAACTTCTGCTTCCAGGAAGAGGGGATCAAAGTCTCTGGAATTGGGATGGCTGGCCCTGTAATCGGAAGAGCACCCTCACCCTCTGGATGATTACAAGACATCACCTATGGGGGAATCAGCAACCTGCTGGGAAGAAGATGTCAGTGATGAAGACAACCCAACGGTGAGTGACACTGTTTGCCCTTTCCTTATTAAAACAAAGATTATGGTGCCCAAAATGGGGAAAGAAGGAAAGGTGGATGCCGTAGTAGTTATTTTATTGATTGATTGATTGATTGATTGTATTTCTATGCAACCCCTCTCCGAAGACTCGGGGTGGCTTACAATACATAAAAAAACAATAAATTACAATAGCATTAATCCAATTAAATTAAAAATTAAATAGCTATCTAAAATCCCAAATATTAAAATCAATCATACCCATTTGTACAACGATCATACAAACATTTGTTAAACAGAGGCCAAGATCTAATTAGCCCAAGCCTGATGACATAAATGAGTCTTAAGACTCTTTAAAAATGGCAAAGGCAGTACGAAACTCTGGGGGAACTGATTCCAGAAGGCTGGGGCCACCACAGAGAAGGCTCTTCCCCTAAGCCTCGCCAAATGACAGGACCTGGAGAAGGCAAACTCTGTGGGACTGAACTGGTCACTGGGATTCATGTGGCAGTAGGCGGTCCTTCAAGTAATCTGGTCCAATGCCATAAAGGGCTTTATAGGTCATAACCAACACTTTGAATTGAGTCCAGAAACGAATTGGCAGCCAATGCAAATTGCGGAGTATTGGAGAGATATGGGCATGTCTGGGCAGGCCGATGACAGCTTGCATGGCTGCATTCTGCACAATTTGCAGTTTCCAAACACTCATCAAAGGTAGCCCCATGTAGAGAGCATTACAGTAGTCGAACCTCGAGGTGATAAGGGCATGAGTGACTGGGAGTAAAGATTTCCTGTCCAAATAGGGCCGCAACTGGTGCACTAGGCATACCTGGGCAAATGCTCCCCTTGCCACAGCTGACATATGATGTTCTAAGGTCAGCTGTGGATCAAGGAGGATGCCCAAGTTGGCGACCCCCTCTGAGGGGGTCAAAGGCTTATAAATGAAAAAATTGAAAATAGCTTTGATTATTGCACATAATATAGGTGAGATATTAGATAATGTTTATGATTAGTTTTGGATGACATTTTTTTCTTTTCTTCTTTGCTCTTTTTGCTCTCTTTTTTATTCTGATTGTTTGAATTATAAATTGCTTATTTGATTTATGATGATAAACAAAGTGGAAGGAGGGGGGGAAAGAAAAGGGAGGAGAGTTATAATAATAGGAGTAGGATTAAGTTATAATAATAGGAGTAGGACCCTCCAAACATTGACGAGTATTTAGAAGACAAGTTCGATATATTTCTATAAATATATCCCTAAAACCAGAACTGTTCCTCCTAGGAATAATAAGTCCAACTTCACCAGGAGAGACTCACAACCCGCAATCTCTGAAGCAATGAGTCTCCACAGGCAAAGACTCTCCCTGGCTATAATGGCCACTCCCCCACCTTCCCTGGGGTCGAGGCTGATGCCATACCTGAAGCTCAGCTGGGCAAATTTCAGAGAGAGGAACTCCTCCCTCTGGGCCCAACCAGGTTTCAGTCACACAAGCCAGGTCAGCCTCCTCATCCAGGATCAAATCCCGGATGAGGAGAGCTTTATTTACCACCGACCTGGCATTCAGTAGCAACAGCTTGAGCCCAGGCCCAGAGTTACACTAATCACCAGCAATGTTCCCTCTAATTTTTTTTTCGGTGTGGACGGAAAAGTATAGTGTCTGAGCGGTGGTCCCTTTGGGACTGGGCGGCATAGAAGTATAAACAAACAAACAAACAAACAAACAAATAAACAAGAAGGGGGGGCGGAGGCACCATGGGGAGGCGGGGGTGGCCACGGCTCCCTTTCCTTCCACCCTTGTCTACTGCCAGTGCCTCCCTGCCCTGCCCCCCCCCCACGGGCTGGCAGGGGGATGGGGAGCGCGCGCGGCACCTCTGCACTTTCGGCGCTCCTCACCCCCAACTCCAATGCCTGGCTCCTTGCGCGCCCCTGGAAAAGGATGCGCGGGAGGTATTTTGGGGTGTGCGCGTGCCCACATGTGCAGCTTACAAAGAACAGTGGTCACCAGTACCCTGGGTTGAACTCATGGAGCCAGAAGAAGGGATTGTTATTTTTAAAAAAATATTTTTTATTGTTTTTCGAAAAAAGACAGACAAAGACAAACAACATTAAACATTTAAGGAGCTACCATTGCTCCGCTTGTCATAGAAGTCTAACTAATACAGGAAAAAAAACCCCTAACTATAGTCAGATCAATACAGAAATGTCACACGTACACATTAACATTCTTGTTAAGTTTAACTCTATATTCTTTATGTTAATTAAATTTCTTTATCTATAAAATATCATATACTTATTCAAAAAATAAAATATAAGAAATATAAAAAAATAGCACTTCTAACTTTATCATACTATAGGAAAAAAGAAAAAAAGAACAAAAATTCTACATTTATATTTTTTTAAACTATTTCACTCTATCTTATAAATCCAAATAGTTATAAATTCTTACTTATTTAATTTTTAATACTATTTTTAAAATTCCACCATAAATATACTTTATCCCATATTTTATAAAATTCTGTTTCAGCTTGATTGTTCAAACGTTTTGTCATCATGTCTAGTTCTGCACATTCTATAATTTTTTTAAATACCTCTACATCTTTTGGTATTTCCTATTCTTTCCATTTCTGCGCAAATGTAATTCGTGCCGCAACCAATATATGTATTATTAAATAATAAATTTCTTTTTTATACTTTATATTTGAAATGCCCAATAGGAAGAATTCAGGAGATTTTTTTATTAATCTTCTCCTTTGTTATTTCATTTATCCATTTCTCAACTTTGTTCCAAAATTTTTTAGCCTCAGAGCATGTCCACCATGCATGATAGTATGTGCCAATTTCTTTTTTACATTTCCAACAAACAGGTGACACTGTCAGAAACATTTTGGAAATTCTATATGGTGGGAGGTGCCATCTATAAAACATCTTAATTTGATTTTCTTTAAAAGAAATTGATTTTGTTATTTTCCAGTTATACAGCCATATCTTTTCCCATGATTCTAAATTTATCTCCTTGCCAAAATTTTTTGCACCAGCTGATCATGTTGTCTTTCAATATCCAACCTATCGTTCTATGATTTAGTATTTATATACATTTCCAATTAACTTTACTTGATTTTGAAATAATAATTTACTTAATACATTATTTTCTTTTCTGAAAATATAAGTCTTTATATCCATTTGATATGTGGAACTAATCTGTATATATTTCCACCAATCTAAGTCGATACCTAATTCTTGTAACTCTTGTTTTGTTCTTAGTTTTAATTGATTATCCAATAAATCTCTATATTTCCAAATCTTACCTTCTTTTATAATATTCGGATGTGTGATAGCTTCAATAGGTGAAATCGATTCTGGCATTACTAAAAAATGGTTTTTCTTTATTTCAATCCATACATCAATCAATGCTTTTCTAATAATATTGTTTTTAAAATATGAGTGTGTTTTTAACTTTTCATACCATATAAAAGCATGCCAACCCACCATTAAATCATGACCTTCTAAGTTAAGTAACCTTTGATTTTCTAAGGTCAACCACTCTTTTATCCATGTTAGGGGGGTTTAGGACATTTAGCCTCCACCAGTTGGATGAAGCTCTTTCCTCCGCAGCAGCTGATCGGCCACTGCCTTCTCTCCCTCACCCAAAGGCCCCTAGCTCTTGGCCCCAGCCCTTTGGTCACAAAAATCCAAATTCAGCCATAGCCTTTTGGCCACATGGGATACTTCGCCACCATCCAATCAGAACTGTTGTTACGAAATGCTACTTTTGGAAGGAAAGAATGGGACAGTTTGCTCTTTCAAACACAAACACACACATTGAATGATAGAGATGGAAGGGACCACAACAGGTGGCCATCTAGTCTGACCCCTCTTCTCATTCAGGAGACTTGCAGAATGATAGAGAGGGAAGGGGCTTCAGAGACCATCTAGTCCAACCCTCTTCGCAAGCAGGAGAATTGGTCTTCTGGTCAAAATTGCTAAATTGGCTGGTGGAACTCCTTGCCTCACAACAAGCTAATCCTTTAAAAGCTAATTTGGGAACCAATCAGAGCAGTCCTCTCAAAAGAGGTTTGGACGAGACTGCTAGGTAGCAAAGGACAGAAGTGAAGGCTGGTTGCTGTCTGGGGCCCCTTTATGACCTGCTCCTCATGGTAATCTCTGGAATTTTTACGATGTGTGGAGCATTTATGACAAAAGAAAGTGTCAAGAGAGGCAGAAATTTGGAGGCCCCAGATGTGTAGTAGGGGGCCACCCCCACCCTCCACCCATACACATTTAACAAGAGTTGGAAGGGATCTTGGTGGTCATCCAGTCCCACCCTGTCCTTCCGCCCATACACATTTGACAAATTCTGACCTGTTAAATTGGCCGGCGGAACACACTGCAACTTGGTCCTCTCTCAAACTCCCTTTGCATTTCTCTCTCTCTCTCTCTCTCCAGGGTCCCTTCCAACACTTGTTAATTTGTTTGGGAATCTGTAGATGTCACTGACTTGAGAAGAGGGTTGGACTAGATGACCTCTGTGGTCCCTTCCATCTCTCTGATTCTGTAGAAATCTGCTTGAGAAGGGGGTTGGACTAGATAGTCTCTATGATTCTAGATGACCTCCTTAAGTTCCCATCCAATTGTGTAGGGGTCATCTGCTTGAGAAGGGGGTTGGATTACATGACCTCTGTGGTCTGTTCCATCTGTCTGATTCTGTAGAAATCTGCTTGGGAAGGGGGTTGGACTAGATGATCTCTATGGTTCTAGATAACCTCCTTAAGGTCCCATCCAATTCTGTAAGGGTCACCTGCTTGAGAAGGGGGTTGGACTAGATGCCCCCTAGTTTGTTTTGTCATAACCGCTTGTTCCCTTTGCATCTGCCTCGAGGCATCGTAAAAATTCCACAGATAATGAGGAGCAGGTCATAAAGGGGCCCCACACAGCAACCAACCTTCACTTCTCTCGTTTGCTAAGTGAATGCTACCTACTCCCAACTAAATGTGACCAGGTATGCCAATTTGTAGAATGATAACTCTTATATTTTTCTCATTTTTTGTTAATTCCTGTTTCTTTGAAGATGAGCAGCTTTTTGGTGATTTTAATTCCATATCTATTGATGGGATAACTATCGGAGTTTAGCTTTGTTGAAAACAAAAGTTCATCACTGCTGATAATGTGTGTGTGTGTGTGTGTGTGTGTGTGTGTGTGTGTGTGTGTGTGAAAGAGCTCCCAAAGCTCCCCCTCCCACTTCTGGGAACCCTCAAGACGAATGAAGGAGGGGTGAAAAGAGGCATGGGGGGGGGGCGGGGGGCTTTGTGGGAAAAAAACTTGGGGAGGCTAATGATCCTTTCCTGTTTGAAGAGAGAGAGAGAGAGAGGTCTGTTCATACTCTGGGCATCTAGACAATCCCATGCCTTCTTCTGCATTCATGTGGAGAGTCCCCAAAGTCCCCACACACACTAGCAAAGTCAATTACCAGAAGACCAATTCTCCTGCTTGCGAAGAGGGTTGGACTAGATGGTTTCTGAGGTCTCCTCTCTCTCTATCATTCTGTTTGATTCTCCAGCTTAAGCTGGGGGTCAGACTAGATGGCCTCTAAGGTCCCCTCCATCTCTCTCATTCTATTTCATTCTCCTGCTTGAGCTGGGGTTCAGACTAGATGGCCTCTGTGGTCCCCTCCATTTTTCCTGCTTGAGCTGGGGGTCAGACTAGATGTCCACTGAGGCCCCTTCCCTCTCTATCATTAAATCTCCTGAATGAGAAGGGAGGTCAGACTAGATGGCCACCGAGGTCCCTTCCCTCTCTATCCTTCTGTAAGTCTCCTGAATGAGAAGGGGGGTCAGACTAGATGGCCACCAAGGTCCCTTCCCTCTCTATCATTCTGTAAGTCTCCTGAATGAGAAGAGGGGTCAGACTAGATGGTCACCAAGGTCCCTTCCATCTCTATCATTCAATGTGTGTGTTTGTGTTTGAAAGAGCAAACTGTCCCATTCTTTCCTTCCAAAAGTAGCACTTTGTAACAACAGTTCTGATTGGATGGTGGCGAAGTGTCCCATGTGGCCAAAAGGCTATGGCTGAATTTGGTTTTTTGTGACCAAAGGGCTGGGGCCAAGAGCTAGGGGCCTTTGGGCGAGGGAGAGAAGCCAGCGGCCGATCAGCTGCTGCGGAGGAAAGAGCTTCATCCAACTGGCAGAGGCAAAAAGTCCCATCCCCATGTTAGGGCGGTGGCATAATAATATAATTTCCAGTTTGGGAGGCTGAGGCCTCCTCTTTCTTTGCAATCTTCTAATGAATTTTGTTTTATTCTTGGTTTTTTACCTTGCCATATAATTTTTTTTATTATCTTATTTATTTCTGCGAAAAATTTTGATCCAGGGTTTATTGGGATAACTTGAAAAAGGAACAAAATTTTGGGGAGAATATTCATTTTAATTGTGGAGATTCTTCCTACCAGTGATAATTGCAAGTTGCTCCAAACTTCTAAATCTTTTTTAATCTGACCTAATAATTTTAAGTAATTATCATTTTTTATGGATATGGCTTTGGAAGTTATCCATATCCCTAAATATTTGACTTTTTTTGTGATTTTCATATTTGATAAATCTTCTAGATATTTTCTCTGTGTCTCTGTCATATTTTTTTGTTAATATCTGTGTCTTTTCTTTGTTTATTTTCAATCCTGCGACATTCCCATATTCTTCAATTAAATTTATTAACCTTAAGATGGATACTGTAGGGTCTTCTAAAATGAAGACCACATCATCAGCAAATGCTTATGTTTTGTAAGACTCTTTTTTAATCTAGTTCTTGTGAAGCCGGTGGTTGTTTCTTCTTCACTTCCTGTATTTCTTCCCCTCCTCCACCTGTGGCCCCCATCATGTCTTCACTACTCTTTGGTTCAATCCGGAGTTGGTCAATCCTGTCCAAACCGCTACGTGCTAAGAAAGATCTTGTTTGCTCCACATTTTCTATTTTCACTTTCGTTGATTGCCAAGTTAGAGTCAGGCCTTTTGGTACCAACCATCTAAAAACAATATTCTTTTTGATTAAGATACTTGTAAAAAAGTAGTATTCTCTTCTGCTTTCTCTCACTCTTTTCGGAACTTGTTTCAAAATCGTGATTTCTTTTCCATTACATTGGAAAGTCTCGTTTCTTGTCAGTCTCAATATCTCATCTTTGATTATTCTTCTTGAAAACTTAATGTGAACTTCTGTAAACTTCATCAATTTCTCTTATCAATTCCGCTGGATCCGCTTGCATAATTCCTCCTATTACTTCCGCCATTTTTGCGGATAGATTTTTGTCTCTTTCTTCTTCAATGTTTTGAAATCTCAGGCCATGTGATGCGGATTGGAGTTCGAGGTTGGTTATTGCTATGTCAAAGCCTCTACAGGCATCGTAGTTGTGATCTTCATATTCTTCCACTTTCTGTCCCATAGCCTGATTTTTTTCTTCCATTACTTTTATTCTCTTTTCACTTTCTTGTAGATTTTGTTGTATCACTTTTATGTTCCCGTCCATTTCAGCCACATTTCGTTTTACTTCTGTTATTTCAGTTCACCAATTTCTTTTTTGATCTCGTTTTTCATCTCTTTCATCTCTTGCCTCATTTCTTGCTTCATTTCTTCCAGGTACGTTTTCATTTCCTCTTTGTTGGTTTCAAGTTGAATTTTTGTCTGAGTTTGTGTCTTCTGCATAAGATCTTGAATACCTGCTAATGCATCCTGGATGGACTGGAAATTTGAGTCTGCAGGTGGCTTTTCTTTCTCTTTTTCTTTCTCCTTCGCCAACATTGTAGTTATGGTCCTTTGTTGTAATGGAGATGATGTTGGAGAAACTTTAGGTGTGGGAGTTGGGGTTGGAGTTGAAGTAGCTGTTTGTTTTCGGGTTGTTGTTATTGTCACCGAAGTCACGCTTTGTGCCCTGTAAGAACTTTTCGTATCTCAAAATTTCTACCTTGTTTTGCAATTACTTAAATCAATCTCTCATTTATTCACAATTAAGAAAAGAGAAAAAATTTAAATTTAAATACAGGCAATAGAAAGTAAAATTTAGAAGGAAAAAATGAATATATGAAATGTCAATTCAATTTTATTAATACTTAAGAGGGAGGGAGCAAGGTGGAAAATAGATGTAATTAATTAAAGAAAAAAAACAAAGGTAAAGAAGAAAAGAATAAGGGAAGTCCAATCTTTTAAAATCCAAAGCTTATGGGGAGGGAACTAGGTGGAAAAGGGGGAAAAAATAAAGCTTCTAGCACATCCTAGTTTGGTTAATTAATAAAAAGAAAGGCAGACTATAATAATAATGGAAAAGGAAAGAGAGAGAAAAGAAAGAGGAAAATTATTAAAAATTATTTAAAAATTATTAGAGAATTATTTAATTAAAAAAGGAGGAAAATGAAAAAGTAAAAATTAAAATTAAAAAAGAAAAAGGGAATCTCAAAAATCAAAAAACCCAAAGATCCTAATAAGTCCAAATAGTCCAAATATAAAAAATGTAACTTGAAACTGTTATGCTTTAATGTGAATGTCCAAAAAAGAAAACTCCAAAGCCAATATCAAATGTAATGTCTATAATATCCAAATTGAAATAAGAAATAAATCTATTTCTTCTTATTGTCTAAAAAGAGGAGAAAAGAAAAAAAAAGATCCTTACGCCTATGGTGTCTGGTTATAAAAATATATATTTTCTTAAACACAAATTCCGAATAAAAATAGAAAATAGAATAAAAAGTCCAAAATTTATTCCAGATAATTAAAAGTTCAATAAAAATTCATTCAAATAAGGTGGTTCAATCCATTTAATTCAGTTCATTCAGTTTATTTATTCATGTGTTCTTTTCATTTAAATAGTCCAATTACCAATCGAATCTTTTATTTCTATTTAAAAAAAAGAATAAGTATAAAAAAATAAGTAGCAAAGAAAAAGAATACAATATAATTTTAAAATTCAAGAAAAAGAAAAAAAATGGAAAAAGTACGAGGTTGTTTTACTGTCAAAATTAACAAAGACAAGTAGTTCCGGCCGTTTTGCTTCTTAGCATATGGATATCACTTAGTTAGTTTGCTTTGTTTATGTTCGCCTTTCAATCTGGGATCTTCTCTTTTCAAGTTCTAATCGTTGAAATACCAAAGGATTATCTTAAAGTGCTATCGATCTTCTTTTTCTGCTGATCTGATTCTCTGTAGACTTCTTATTTCTGTTTTTTAACTTCCTTCTTGTGGCTGCCGCTATGGCCACGCCCCGGCAGCTGCCTGGGTGCAGTTCTCCAACGACATAGCTGCGGGGCTTTCCCTACCCTCCGAGACTGTGGCAACCCATCCCGGGAGATCCGGGAGACCCTCTGTCCTGGGTTGACCCCTCCAGGTGTCAACACCATGCAAATTGTGCCTGACAAGGGGGATGCAAAGACGGAGCTGTTATAAAGCAGCGATCCCTCCTTCCCCTGAAATGGCTAGCTCCATGGCTCCCACCATATCTGCCTCTCCCCAGCAAGACCGGAATATTCTGCCCCTCTGTCACCCCCGAGATAGTTGCCCCTCCCCTCCTGCCTCTCCAGCATCAGGTGTGCCAAGTATTTCATTCATACCATATGCATTCACCTCCTCCATAACATAATCCCACTCACCCCACCCACCCCAGCCATCCCATCCACCCCCATTCAATCCACCCCATTCATTCCAATAATCATAAATCCATCACTAACAAACCCCCCAGTAGTTAATTAAAAATATAATTAATTGAAACACTAGTAAAATAATCCCCTTCACTCTATCAGTCACAGGCATATATAATTAACCCCTCTAAAATTAGCTAAAAACAATAAACATAAAACATAAAAACATAGACAAAAATAGTATAGGAAATCATTAAATTGGCTGATAGTTCTTGGTTTAGTTCTAACAAAGTCCAATGCCAATGGACAATTAATCAGCAGTTCTTAAAAACAATCAACAGCAAGATGGTGCCAAGCTCCATGCCAGCTGAGTTCTAAAAGTTCTAGCAGAGTCCAGCATAGGAGTCCAAGTAACCAAATGTCTGAATCTCTGGGCAAGAATAACCACTGCAATGCTGGCCGCTGCCACCGACCAACACCCCCAGTCCATGTCCATATGGTTTGGCTGTTTTTACCTCGGACTTCTCTATCTTCGTGTCCCTCTGGGCTCCTATCAGTCGCTCCAGTCACCCCCCAATGTCCGCTGCTCTTCTCAGGCGGCATCTCCAGTTCTACACGCAATTCTCTGCACTCCACATTTTTGTAGCCTCACAATAATCACTCCGGATTCAGTCTTGTAATCAACCCCCGTTCCAATGGACCCACCAATGCCAGGCACCCCCACCATTCGGCACCACAGCATCTCAGGACCATCTGGTTCAGTGGCGAAGATCCGGTTGTCTTGCTCAGTTCTCAGTTCTCTCCTGATGTTATATCCACTCAGAAAGCAGCGGATGGCAAGCAATGGCAAGCAAGCAGGCAAACGACAGGCAGCTCTGTTTTAGTTGACAGCCACCATTTTCCGAGCCCCAGCTGATCTCTGCAGCGAGAATAGTTGGGCAAGATGCCACGGAGCAGCAGGGCATCAGGCTCTTCCCGAGTTGGGTGGGAGGGATGCCTTCCTCCAGAGGTTCTAATCCCCCCCTCGTCTTCTCAAGTGCGGATACAAAAGGAACAGGCAACAGGGACATGCCACGGGTGACAGGCGGCTCCATTTTACAAGCAACAGCAAGCAAGCAGGCAAACGACAGGCGGCTCTGTTTTAGTTGACAGCCACCATTTTCCGAGCCCCAGCTGATCTCCACGGCAAGAATAGTTGGGCAAGATGCCACGGAGCAGCAGGGCATCGGGCTCTTCCCGAGTTGGGTGGGAGGGATGCCTTCCTCTGCAGGTTCTAATCCCCCCCCTCGTCTTCTCAAGTGTGGATACAAAAGGAGCAGGCAACAGGGACATGCCGCGGGTGACAGGCGGCTCCGTTTTACCTTGCGATCGCCATTTTCCAAACCCCAGCTGACTAGATTGTAAACTCCGTGGCGAAAAAAAGGAGGCAAAAATACCACAAAGGAGCAGCATATCAGGTTCTTTTTGGTCAGCAAATGCTCACTTTTTCCAGACTGCAAGTAATTTGCTTAATTAAGTCCACAATTTCCTATATTTTTTTATGTTAAATGCCGTAGTCTGGTGGAGCAGCAATTCCTCTCTCCTCCTTTCTGTCCACCGGAACTGGAACATTGGACTTAATCCCTGGATAGTTCAGTGGATTTGCAGTACCAACTACTTATCCATCTGCATGTGTTGTAGTCTACCCCGTTTTTTTCTAATTTGTGAATTAGGAGATTGTGATCTACTTTATCAAAAACTTTGCTGAAGTCCAAGTATATGAGATCGACTATGTTGCGTCGGTCTACTGATTTGGTTATGGTGTTGAAAAATGATATGAGATTGGTTTGACATTGATTTCTTTCTGACAAACCCATGTGGGCTGTTGGATATTATCTTCTTTGTTTCTAGGTAATGGCAATGTTGTTTTTTAAAATTATTTTCTCCAGTATTTTTCTAAGTATAGAAGTCAGACTGATTGGTCTGTAGTTACCTGGGTCAGTCTTTTTATGTTTCTTGTGGATGGGACTACATCAGCTCATTTCCAGTCTTCCGGTAAATCTCCTGTGGTCCAGGATTTTTGGTAGATGAGGAGAAGTGGTTCCGTGATGTTGTCTGCCAGTTCTTTTAGGACTCTGGGGTGTAGTCCATGTGGTCTTGGCGATTTGTACTCGTTGAGCTCCCACAAGTGGTCCCTTATTGTGTTTTTATTTATGTTGAGTTCAGTTCCGGGGCTGTTTATTGCAGTTGAGATGCAGGTTGGTTGGTTGGTTGGTGGTTCCTTTTTGTGTGAAGACTGATGAAAAATAGGTGAAGACTTTACTGTCTTCATTTTTTAGTGTAGTGACTGTTTCCTTGATTTTCTTGTTGTTTACGTGCTGGAAGAAGCTTTTTTTGTTGTCATTGACTTTCATTGCTAGGTATTGTTCATGTTGGGCCTTTGCTGTTCTTATTTTTTGTTTTCAGATTCTTGCTGTTTGTTGAAATTCCGCCTTGGTTGTGTGTCCTTCTTTCCATGTTTTATATTTGGCTTTTTTTTCTTTTACGTTAGCTGTGAGGTCTTTGTTCAGCCATGCTGGTTTCTTTTTAGTTTTCCTGTTTTTCTTTTTCATAGGGATTACATTGTGTTGGGCATCTATGATTGTATTTTTGAGGACCTCCCAGGGCCGCTGGAGGTAGAGGCTGGGTGAGGCTGGGCTGCATCAGGTTTTCCACAAGAAAAGCTCTTACAAAAACATTCCAATGTTATTAAATGTCTTTATTTTTCCATCTTATTTTGTGTTAAAAATAAAAATAAATTAACAAATTCATAAGAAATAAATAAATAAATAAGTAATAACATAATAATAATAATAATAATAATAATAATAATATAGAAGATTAAAGAAACCACATATAGTTTGCTGACTAGAGAAATGTAATTATTATTATTCAATTTCAAATGTCTGTATTAACAGTTCTTTAACTTTCTGAACATGAATGGAACATTGAACATAAACTGTTTTGAACATGGCTTCTTTTGCCTACTTCTTGCTGCTAGAGATCTGGCAGCGCTTACTCTCGTATAGCCGAGGCAATTTGGCTTAAGGGAGGAAGCAGTTGAGACCCTCAGTAGGGCTTGAAGATGCTCATCAGTAAGTCTGGACCTGTACTTGGACTTATTGAAGTTCAAGGTAGAGAAGAGCTTTTCGCACAAGTATGTGCTCCCAAAAAGGCACATGGTCCACTTGAACATTCGGGAAAGCTCAGGGAAGCTGGGGGAAATTCTCTCAAAAATTGCTCAAGCTTGTCTGCTTTTCCAGTCACCTCCCTGAACTTGGCTTTGAGTTCAGAGTTGCACTGCAGGTCAATGAGCACCATTTGAAGCACAGGAAAGGCATCTTGCACAGCAAAGGAGAAGGGGTCCGCAAAAATTTGAAATGTGGCTCTGTGCAAATCTGTGATCAAATTCCTCCTGTAGCTTTAAAATGGCATCCACCTACTCCTCACCACTGAATGGTGTGCCTGCATCCATGAGTGCCTTGCATGCTGGGAAATGGCAAAGGTTTGTCTGAGAAAGCTGGGCTTTCCATAACATAAGTTTTGAAGAGAATGCTCTCACATTGTCACAGACAGCACTGACAAGTTGGCCCTGGCGTTGTAACTTCTTGTTCAGTACATTAAGCTCATGTATTGATATCAACAAAAAAAGATAAGTCCATAAGCCATTTTGGATTACTTAGCACAGGAACAGCAACCCAATCTTTCTCTATGAAGGTTTTCATTTCTGCTCTCAACTCAAAAACCCTCTTCAATGTTTTCCCTGCTGAGCCAACGTACCTCGGTGAAGTAGAGCACATCCCCATATTCTGACTCCATTTCCTCTAAAACAGCATGAAACCTTCTGTGCTTTAAGTCCCTGGATCTGATACTCTTCAGCACCTGTAGTTGTGTAATGACGTTTCAAATTGTATTCTTTGTGCACTACAATTTTCTCTGTGCAAATTATACACGTCGGGATGCCCCTGTGCTCAACAAAGAAATATTGCACTTCCCACTTTTCCTGAAATTGTCTGTGCTCATCACCAACCTTTCTCTTCACTGCAGACTTTGCAAAAGACAGGTTTGGGACTGTGCAATATATATAATTCCACTTGGTGTCACTGTTTCAGTGTTTAGCAGCTAAACTTAGCTGATGCGTCTTTTCCGCTTTTTTTCTGTCTCGCTGAGTAGCAATTTCTGTGGTCGCCTCCACTTCTGAGCCCGGGTAATGGCACAAGTTTGCAATAAGCCTGGCTGATGTCCCGCTTCTGAGAGCAATATACCCCATCATGATTGGTAGGTTCATTCACCTGTGCACACAACACTGAAAAGTACTATTTGTATCAAACTTGGGCTGCACTAACATTAAACTTTGATATTGAGGTGGGGGTCACAAACTATTGTCCCTTGGGCCGCAGTTGGCCCACAGACCACGAGTTTGAGACCCCTGGTTTAGAACTTCTTTTCAGGGGATATTTTCCAGGTTGTCTCTGAGCTTGTTGAAATCCACTTTTCTGAAGTCTGGGATTGTAGTGGTGTTGGGTTCAGCAGTTAGTGATTGTATTATATTGAATTTTAGGATGACATGATCACTCTCACCCAACCTCCCTTCTACTTCGATTCCCTCTAACATTTCTTCCCTATTTGTTAGTATTAGGTCTAGTATTGCAGTCCCTCTGGTTCCCGTTTCCACTTTTTGGGCTAGAAAGTTATCAGCGAGATTGATGAGAAATCTATTAGACTTTCCGCTTGGTGCTGAGTTGGTTTTCCAGTTGAGATCGGGGTAGTTAAAGTCCCCCATTATTGTTGTGTTGTGCTTATTTTGGTGGCCTGTAGCATACTCCCATTGTAGTGGTGCACTTTTTTTCTTTTATGTTAATCCATATGCTTTCTAGAGGGTTATCTTCTTTTGTTGGATATAGCTCTGTGACAGTGCAGTGATCTTTTATGTATAGTGCAACTCCACCTCCTTTCTTGTTTCACCTGTTTTTCTTGAAGAGATTACAACCCTTTATCTGTGTGTTCCAGTCATGTGTTTTGTCCCACCAGGTTTCTGTTATTCCAGTTAGATCATATTCACCCTCGTGCATTAGTAATTCCAGTTCATCCTGTTTGTTCCCCAGGCTTTGTGCATTTGTGTACAGGCATTTTAGTTGTTTGTGTCCGATTCTGGGTGGACATTTTTTATCCTCTGATTGATTTGTAGGTTTCACTTATTCTTCTCCCTTATTTTGTTCATTGTTCAGTCTCTTAGTTTGGTCATCTGCCCCTCTCGGTTCTAGTTTAAAGTTCTCTTGATGAGAAGGGATAATCGATTTCCTAGGAGGTTTTTCCCAGCTCTAGTGTGTTGTAGCCTGTCTCTTGCTAGAAGCCCTCCTTGGAGATATTGTAGGCCGTGATTGAGGGAACCAAAGTTCTTGTAGTTTGTTTGTGGGATTTTGTGTTCTTTGGACGGATGTTGTTCTCTTGTGGGTAGAATGGAAGAAAAAACAACCTGTGCACCTATGTTTTTGACTGTGTTGCCCAAGTGTTCATAGTCTTTCATTATTTGATTCATGTCTTTTCCTGTGTTGTTTGTTCCCACATGGATCACCAGTAGGGGGTAATATTCAGTGGGCTTTAATATTTTGGTAAGGTTTTGTGTTATGTCAGTGATTTTGTCTCCAGGGAGGCAGCACACCTCTCTGGTTTGATTGTCCGGTCTGCAGATGATAGGTTCAGTTCCCCTGAGAATTGAGTCACCAATCACCAGCACTCTCCTTTTCCTTTTGATGGGGTTGGTGTGGGGGGTCTTTTTCTTTGTTGTGGTGGTGTCAGTTGGTGCTGTTTTATTGTGCTTTCTTTCTGGTGATTCTTTGTCAATTATCTGTGCATTATCTTCTGTTAGGAGTCCTAGGTATTTGTTGCTTGTAGGCAGTGGGGTTGGATAGCGGTTTTGTATTTGGTTTTTATTTCTTGGTTTTTATTTCTCTGTATTAGCAAAAACTTCAGAAGAGAAGGATTTAGGCGTAGTGATTCTTGACAGTCTCAAAATGGGTGAACAGTGTGGTCAGGTGCTAGGGAAATCAAGTAGAATGCTTGGCTGCATAGCTAGAGGTGTAATAAGCAGGAAGAGGGAGATTGTGATCCCGCTGTACAGAGTGCTAGTGAGACCACATTTGGAATACTGTGTTCAATTCTGGAGACCTCACCTATAAAAAATATTGATAAAATATGGCTACAAAAATGGTGGAAGGTCTTAAGCATAAAACTTATCAGGAAAGACTTAATGAACTCAATCTGTTTTAGTCTGGAGGACAGAAGGGAAAGGTGGGACATGATCGTAACATTTAAATATTTTAAAGGGTTCAATAAGGTTCAGGAGGGAAGTGTTTTTAATAGGAAAGTGAACACAAAGGCAAGGGGGCACAATCTGAGGTTAGTTGGGGGAAAGATCAGAACCAACATGAGAAAATATTATTTTACTGAAACAGTAGTAGATACTTGGAACAAACTTCCAGCAGACGTGGTGGGCAAATCCACAGTAACTGAATTTTAACATGCCAGGAATAAACATATATCCATCCTAAGATAAAATACAGGAAATAATATAAGGGCAGACTAGATGGACCATGAGGTCTTTATCTGCCGTCAATCCTCTATGTTTCTATGTTTCTATGTATGTCTGTGGTGTAACATCCTGGGTTTTGGTTTGGCTGTGAGTTCATGGTCTGGTCATGTGTTTATGTTGTATGTCTGTTTGCTTTGTGTGCATGTCAGAGTGGGGTGCAGCAGTTGGAGGTGCTGCTGTGGTTTGGCATCTGGATGATTGAGAGGAATTGATATTCTCTATTATTTTTTCAAATTTGTTGCTGAATTTTATTTATTTTTATTAAGCCTAATAAATAATGCCAATTTACATTATCGAATGCAAAAAACATAGTCATAGCATACATATGGCTGACTAGGAGAAGACCTGGAACACAAATTGTGAAATCACGAAATCATTGGCATTTAAAGAAAACTATTATAAGATGTTTTATAGATGGTACCTGGCACCATCAAAATTAGTGAAAATTTACCCAAATTTAAATTCAAAATGTTGGAAATACAACAAAGAATTAGGCACCTTCTTCCATTTGTGGTGGACATGCCCCAAAGCTAAGGATTCTGGAAAATAATACATAAATGGTTATTGGAAACAGAAACAGAAATAGAATTCACCCCAGAAAGTATGCTGCTAGGAATTAGGGGGGAAAATATATTACACATATAACGACAGCCACGAAAATATCACATGCAGAATTTTGGAAAAATAAAGTGATTCCACCAAAATATAATATTATAGAAAAAATTTACCGATGCGCTGAAATGGAAAGGATGACAATGGAGATTAAGGAAGCAAGTAATTCGGAATATTATGAGATTTGGAATAATTGGTAGAAATAGATTGAAAATAGAAACAAAGAACTGTGTTAAAATGTGAAAAGGTCTATGAAAAATGTGAGACATACAAACATGTAATGTGATATATATAAATATTAGGACGTAATGTAAGTGATATAAGGAGCATATGTCTGTATAAAATGATAGTGATGTTTGATGTTTTTAAAACTGAAAAATGAATAAATAAAACTTTTTACACACACACATATACATACATATACTATTTATACACACACACACAGTATACATACATACATACATACATACATACATATATATATATATGTCACATGGGGTTTTTTTTGCTGAATTTGAAAATTAAGGGAGACTAGGATAGATCTATTTCAGCCTTATTTTGGCCTCATCAGCTAGCCAGACCCACTGGGACTTGAATGTGCAACCTTTGCCTTGTAAGGCAGAGAATTATCCTCTAGGCTACAGTATCCAATCCCTTCAGCTCTGCACCAGGGAAAGGTTACATATTTTTGTGTCAAATCACCCTGGTGTATTGAAGGAACATCACAGCTCCTTTTTTGCCTCTCGGCCCAACCCAGGGCCATTTCCAAGGCAGTTAATTTTATTGATAGCTGACAATTCTATCTGTATGTGTCACATGTTTTGGTTTTTTTTGCTGAATTTGAAAATTAAGGGAGACTAGGCTGAAGTTGCAAGCTTTGTGCTGCTGTAAATATAGTTTATTTGCAACTGCCATTTGTTCCTTATAAATAGTGGTGGGGTGGAGATTTGGTTTGAATGTAGCAAATAGATTGGGTGGCTATGTTTTAATGATTTGATTGGTTGGTGGAATCACATTTAGTTGAAGGATTGACATGGTGATGATTATGATATGTTTTTTTGTTTAGGGCTGGTTTCCAAATTTCTGGTAGGCGGGACGCGTCATCACGTTTATTCATACTGAGGGGGTGTTTTTCTATATGGTTTCCAGGATTATTCTTTTATATACGTGTTCTGTTTTGGAAAGTAATTTAGTTTTTTCGAAGTCAATTTCATATCCTGCTTTTTTAATGTGCCGGAAAAGGGAGGAAGTTTTTTCTTCTTTTTTGACTGCATTTTTATGTTCTGCAATGCGTGCGTTTATTCTTCGATTGGTTTGTCCAATGTATGCGGCTGCACATGTTTTGCATGGTATTTCATAGATTCCTTGGTTTTCGAGTTTGATTTTGCCTTTTGGGTTTCTTAGGATGTTGGATATTTTCTGGTTAGTGACAAATGAAGTTTTGATATTATGTTTGTGGAGAATTTTACTAATTTTGCCTGTGGTGCCTTTAATGTAAGGGAGGAGGGTGATACCATTATCCTGTTCTTTGTCTTGATTTTTGGGGGGGTGTCTCTTTTTTGATTAGGTTTGTAATTGTTTTTCCTTCAAATCCATTAGAAATTAATACATCTTTGAGTTTGTTCAATTCAGTTTTTAAGTGCTCATGGTCAGCTAACCCTAACCCTTTTCCAGCACATTAAAAGAAACAGGACAAATCTGAACCCAAACCCAAACTCTGGCTTAGATATGTAGATGATACCTTCGTAATTTGGCCACATGGGAAAGAAAAACTGGACCGCTTCCTCAAACATCTCAGCACTCTGCACCCCAAAATATAATTCACCATGGAAATAGAAACCAACAACAAACTCCCCTTCCTGCATGTCCTAATCTACAAAAAACCCAATGGCTCCCTAGGACATACCGTCTACCAGAAGAAGACACACACCAACCGCTACTTGAACGCAAAATCCCACCACTACCCTGCACAAATCAATTCCATAGCCAAGACCCTCATTTCCAGAACCAAACGCCTAGCCGACAAAGATCACCTGGAACCTGAATTACAGTGTCTGACAAATGTATTAATTTCCAATGGATTCCAAAGAGAGGCAATCACCAACTTAATCCAAAAAGAGACACCGCCCAAGAACCAAGACATAGAACAGGACAATGGCATCACCCTCCTCCCTTCCATTAAAGGCACCACAGATAAAATCAGCAAAATTCTCCGCAAACACAACATCAAGACAGCCTTTGATACAGATAAAAAAATAACCAACATCCTAAGAAACCCCAAAGACAATATCCAGCTAGAAAACCAGGGAGTTTATCAAATACCATGTAAAATCTGCCCAGTCACATATATTGGACAAACTAACAGGAGAGTAAATGCACGTGTTGCAGAATATAAGAATGCATTAAGGAAAAAAGAAAAAACCTCCTCCCTTTTCCAACACTTCAAAACTACAGGACATGAAATTGATTTTGACAGTACCAAATTAATTTCCAAAACAGAACACTACAGCAAAAGAATAATCATGGAAGCCATCGAGATAGAAAAACATCCCCAAAATATGAACAAGCGGGATGATACCTCCCGCTTACCAGACATCTGGAAACCAGCCCTCAAATGTATCCCAGCCATAGAAACTGAAACCAGACTCAGAACACACATTGCAAAACAATCAAGTAGCCTACAAGCTCCAACTACTCAGGATATCACGCCTAATCTACAACCATTAACTAATCAGCATACCTCAGTTACATCAACGACCCCAGGTGTTACCCCACTGACTCACCAGGAAGTTTCTACACAGCAGGCAATTGCTGAGCCATCAAACCTCATCCAGCGACCTGTATTTATAGAAGGAGGGCAGCTCAGGTCTCGCTGTGTTCGCCCTAGAACAAGGACAGAAGCACCAACCTGAAGATGACAAGTGGGACCTCGTCGAAACGTCGCCAGAAATTTCCAAATCCTACATGGGAAGAAACCCGAATATACCAAGACCATCATACCTGTACCCGTCAAAATCTACAAAAACACACACACACACACACACACACACACACACACACACACACACACATATATATATATATATATATATATATATATATATATATATATATATATATATATGTTTTCGTAAATTTTCACGGGTATATGTATGTAGATTGTTCTGAGTTCGGGTTTTGCCCTGTGTAATGTTTTGCATGTCTATGCGACGTTTCGGCGAAATCACATTCACCATCTTCAGGCTGAAGTTCCAATCTTTGTGTTGTTGTAAATGTAAAAATCCATTTACAACAACACAAAGATTGGAACTTCAGCCTGAAGATGGTGAATGTGATTTCGCCGAAATGTCGCATAGACATGCAAAACATTACACAGGGCAAAACCCGAACTCAGAACAATCTACATATATATATATATATATATATATATATATATATATATATATATATATATATATATATATCACATGTTTAAGCTGAATTTGAAAATTAAGGGAGACTAGGATAGATCTATTTCGGCCTTATTTTGGCCTCATCAGCTAGCCATACCCACTGGGACTTGAACCTGCAACCTTTGCCTTGTAAGGCAGAGATTTATCCTCTAGGCTACAGTATCCAATCCCTTCAGCTCTGTACCAGGGAAGGGTTACATTTTGTGTTGAATCACCCTGGTATATTGAGGGAACATCACAGCTCCTTTTTTGCCTCTCGGCCCAACCCAGGGCCATTTCCAAGGCAGTTAATTTTATTGATAGCCGACAATTCTATCTGTATGTGTCACATGTTTAAGCTGAATTTGAAAATTAAGGGAGACTAGGATAGATCTATTTCGGCCTTATTTTGGCCTCATCAGCTAGCCATACCCACTGGGACTTGAACCTGCAACCTTTGCCTTGTAAGGCAGAGAATTATCATCTAGGCTACAGTATCCAATCCCTTCAGCTCTGTACCAGGGAAGGGTTACATTTTGTGTCGAATCACCCTGGTATATTGAAGGAACATCACAGCTCCTTTTTTGCCTCTCGGCCCAACCCAGGGCCATTTCCAAGGCAGTTAATTTTATTGAAAGCCGACAATTCTATCTGTATGTGTCACATGTTTAAGCTGAATTTGAAAATTAAGGGAGACTAGGATAGATCTATTTCGGCCTTATTTTGGCCTCATCAGCTAGCCATACCCACTGGGACTTGAACCTGAAACCTTTGCCTTGTAAGGCAGAGAATTATCCTCTAGGCTACAGTATCCAATCCCTTCAGCTCTGTACCAGGGAAGGGTTACATTTTGTGTCGAATCACCCTGGTATATTGAAGGAACATCACAGCTCCTTTTTTGCCTCTCGGCCCAACCCAGGGCCATTTCCAAGGCAGTTAATTTTATTGATAGCCGACAATTCTATCTGTATGTGTCACATGTTTAAGCTGAATTTGAAAATTAAGGGAGACTAGTATAGATCTATTTCGGCCTTATTTTGGCCTCATCAGCTAGCCATACCCACTGGGACTTGAACCTGCAACCTTTGCCTTGTAAGGCAGAGAATTATCCTCTAGGCTACAGTATCCAATCCCTTCAGCTCTGTACTATATATATATATATATATATATATATATATATATATATATATATATATATATATATATTACACCAACCAATCAGATCACTAAAACATAATCACCCAATCTATTTGCTACATTCAAACCAAATCTCCACCCCCACACTATATACTAGGAAGAAATGACAGTTGCAAACATTCCATTTTACAACAACACGAAGCTTGGAACTTCAGCCTGATGATGGTGAATGTGATTTCACCGAAACGTCGCATAGACATGCAAAACATTACACAGGGCAAAACCCGAACTCAGAACAATCTACATACATATACCCGTGAAAATTTACGAAAACATATATATATATATATATATATATATATATATATATATATATATATATATATATATGTAGATTGTTCTGAGTTCGGGTTTTGCCCTGTGTAATGTTTTATATATATATATTCTCCCTTAATTTTTTTTTTAAAAAAATTCAATTAAAAACATTTGATACATACAGAATATAGTTGTCGGCTATGAATAAATTAACTGCCTTGAAATGGTCCTGGGTTGGGCCTACAGGCAAAAAGGAGCTGTGAAGTTCCTTCAATATACCAGGGTGATCCGACATAAAAAACATATAGCCCATCCCTGGTACAGAGCTGGAGGGATCAGGCCTGGTGGCTCAACTGTTAATTCTCTGCCTTACAAGGCAGAAGCTGCCAGATCAAATCCCAGTAAGGAAGGGTGTGGCTAGCTGATGAGGCCAGAACAAGGCCAAAATGGTACCATCCTAGTCTCCCTTAATTTTTTTTAAAAAAAATTCAGCTAAAAACATTTGATATATATATGTGTGTGTGTGTGTGTGTGTGTGTATGTCACATGTTGTTTTTTTTTGCTGAATTTGAAAATTAAGGGAGACTAGGATAGATCTATTTTGGCCTTATTTTGGCCTCATCAGCTAGCCATACCCACTGGGACTTGAATCTGCAGCGTTTTGCATGTCTATGCGACGTTTCGGCGAAATCACATTCACCATCTTCAGGCTGAAGTTCCAATCTTTGTGTTGTTGTAAATGGAATATATATATAATGCCACAGTTCTTTTATAATTAAAACTAAATTAAGTATTTTACAAAATGAAATTAAGTAGAATAGTGATGACACTTAAACAAGTTAGATTACTATATATAATTTTGTTGACATAAGGCTTATTAATACATTGCAGAGATGTTGAGGGAATTCTGCCATATTTGTACAGATGCCAACCAAATCATGTCACTTGTATTGTGGCTAATAAATTCATTTAGATTTATAAGCATTGTTTACAAAACCTGTATGCCTGTTGAAAGTGAAACAGCATCTGTTCCTTCTTACAGCTAATTACAAATGAGCTTTGTGTATTTGTCAGTATGACTGGTTGATACATTTTGTAGGGAACATTAACAAATTGATTTACATAGTAGGAAAGTAATCAAAAGAATAAACTGAACAGCAAGTATTTAAACAACTTGCTTTTGAACAACAAACTTGCAACATTTTAAATGTGCCTATGCAATTTAAATGTTACCTTAAATATGTGTGTATTTCACTTATTAGCAAAATTTGTATATTGACCCCAGTCACATGAATTTGGATTGTACATATGTTTTCTGGAAGTACAATATGAAAAGAGGGGGGAAATATAGAAAAAAATTCCATAAAATGGCAAGGCACCTTGTGTATTTTATGTATTACTTAGACACATACTTGTGCTGTGATACCTTGTCTTATGAACTTAATTGGTTCCGAGGCAAGGTTTGTAAGGTGAAACAATGTTTCCCATAGTAATCAATGAAAAAGCGATTAATGTGTTTAAGCCCTAAACTCACCCCTTTTGCCAGCTGAAGCGCCCATTTTTGCACTGGTGGGATTCCTCTGAGGCTCCCCTCCATGGGAAACCCCACCTCTGGGGTTCATCATACAAACCCCACCTCTGGGGTTCATCATACAAACTTTTCAAGGTACAAACACGGAGTTTAAGATTTTTTTGCCTCTTCTTCCAAACTATTTTCACCTTACAAACCCAAGCCGCTGCCACTGGGATGCCCTGCCTCCAGACTTCTGTTGCTAGTGAAGCGCCCATTTTTGCACTGCTGGGATTTCCCTGAGGCTCCCCTCCTTGGGAAACCCCACCTCTGGACTTTCATGTTTTTGTGATGCTGCAGGGAAATCCCAGCAGAGCAAAAACGGGTGCTTCACTGGCAACAAAAGTCCGGAGGTGGGGTTTCCCAGTGCGGGGAGCCTTAGTGAAATTGCAGCATCGCAAAAACACGGAAGTCCTTGAAACCCCACCTCCGGACTTCCATGTTTTTGTGATGCTGTGATTTCGCTGAGGCTCCCCTCGCTGAGAAACCTCATCTCCGGACTTCCATTGCCAGCAAAGCACCCATTTTTGCACTGCTGGGATTCCCCTGCAGCATCACAAAAACATGAAAGTCCAGAGGTGGTGTTTCCCAAGGAGGGGAGCCTCAGGGAAATCCCAGTGCAAAAATGGGCGCTTCACTAGCAACAGAAGTCTGGAGGCAGGGCATCCCAGTGGCAGCGGCTTGGGTTTGTAAGGTGAAAATAGTTTGGAAGAAGAGGCAAAAAAATCTTAAACTCCGTGTTTGTACCTTGAAAAGTTTGTATGATGAGGGGTTTGTAAGACGAGGTATCACTGTATCTTGTATCTATCATTCTCGCTGGTTCTTGTTCTCATCCCATTGGATTGCCTGTTAATTTGTGCACTTGCAATTAAGTATCTTTTAAGAAACAATTATTTATCCTACTCTTTTTTTAAAAGGCTCATCATTCAACAACTTACAAGGTAGGCTGGGAACTTCAGGTGACATCCTTTATGTATCCATTATTACTAAATAATTTTTCTGATGATTATTGTAATCTGTTTTATTAAAAATAAGTTTTTTTAAAAAAAATCCAACTATCAATTGTCAATACTTTCTTTTTACCTGTTTTATGTGTTACCTGCATTTTAATAATAGAATAATTAATTACACAATGAATATTTGGTTTAATGTAATTGGATGACACATAATTGCTACTTGAGGAAAAATACATTTTCTGTATATAGCCGTAGGTTTAACATCAAATTAATGTGAGGCAGGATATACAGTATCCAAAGGACTGTAATATTTTAAAGTATAAATAGTGTTATTATTAAAAAACAGAATTAAATTTACAATTATATTATATTTCAAGTTATACAATTGAAATGCAACTGAGATGAGTTATGACTAACAAGTACTAGCAGTTTGTGAGATGATATTCATCTTTATATTTCTGTTACATAAATATGCTTATTTGCAGCACCTCTGACACAGTGTCCTTTATCTTAAGGAAACAGTTACCATATTTTTCAGTGTATAAGACACACCGGTGTATAAGATGCACCTAGACTGGTTTCGAAAAAGAACCAAAAGCATGTCACAGAAACAAAACATCTTATTAGAACAAATTCTTAGTTTAAAAATAGTTTAAAAAATCATATATTTAGGCATTTGGATTTCTTCAAATTGTAGTACTATAAGAAAGATTATTTTGATAAAGTAACCCAAGAGGTACAAAGTGGTCAAAACTAAATTTATCCCTGATGGGAAGGATCACGGCGATCAAATCGAACGTTCTCCTATGGTTCTTATACTTATTTCAAGTAGCTCCCATAAATCTAAATAAATCCTTTTTTGAAAATTTACATAAGGCAATTTGCAAATTCGTTTGGTTTAAAAAAAGGGAAGAATGAAACTAAAGAATTTACAAGATCATCGATCTAGAGGAGGCTTCAACCTCCTGAACTTCTATTTGTATTACCAAGCCGCTATTCTAGGAAAGATTAAAGACTGGATAACCCTTGAAAATACAAGATTACTGACTCTGGAGGGCCATGACTTACTGTCTGGATGGCACTCATTTCTAATGATGGACTTAAACAAAACCCCAAATTACTTCAAACATCACCACGTAAGAAAGGCTCTAATAACAATATGGCATAGCATTAAAAAAAAATCACAACATTTCTACCCTGAAATGGATATCATCCAATGAATCATTTACTTACCCTAATCTCTTCTCCCTGTTGAAAACATTAACCTATTCACAACTATTGGATGACAATGACAATATACTTTCAAAACAACAACTTCACCAAAATGGAATAATACTAGACTAGTTAACTTACATACAGATAAATTCCAAATACAAAGAACATAAAAATAAATTTGGCTTTCAAAATAAAAATCCCTTAGATTCAATCTTATTTGGCCCAAACCTAAAAATGATTTCCAAAATATATAACTATCTGTTAATGCAAGACACCATCGAAGAACAAGTTAAGGGTTGTATGGTTGGGTACACAATAAATCTGATAGAATGGGGAAAAATCTGGACAATTAACTACAAAACGACACTTACAACATCTTATAAAGAAAACCTATTTAAAATGACATACAGGTGTTACTTACACCCAGCCAGACCCTCAAAAATGTACCCTAGTTTATCTCCTATCTGCTGGAAATGCAAAAAATTACAAGGAAATTACTATCATTTATGGTGGACTTGCATATATGCCAAAAAATTCTGGCAGGAGATCAAAAGTATTATTGACCAAGTCATATTGATAACAATATTACCCAAGCCAGAATTATTTCTTTTAGGCATTTTCAGGCAAAACATCACACAAGAAGACAGATGCCTCACCATACAAATATTAACAGCTGCTAGAATCATATATGCACAATTCTGGAAACAGGAAAATATCCCTACCACAGTAAATATTATTATAAAAAGCATGGAGTGTGCTGAAATGTCTAAAATGACAATGGAACTACAAAACAAAAATGACTCAGACTTCTACAAGGTTTGGGAGAAATGGTACCAATGGTTATTTAATAAAAAGTACAAGACAATCATTGAAAAGAAAAAAAAGAATTGTATTAAGTCTCTTCACAATTCCATTTGACAATAGACAACAAAAATTGAATAAGATTCAATACCGTTTGCATACAACTCAAATTTTAAAGTAGACGTTGGTTACATGATGTACATAAATTATCTGAATCTATTCCTATTTATATTGACATGTAAATACTGATTATCTCATATTGCAAACAATTATACAACTACTTCCCTGTTCTTATCATATACACCTATTGCAAAATCAAAATGAATAAGTCGTAAACTCCAAACTGCCTGCTACCTCGCAGGCTCCCCCCTTTCCCTTTCCCCTTTATCCCAATCTTACCCACCTCAGCATCTACCAACTTCTCATTTTTATCCTCTATACTCTGTTATCAGCTCCCATCTTCTCGTTTTCTTCCTATAACTGTAATAGATACTCAAATTTATAAAAGATTCAATATGATGTATATCAATTGAATTTATGTTTATATAGAGATTTCTATTTGTTACGTATACCTCTCCCTCACATCTTTTTTTCTTCCCCTCTCCCACTTCCCCCATATTTAAAACTCAATAAACTATTTTTTTAAAAAGATACACCTAGATTTGAGGGGAGGAAAACAAGGAAGAAGGTTTTCTGAACCAAATGGTGTAGTATTAAATAGTAATGGTAATAGTAACCTCTCCAGCCACGAGGGGGTGGGTTTGTGGCTCCTGGTGTTTTCTGTGGGAAATGCCTCCTTCCTTCCTTCCTTCCTTCCTTCCTTCCTTCCTTCCTTCCTTCCCTCCCTCCCTCCTTCCTCTCCCTTGTTCTTTCCTTCCATCATTTTCTTATTTTTCTTTCTCCTTTTCTCTCTCTCACATTCCCCCCTCTCACTCCCCCCCTCTCTTTTTACCTCTCATCTCTCTGCCTCCATCTCTTTCTCTCTGGGAACCAGCCAGCAGCCTACTCCACTTCTTCTAAGCTTACCCTCCAGTTTCACACAGAACAGTAATGCTTCCTGATTTTACAGCCGACCAAGCAGGATCAACTCCACTCCTGCGCTCCGTGTTCCAATGTCTCTCTCTGCCCGGGCCCTACCCCATGGCTCTGGTTGTAGCCATTTCTACTGGGACTCCCAGGATGTACCGAGGGGATGCCCTGTTCAGTTCTCCACAGCTGCATGCAGGGAATCCTCCTTGCGAGGGGCTCATGGAAGCTCTGCTCTGCATCAAGCATCGCATTCTAGGCAGCTGCCCAGGGCCTCCAGCTGGCAGGGACAAGGTGGGCGCACTGCTGAGTTAGCCAGTCCTGGCGTAGACAGTGGCAGCAGCGGCGGGGGCCTGGGGCATGGACTTGACATTCCCAGGGCTGCTGCTCCTTGAAGGGAAACCGCCAGAGCCACCTCAGCAGTTGCAGCCTCCGCTGCCTCCGCTGGGGCTAGCTAACTCAGTGACGCACCCACCTTGCCCCTGCTACCTGGAAGCCCCGGACAGCCACTGGAATGCGACACTTTGCTGCTGGGGCTTAACCTGGTGTGGAGCGGAGCCTCTGGGAGCCCCTCACAAGGAGGATTCCCTGCATGCAGCTGCAGAGAAGCAGGCAGGGTGTCCCCTTGGTGCATCCAGCCGGTGGAGGAGGCCCATGGTTCAGCCCTGTTCGTCCAGCAGGAGGGGGCTCAGCTCCATCAGCCCCCACCCCAATCTCCCACCTTTGGGGGCATCCCCAGGGCCACCGGCCTCCTGCTGCTGGCTGCTGGGCACCCTCGGCAATATTCGGTGTATAAGATGTAATAATAATTTAATAATAATAATTTATTAGTTTTGTATGCCACCCCTCTCTGCAGACTCAGGGCGGCTCACAACAATAGTCACAATATAACAATGTAACAATTCTAATATTTTAAAAACATTTAAAATACCCATCATTAAAACCATACAACACAAACATACCATACATAAAACTATATAAGCCTTGGAAAAATATCTCAATTCCGCCATGCCTGGCGATACAGATGGGTCTTAAGTAATTTATGAAAGACAAGGAGGGTGGGGGCAGTTCTAATCTCTGGGGGGAGTTGATTCCAGAGGGCCAGGGCCACCACAGAAAAGGCTCCTCCCCTGGGGCCTGCTAGACAACATTGTTTAGTCAACAGGACCCGGAGAAGGCCAACTCTGTTGGACCTTATCGGCCGCTGGGATTCGTGCAGCAGAAGACTGTTCCGGAGATATTCTGGTCCGATGCCATGCAGGGCTTTATATGTCATTACTAACACTTTGATTTGCGACCGGAAACTAATTGGCAGCCAGTGCACGCCACGGAGTGTTGGAGAGGTGTGGGCGAATCTAGGTAACCCACGAGAGCTCTGGCGGCTGCATTCTACACAATCTGAAGTTTCCGGACACTTTTCAAAGGTAGCCCCATGTAGAGAGCATTGCAGTAGTCAAACCTCGAGGTGATGAGGGCATGAGTGACTGTGAGCAATGACTCCCTGTCCAAATGGGGCCGCAACTATCTAGGTCAAGGGTCCCCAAACTTGGCAACTTTAAGACTTGTGGACTTCAACTCCCAGCTGGCTGGAGAATTCTGGGAGTTGAAGTCCACAAGTCTTAAAGTTGCCAGGTTTGGGGACCCTTGATCTAGGTCCTCAGCAGTCTGGATTCAGGCCCGGCTACAGCATGGAAACTACTTTGGTCGCATTGACGGATGATCTCTGGCAGGCCTGGGACAGAGGCTTGTCCTCTGTCCTGGTGCTTCTTGACCTCTCAGCAGCTTTTGATACAATCGACCATGGTATCCTTCTGCTCCATCTGGAGGGGTTGGGAGTGGGAGGCACTGTTCTTCAGTGGTTCTCCTACTACCTCTCCAGTCGGTCGCAGTTGGTGTTAGTGGGGGGTCAGAGGTCGACTTCTAGGTCTCTCCCTTGTGGGGTGCCTCAGGGGTCGTTCCTCTCCCTCCTGCTATTTAATATCTACATGAAACTGCTGGGTGAGATCATCCAAAGGCATGGGGTGAGGTATCATCAATACGCCGATGATACCCAGTTATACATCTCTACCCCATGTCCAGTCATCGAAGCAATGGAAGTGATGTGCCGGTGCCTGGAGGCTCTTGGGGCCTGGATGGGTGTCAACAAACTCAAACTCAACCCAGAAAAGACGGAGTGGCTGTGGCTCTTCCTCCCAAGGACAATTCCATCTGTCCGTCCATTACCCTGGGGAGGGGAACTACTGACCCCCTCAGAGAGGATTCGCAACTTGGACATCCTCCTCCATCCACAGCTGACATTGGAACATCATCTTTCGGCTGTGGCGAGGGGGGCGTTTGCCCAGGTGATGGATGATCTCACCCAGCGGTTTCATGTAGATATTAAATAGCAGCGGGGAGAGGACCAACCCCTGAGGCACCTCAAAAGGGAGAGACCTAGAGGTCGACCTCTGACTGTCCACTAACACTGACTGCGACCGACCAGAGAGGTAGTAGTACCACTGAAGAACAGTGCCTCCCACTCCCAACCCCTCTAGCCAATGCAGAAGGATACTATGGTTGATGGTATCGAAAGCCACTGAGAGGTCAAAAAGTAGGACAGAGAACAAGCCCTTATAGACTGAGTGAGCATGTAAGAATAAAACTGAACAAAACAGTGATTAATTTGACTCTGATTAAATTGCAAATATTAATTAATGAACTCTTTTTTTTCAGTGAGTATTATAAATATTGTTTTCTTGTATATTAGAATGTACTTAAGGAAAATTGGTTTACATAAGAACTTTTACACTGCACAGTTACAAAGAACCATATGAATTTGGAACTTGTGATTTACAACTGAATTTTGGTTTAGACTAAATACTTTGAATGAACTTGGTGACTCAGAATTGAATCCTAATTTGGACTAAACTTTCTGAATGAATTGAAATGATATAATTTGATTATATGTATCTATTAGATAGTAATGGTAAGATAAGTAATGATCTGTTAGTAATTTGTCATTAAGGTTGATATTTGACAATTAATTACCAAGTTACTTAATGGGAATTGAATTGACTTATTAATATAGAATTTACTAAAGGTCTAATTATTTTCCTTCCCCCACTTCTATTTTGGGTAATTTATTAATCTGTTTAGTTTATTAGTTATATGTGATAATTTTATATTTATATATAAAAGAAAAGTAAAATAATTTAAGAAAAAGAAAAAAAATAAGAATTTTAGAGAGGTAAGAATATGGCAACTTCCTCAACCATAGCTAAGATAATTAAGAAGCCGACACTGATGATGTCATCGCCAACAGGGCAAAAAACTACTACTGTTGCTGCTACAGTCTAGTGTGCCAGATGCACCTACATTGCAGACATTACAAAACTCCCTGGACAAAATACAATAATTTATTATAAAATAACAAGAATCTATAAATAAAACTCAAGAAACCATCAACAAAACCATCAAGAAACCAGGTAAAAATTTGAAGAAGGAATGCAAGAGAAGGTGATCAGACATGAGACGGATATAAAGAATTTAGAAGGAATAACAGAAGATACAAAAATAAGGGTAAATGGAACAGAAGGAAAACTCAAAATAATTAATAAAGATTTGGAAGCGGTCATTGCCTATTTAGAATTCAAAAAAGCTTCCTTCTATTTAAGATTACAAAATATCCCTGAGGTGAAAGGAGAAAATATATTTACAACAGTATTGGAATTGCTATCAGAAGAGCTGACAATAGATGAAGAGTATTTGAATAAATATATAGATGAAGTTTACATGATAGAAACTATGCAAAAAGACACCAACTGCCCAGGGAGGCTCATATTCGATTTACAAAAAAAACATTGAGAAATGAAATATATAAAAACACAAGAGGAAGATCATTAGTATATGAGGGAAAAGAGATAATAGTACTAAAACAAATTCTGAAAAGAATTCATGAGAAGAGAAGATATTTACATTATTTAACTGCAAAATTGATCAGAGGCAAAATACAATTTAGGTGACTAGTGCCGGAGGGGTTAATGATTGCATGGAAAGGGAAGAAAATGACAATTGAGACAACTGAACAAGCAGACAAATTTATTGAAAAATACCTAGATAACACTACACAGTCAGGATCACCAAGCTTAGAAGAGAAAGAAATGGAAGAGGAAATAGAGGAAGGACAAACAGAACCAAAAAAGACAGAGCAGGAACGTTTCGTGAACCAAGAGTGAAATAATGAGATTACAACAGGCAAAACTCAATAAAATTATTTTCATTAAACATAAATGGAATTAATTCACAAGAAAAGAGGCCAAGTTTTCAAGAAATTATATAAACAAAATGCCAATATTATCTGCATGCAGGAAGTCCATATCAAAAAAAAAAAGGCGATGCTAAATTTTTAGAAAAACCAAAATTAGGTAAACTCTTTACACCTCTAGCAAAGAAAAAAAAAGAGGGATCGACTTCTAGTTTGACGCCTCGCTGAAGCAGAGCAGTTTCCAACATCTCCCGGGGCTGTTATCTGCATTTCAGTGTTTTTCGGTAGCTGGGGAAGCAATCGTCACCTGGAGGGATGGCGATTTGAAGGGGAACTCCTACAGCACCTTTGGTGGAAAGGCAATCCCCGGAGGGCAAGGAGAAACCCCAGACTGAGCCTGAAGAAACCGACACTATTGTCCGTCCTGAAGCATGGCAGTCTGACTTCTGAGAGGAAGCCAAGCGTGACAGTGGAATGAGGTGTGTTTGCTTTAAGGAAGGACTTGGTTGGAGCGATTTTGTTATCGATAGGTGGATCAAAGAAGTTGCCCAATTGCATTGTTTGGCATTGCCAGAGGGAGAAGAGTGGAGACTCCAAAGACGAAGAGGTGGCCATTAAAACTCTGGGATCGGAAGGAGTGGAAAGATCGATACAACAACATTGATCACTAAGATCAGAGATCTCTAAAGGAAAGTGGCATGAGTAGATCATAAGAACAGAAAGAACAATCGGTGTGGATTTTGTTGTGGATTCTGCGATAGAGGGCTTGAAGGTTCTGTGGAAAATGAGGAAGGAGTGTGAAAGTAGAACAGGAAGAAACAGCTGGGTAAAGTCGGGTGCATGACTCAGTATACCGGAGGCCAACCTTAAAAACTGTTTTTTCTACTTACCCCATATAATCTTTATTCTACTTGAACTTTATCTATTTGACTGTCTTGACTCTTTTGTTAACCTTTAAGCCTTTTAACTCCCTTTTCTCACTAGCTCATTAGAGGGACCTAAGACTCTTCGTTTCTTTCTTCTAATATCTCCTTTCAAGAGGAGAGTCATTATCCAACTTGAAAGGTAACTTTATATTGACTATTCTCAACAGTGACAATTATTTAACTATTTGATTCTTCTGAAGCTTACAAACTATACAATACACAGAATAAGTTTTGTTTCACTCACTTAATAGAACAATATACCTAGATTTATACTCCTGTATATTGGTATCTATACATACACATTTCTTCTTTTTGATTTTGCTTGACAAGAATTCTATCTCACTTTATTTCTATTTACAATTAATACAAAGAAAATGTTTTCAACTGTTTGATTTTCTTATACGCCTTATGCTAAGGCATATAATATATGACTACCAACTATTAATTTTTAATTATAGATTATAGAAACATTGACTATTTATAGAAACATTGATTATTTATTAGTTATTAAGGTATAGTATTTACTCAAACTATATTTTTCACTGATTTCCTTCTGCTTTCCCTGACCAACTCAGATCAAATATTTTCTAAACTTCTCTAAAATCTATTTCTATAGTTATTTATATATCTCACAGCATTATTAGTAAACTAAACTTATTCAATAGGAATAGATTATATTACTGAAAAGCAAATTAAGATATTTCTGGTTAAGTGGTGTACCTCTTGGAAATTATACTCAAACTACCCTAGCAAAAGCAACTTAAAAAGGCCCAACTACCCCCTTGCCAGTGACGCCATCGACCCAATACACAACAGAGAAACACACACCCAAACCAGCAAGCACCACAGATTTCACTAGCATCACTTCAAGATATGGTGATCAAAATGCAGCAGTCAATTGATAGAAATTACAAAGCAATGAAAGGAAATCTAGGGGAAATGAAAGAGGATATAAAAAGAATGGATGAAAGGGTAGGCAAGCTAGATGAAAGGGTAGGCAAACTGGATGACAAGTTTGAGCTAATTCAAGGCACACTAACCAAAAATGAACAAAAAATAAATGAAATAGAAGAAAAGACTGATAAGATTGAAGCCAGAACTAATATTTCATAAAACAGAAATATAAATAGTAACAAAAACCTTGAAGACACAGTTATTAACCTTGAGCTTGAGAAAGCTCAAGGGGTTTTTTTACGCTTCCAAAATGTTCTGGAAAACTTAGAAGAAACTCTCCCTGAATTTATTATACTTGCAAATTATTGCAGGTATAACAAATTCAACCCCATAGAGAGCCCTGAGGGAAATTGATGAAATGTATCAAGTCTGAACAAGCTATGCCCGCAGACATAAACTTCCAAGGGGAGTCCATGTTCACTTTACTAAAAAGATAGCAAGAGACGAAGTATATAATCTGGCAAGAGACGACACAGTATCATATAGAGAAAAAGAAATGATGGTCCTTAAACAAATTCCGAGACATGTGAGGGGAAAAAAGAAAACCCTATCAATTTCTAACAGCTAGACTGAATAAACACAGAATATCATTTTGTTGGTTAATACCGGAGGGAATTCTCATTACATTCCTTGAAAAAAAGTACAGGATCAACTCTCTACAGGAGGCTAGAGAATTCTTCAACCTGCACATCAAAGAAATAGAAGATCTAGACTCAAAGGAACAACCAGAGAGAGAAGGAATCAGCCATGATGAATAACTTCCCTCCCAATCAGAGATAGCCCAGAATCAAGAGACAAAACAACTTGAAGATGATGGAAGACAAGGCACAACAACAAGATCCCAAACTGGGGCAAAGAAAGGAAACTAAAGGAAAAGGAAAATACCACAAGACAAACCCAAATGAAGAAACAAGACTAATATCAGTAAATATCAATGGACTGAACTCTCCAGTGAAGAGGTAAAAAATATTTCACAAACTTATTAAACATAACCCAGTTATTACATGCTTACAAGAAATTCATATTAAAAAAGATCAAAGGTATCTCCTACAATGTCCAAACTTAGGTGCATGTTTTGTCAGCTCAGCCCCAATAAAAAAAAGGGGGTAGTGACTTATATTAAATCATGGGTGAACCCTAAACTAATTTATAATGATGAAGGTGGTAGATATCTTATAACTCAAATTACTATAGGATGTAAATCTGCAATTATTGTAAACATTTACGCCCCAAATACGAATCAATTAGCTTTCTTTACTAAAATTCATAAATCAATATTAGATACAAAAAGTGAAAAATTATTACTAATTGGAGATTTTAACTGAATTACAGATAGAAACCTAGACTATAAGGGCCAAAACAAAAGGAAAATGATAAAACTCCTACCAGAATCTTTCAATGCAATGGTGAACGAATTCCAACTGAAGGATGTCTGGCGTATCCAACACCCAATACTAAAGCCTATACTTTTTTTTCACATTTGCAAAAATTCTATTAGGGAATTGATATGGCATGGGCCAACCCTGACTTCCAATCCCAACTTTTAGAAGCTGAAATCCTTTGCAATACATAGCCCACTCCAACTAAAATGGAGAAATCAAGACAGTCCCACATGCAAAAGATGGTCAATCAACCAAATAATTATTAAAGAAAAACTTCATCAACATGATAAAAAAAGACTTAGAAATATTCTTCCAAAATAACTATAACAACTATCCAAAACATGTGGGACACCACAAAAGCATATATAAGAGGACTATCAATTGCCTATTCTGCAAAATGGAATAAAGAAAAACACATAAAAATAGAAAATTTCACTCGGGATTTACACAAACTAGAAATCAAATTACAAGAAACTCTAAATATATTGAAACACAAAATAATCTTGTTGACACAAGAAGAATTAGCAAAAAAACATATAGGGAATGAGACAAACACATTTGCAAACAAACAAGGAATGTGGTTGGCTCATAAAATTGCGAAACAACAGCTAGATAGAAACATAGATCTCTTAATAGACTCTAAAGGAGAAACACAATATGCGAATAAAAACAAGAAAGAGGTAGCCTATAAATACTACACTGAATTATATAATCAATAAGACACAGGGGAAGATTCAATTAAGGACTATTTGATCCAAAGCAAACTACCAAGTGTTCTGGTTTCTGGAAGAAGTTTAGTAATTACAAATAACTCTCATTAAATGCATCTTTTCATGAAATAAGCAACTCTGTTTATTTCTCTGGTCTCTTGCACTTCAACACATTCCAGACATCAATCAGTCCGTTATCTCTCTTCTAGCCGCATTTCTCACACTCCTTTTTCTGCTTCACTTGGACAAGATTTATTTCCTAAATACATAGCTTTAAAAAAGACAGCAGCACTGACTAAATACAATACAAAATACTTTGGCTTACTTTAGCGTGGTGAAAACACCTCCATATTTCCTTTCATCAACGTTGAAACTCCACCCTTCTTCTCCACTAGCCCCCTGATGTTCCAATTACCTCACTACAATATTTAACCCATTCCTCTCCTTAATATCTTTTTCCAGACCTTTGCTCTCTACGTTTCTGAATTCTTCTGAATTTAGGATTAACCCAGTGAGCATGTGATTCTCCCTCGCTAGATCCTGAACTCATAGCCCCATCCTGTGGCTGGCCTCCCACCTGTTCTACTACCTGTAACCCCGGGCCCCCCACTACTTCATAAACACTATCTGAATCCGAGTCCTCAATATCTTCATCATCCTCCAACTGATCAGGAGTCTGTGAAAAGGGACGGCATACAAATCCAATAATAATAATAATAATAATAATAATAATAATAATAATAATAATAATAATGTACAACACCGAGTATATCAGACAAAGAAAAAAAATTGTTAAACCAAAAGATTACCCTAACTGAATTAAGAAGCACAATAAATAAATTTTTTTAAAAAACCCAATAAGACTCCTGGTCCAGATGGTATACCTTTTGGACTATACAAAAAGATCCAAAACCCACTTGATCTGATCATGGTTGATCTGTTTAATGAAACTTTGGAACATGGAACCATACCTGAAACTTGAAAAGAAGGCTACATAACTCTCATTCTGAAAGATATCCAAAATAAGAATAAAATACAGAACTACAGACCCATCTCACTTTTAAATACGGATTACAAAATCTTTGCAGCCATCCTTGCAGAAAGACTTTAAAAAATATTAAACAAATTCATCCATCGTGACCAAAATGGTTTCCTACCAAATTGCCATATTAGAAACAACATGAGAACCTTACTGAATGCTCTAGAATTTTACAATACCCATATTGACAAGCAAACTGCTTTTATTTTTATTGATGCGCAGAAAGTGTTTGATAATCTTAATTGGCATTTCTTTACTAAACACTTAGAAGTGATGGACTTTGGAAATAACTTTACCAGAATAATCAAAAATATTTATACATACCAGACTGCAAACATTATTATAAACAGGGACCTCACAGACAAGATAACAATCAAAAAAGCTGTCCGACAAGGATGCCCATTAGCCCCAATAATTTATATCCTCGCATTAGAAACACTATTGAGAAATATAAGAAACAATCCAATGAATAGAGGACCAAGGATCCTTTGCGGATAATATGGCATTATTGAGGACCCCCTAACCACGGCCCATAGTTTAATAAAAGAAATTGAGAAATTCGGTGAAGTCGCAGGCAAGGAAAAATTAAGATAATAACCAAAAACATGACCCCCATTCAAAACTCAAAACTACAAGAGTTGCTTGGCATTAATATAACTCGCAAAATCAAATATCTAGGAATTATGATATCACAAAGACTTAGTTCACTGAAAAAAGACAATTATGACCCCTAGTTCAAATAAACAATTAAGGACCTAGACTCATGGTCCAAAATACAACTATCGTTCATAGGGAAAATATCCGCAATTAAAATGAAAATTTCAAATCCCCACAAATGGTCCAGACTTGATATGATAGAGTTAGAAAAAGATATAACAGCAGTGGAAATTGAACCTAACATATGGGCAGACCATAATCCCATAAGAGTAACAATTAAAGCAGAACAGAAAAAATAGAAATGGATGGATAATGAATTCAAAAGTAATAGAAGAAACAGAATATAAATAATTAATGGGAAAAGAGTTAGCCTTCTTTTTAACAGTGAATTGGAATAATGATACCTCCACTCAGAATATATGGGATACAACATAAGCATTTATAAGAGAATTAACAATAGCATATACAGCTAAGAAAAATAGGCATAGGCGTGAACAAATGAAAGAATTCCAGAGTAGAATAGAAGAATTGGAAATTAAAATGGAAAATGATCTTAGTGATATGAGAATTAAAGAAGAAAAAGAATTACTTAGACACAAAATGAATTTGGTAATACAAGAAGAGATAGCCACTAAAATAAAAAATAACAAAACAAAATTACTTTGAACAAGCCAGCAAACCTGGTATATGGCTTGCATATAAATTTAAAAAAGAAAAAGAGAAAAAGTATATATAACATTTAGAAGATAAATCAGGAATTAGAAGATTTGAGATGGAAGAAAAGAAACAAATAATAATGGAATACTTTCAGGAATTATATAAAAGAGACGAAATTGAGAAATGAGATATACAGGTATATTTAGATCAAGCTAACATTCTGGAAATATCAGAAACAAATAAAAACAGAATGGAAGAGGATATAACAATGATAGAATTAGAAAAAGCAATCAAAAAACAAAAAAATAATAAAATCCCTGGTCCAGACCAATTTTCCCTCTAAATTTTTTTTGGTGTAGGCGGAAAATTATAGTGTCTGAGTGGCACATTTTCATGCCTGAGCACAGATGTCATCCAAGACAACTTGTTGTGTAATTATTTGGGGCTCGGTGCTGGAGCAGAATAAGGTCCCTTCCCGCTATGTTATTCTGTTATTTTATATTTCAATTAATATCATTATCCTCTTACAAATCCAGATAGGCCATCATGTCTACTCCTCCTTCTTATACATTCTTCTTAGAAGAAACTAAAAACTTTTCTACAACCTTTTCCTAATTAATAGGGGGGGATTTCCCTTCTTTTTTATTAAAAGAAATTAATAATAAAACAAAACCAAAATCTATTATTATTATTAAAACTAAAAAAACAGCAAAACCAAAAACACAATTATAAATACATCCATGCTTTAAAATCTTCATTACTTAAATATTTATCATAGTGCTATAGTAATCTGATAATACTATGAAAATCTATCTGAACACCAATGCATCACTTAATATATTTCCATATTTACTTTTCTATAATTTCATTCAATATTTCCAACCTCAATTAATTTTCAGGCACTTAGCATTTACTATTATTAACTTTCATCAATCTTCTACATTGCCAAGTATATTTTAAATTCATAAGGCAAAATCATAAAATCATACAGTACATATGAGTACTTATTTATCCTATGTATCTTCCATTAATTTTACCTATGTAATACCAGGAGGGCGGCTCCCTACTTCTCTGACCCTTCTCTCAAAAACCCTGACTCTCAGAACAAAGGGAGCGGAGGGAGCTGCCCTCCTGGGCTTGGGGGTGCCGAGGAGAGGTGACTCCGGACCCCCAGCTGGACATCCCCCCAAGGGCTTCGTCGGTGGTGGCTTCCCTCTCTCTCAGCCCCCCTCCCCACCCTTGCTTGTCTTTCATTCTGCATTTGTCATTCATTCTGAGAGCCAGGGTTTTTGAAGGGAGGATCAGAGAAGCAGGGAGCCACCCTCCTGGGCTTGTGGTTGCCGAGGAGGGGCGACTCCAGACCCCCAGTTGGACATACCCCCAAGCAGTGTTCCCTCTAATTTTTTTTGGGGGGGTGGAAAAGTATAGTGTCTGAGCGGAAGTCCCTTCGGGACTGGGCGGCACAGAAATATTAAATGAATGAATAAATAAATGAATAAATAAATAAATAAAGAGAATTTCAAAATAAAATACTATACTGTGTGTCTATAACAGTGAGCTCATAATAGGACAACTCTGTCAATATCAAAATGCCACTTAAATAGTTGAGTTAGTTTCAAACTAGATTTTGATTTTCTTTCTCTCTTCCTTACTCCCATTCTTTTTCTTTCTGTTTTCCTTCCTCTCTTTTTTCTATCTGTTTCTCTCTCTTCCTCTCTCTCTCCTTCCCTCTCACTCTTTCCCTCTTGGCTTCTGGGCAGGTTTGGAAAACTCTGAGTTGATGATGATTTTTAAGTGAGCGATTGCTCACTGCTCAGCTTAGAGGGAACTATGCCCCCAAGCACTTCGTCGGCCATGGCTTCCCTCTGTCTCAGCCCCTCTCCCCACCCAGCTGGCTTGTCTTTCGTTCTGAGCTTGTCTTTCGTTCTGAGAGCCAGGGTTTTTGAGGGGAGGAAGCAGGGAGCCTTCTTCCTGGGCTTGAGGATGCTGATGAGGGGTGACTCCAGACCCCCAGCTGGACATCCCCCCAAGGGCTTCATCAGCAGTGGCTTCCTCTCTCTCAGTCCCCCTCCCCACCCTCACTTGTCTTTCGTTCTGAGTTTGTCTTTCGTTCTGAGAGCTGGGGCTTTTGGGGGTAGGGTCAGAGAAGCAGGGAGCTGCCCTCCTGGGCTTGCAGGTGCTGAGGAGGGGTGACTCCGGACCCCCAGCTGGACATCCCCCCAAGCACTTCATTGGCGGTGGCTTCCCTCTCTCTCAGCTCCCCTCCCTCCCCACCCGGCTGGCTTGTCTTCAGAGAGCCAGCAGCCGGAAATAGAGCATAGGTACCAGCTTTGGGATTTCTGAGGGGAGGGTCCACCCATGAGGCTCTCTCTGGGCAGCCTGTGCTGTCTTCCCCCCTCCTCCACCCACCCCCAAACAAGGATCCAAATGCCGGCAGTAATGAGGCAAAAGGGGTGAATTTTGGGATTGCATGCATTATTTGCTTTTACATTGATTCCTATGGGAAACATTGTTTCTTATTTATTTATTTATTTATTTATTTATTTATTTATTTATTTATTTATTTATTTATTTATTTATTAGATTTGTATGCCGCCCCTTTCCGTGGACTCGGGGCGGCTCACAACACAATAAAACAATTCATGACAAATCTAATAATATACAATTTAAAATTTAAAATAGTTAAAAAAAACCATTTTTAAACAGACATACCTACAAACATACCATACCTAAATTAAATAGGCCCGGGGGAGATATCTCAATTCCCCCATGCCTGATGACAAAGGTGGGTTTTGAGGAGTTTACGAAAGGCAAGGAGGGCAGGGGCAGTTCTAATCTCTGGGGGGAGCTGGTTCCAGAGAGTTGGGGCTGCCACAGAGAAGGCTCTTCCCCTGGGGCCCGCCAACCGACATTGTTTAGTTGTCGAGACCCGGAGAAGGCCGACTCTGTGGGACCTAATCGGTCACTGAGATTCGTGCAGCAGAAGGCGGTCTCGGATATATTCTGGTCCGATGCCATGAAGGGCTTTATAGGTCATAACCAACACTTTGAATTGTGACCGGAAATTGATAGGCAACCAATGCAGACTGCGGAGTGTTGGTGTAACATGGGCATATTTAGGAAAGCCCATGATTGCTCTCACAGCTGGGTATCATCAGCGTACTGATACCTCACCCCATGCCCTTGGATGATCTCACCCAGTGGTTTCATTTAGATATTGAATAGCAGGGAGGAGAGGACGGACCCCTGAGGCACCCCACGAGAGACCTCAGAGTCGACCTCTGACCCCCCACTAACACTGACTGCGACCGACCGGAGAGGTAGGAGGAGAACCACTGAAGAACAGTGCCTCCCACTCCCAATCCCTCCAGCCAGCACAGAAGGATACCATGGTCGATGGTATCGAAAGCCGCTGAGAGGTGGGGGGGCGGAGCCAACTGTGGAACTGAACGGTCAGTGTGGAGCAGAGCTCCGTCAAACACCACCGTTTTATAGGTATTCAATGGTCCTACGGGACCACAGACCCTGCGAAAAAGGGTCTGTCGGAAAGGGGGTGCCGTTAGTTCGATTTCGTGGCGGAAGCCTGATCAATGGAACGGAATATCCCCTGCAAGATTGAGTGCCTGTAAGCTAGGAGCGACATGGCGGCCTAGAATGTTCCCAGCTGGAGGAAATTAAATTGATACTAGCGAGGCGACCGAGACGGCGGAGCTGACTAATAACATATCGGAATTGGATACATCATGAGATTATCGTCTATAAGTGAGTCTTTCCATGGGGGCAACGTCTCTTAAACTAAAACTAAAACTATAAACAATTAAGACCTGACAAGGAGGAGGGAGGAGTTGCCATCTTCCTCCCCCCGGCTGGTGGCGACCTAACGCTCGAGTCAAAATAAATACTTAAAAGACAACAACATCGCGCAAAGCTTTTACCGAGAAGACCTGACGTCTCACGTGGAAACCTAAACTATAAAAAAGTACTCTTTTTCCCCCCTGAAGCTTCAATAGAGGACCCGATTGAATAGCGCGATTTCTTTCCTTTCCTTTTCTGCTTTTGTTGCTGCGTCACACTCGGCTGGGCTTAGGAAGACAACTTGATACTTTTTGAACTTCTCCCGTCCTGCCTAGTTTGAGGGGGAGGCGGAAGCCTGGAGGTGGCGGTTCGGAAGGTTTTGGTGATTCGGGGTGATTGTTGGCTGCTGTTGAAGGGGGAGCGGAGGAGGCACCCGACAAGATCTGATTAGCCGGTTTTTGTGAGGAGAGGCGCGTTGCCGGAGGAGCTGCCTTGCACAAGTGGCAGAAATACAGCTCGGAGACTTCTCATTTTGACAGAAAGGCAGACGACCCTGATTTGACTAAGACTTAACTAAGATCTAGCTATTATGCTGGTGGAGGCTACGGAAAGGAGAGGGAACGGCTTGCAAGATCCCAGCATAACCTCGACAGACTTTGCGAAGCTGCGTGAGTTTGACTAGGTGTGGATTGCTCTCGGTGAAAAGAAGAAACATGGAGCAGCTCTAAATGATCCTAAGTGTTAAGCCACTCACCACTCTATCTGTCCTCCACTATTAACTTGCCACATCAAGGAAATTTGATTTAACTTTACAGATCCTGACATGAAGAAACCGAGAAAGGGTCTGATCCACTGAACCATCTATATAAATCTATTGGCTGTAAAGTTTCTTTCATCTTTGCTTACTACTGTCAGAATATATGTACCTATACTAACTGATATTTATACACTATTTATAACCTATTAATTAATTTAAAGTATTACTAGATTACCCTACTATAATAAGATATTAATTGATATGTATTCAATACCTATTTATAAATACTAACTTATCAGTAGATTAATAATTGATCAGTAGACTATTAGGATATTTTACTATAACTGTTACAATATGATATTTTCCCTACTAACTATTAGACATTAAGTTTAATTTTCTTATTACTATCAACTTCCAGAAATATTAGTCATCAGAATTATTATAGAATTTTAGAAATGAATTTTACTAATTTCATTCATTTCATTTCATTTATTGAATTTATATGCCGCCCCTCTCCGAAAACTCGGGGCGGCTAACAACAGTCATAAACAATATACAGTAAAAATCCAATACTAAAAACTAACTTAAAACCCCCTAATGTATAAAACCAACATACGTACAAACATACCATACATACAGTTGTATCAGCCTAGGGGGAGAAGAAGTCTTAATTCCCCCATGCCTGGCGGCAGAGGTGGGTTTTGAGTAGCTTACGAAAGGCAAGGAGGGTAGGGGCAGTTCTAATCTCTGGGGGGAGTTGGTTCCAGAGGGCCGGGGCCGCCACAGAGAAGGCTCTTCTCCTGGGTCCCGCCAAGTGGCATTGTTTCGTTGACGGGACCCGGAGAAGACCCACTCTGTGGGACCTAACTGGCCGCTGGGATTCGTGCGGCAGAAGGCGGTTCCTGAGATAATCTGGTCCGGTGCCATGAAGGGCTTTATAGGTCATAACCAACACTTTGAATTGTGACCGGAAACTGATCGGCAACCAATGCAGACTGCGGAGTGTTGGTGTAACATGGGCATATTTGGGAAAGCCCATGATTGCTCTCGCAGCTGCATTCTGCACGATCTGAAGTTTCCGAACACTTTTCAAAGGTAGCCACATGTAGAGAGCGTTACAGTAGTCGAGCCTCGAGGTGATGAGGGCATGAGTGACTGTGAGCAGTGACTCCCGGTCCAAATAGGGTCGCAACTGATGCACCAGGCGAACCTGGGCAAACGCCCCCCTCGCCACAGCTGAAAGATGTTTCTCTAATGTGAGCTGTGGATCGAGGAGGACGCCCAAGTTGCGAACCCTCTCTGAGGGGGTCAATCTTTCTCCCCCCAGGGTGATGGACGGACAGATGGAATTGTCCTTGGGAGGCAAGACCCACAGCCACTCCGTCTTGTCTGGATTGAGTTTGAGTTTGTTGACACCCATCCAGGCCCCAACAGCCTCCAGGCACCGGCACATCACTTCCGCTGCTTCGTTGACTGGACATGGGGTGGAGATGTATAACTGGGTATCATCGGCATATTGATGATACCTCACCCCATGCCCTTGGATGATCTCACCCAGCGGTTTCATCTAGATGTTAAATAGCAGGGGGGAGAGGACCGACCCCTGAGGCACCCCACAAGGGAGAAACCTAGAGGTCGACCTCTGACCCCCCACTAACACCGACTGCGACCGACCGGAGAGGTAGGAGGAGAACCACTGGAGAACAGTGCCTCCCACTCCCAACCCCTCCAGCCGGCGCAGAAGGATACCATGGTCGATGGTATCGAAAGCCGCTGAGAGGTCAAGAAGCACCAGGACAGAGGACAAGCCCCTGTCCCGGGCCCGCCAGAGATCATCCATCAACGTGACCAAAGCAGTTTCCGTGCTGTATCCGGGCCTGAAACCCGACTGCTGGGGACCTAGATAATCGGCTTCTTCCAAGGACCGCTGGAGCTGGAGTGCCACCACCTTCTCGACAACCTTCCCCATGAAGGGAAGGTTGGAGACTGGACGGTAGTTATTGAGTACGGCTGGGTCCAGGGAAGGCTTCTTGAGGAGGGGGCGCACGAGCGCTTCTTTATAGAGTGTTGGAAAGACTCCCCTCCCCAAGGAAGCGTTGGTAATCTCCTGGGCCCAGCTCCGTGTCACCTCTCGGCTGGCCGAAACCAACCAAGAGGGACACGGATCCAGTGAACAGGTGGCAGAACTCACAGCTCCAATGGCCTTGTCCACTTCATCAGGTGTCACCAAGTCAAACTCCTCCCAGACAGATGGACAAAGACGTTTAGCCCCAGTCACCTCGACTGACTCGTTGTCAGTCGACTCTGTTTTACAATTGGAGTCGAGATCGGCCCGGATCCGAGCGATTTTATCAGCGAAAAACGTGTTAAAGTCCTCGGCACTACTCTGTAAGGGCTCCCCAACTCCCCCCTGATTAAGAAGGGAGCGGGTCACCCTAAACAGAGCGGCCGGGCGGGATTCCGCTGATGCAATCAAGGCGGAATGATATGCGCATCTTGCCGCCTTGAGCGCCACTTTGTAAGTCTTAATAAAAGCTCTTACAAGCGTTCGATCGGATTCGGACTTACTCTTCCTCCATCGCTTCTCTAGACGTCTCTTCTGGCACTTCAACTCCCGGAGCTCCTCGTTGAACCATGGAGCTCTACGGGGTCTAGCGCCACGGAGAGGTCGCAACGGCGCAATTCGGTCAAGTGCCTCCGCTGCCGCCTTGTTCCAGGCCTCAGCCAGAGACTCTGCCGGACTGCGGACGAGTGTATCTGGAAGAACCCCAAGTGCCTTCTGAAAGCCTTCTGGATCCATCAGGCCTCTGGGGCGGAACATCTTAATTGGTTCCGCCTCCCTGCGGGGGAGGATTGGAGCCAGGAAGTCAAGCCGCAGTAGAAAATGGTCTTGATTAGCTTGATTAGCTTTTACTTATAACTCTGTCTTTACAATCTACCTAACTGTTTAATTCAGTATCACTACTTATAACATTATACAACACGTTTTAAAGTTATTAAGATTTTAAGGAATTTTGAATGAATTATGCATTTTTCCTTCTGACGGTTCACCATTTTTAGAAAACTTATGAAATATCCCCATTTACATATATACATTATTATTGTAAAATTTGATTAATTCTCTCTGTTGGGAAGAACTATCTACAAAACCGATAACCATTGAACGTAATCGAAGCCGAGATATTGTATACCCCTTTAATAACTTTTGATATTTGTCTATATATATTTGTCTATAGTATAACCTATTGGAATTATATACCTATCTAATCTCCCAGATATAAGTCTTACTTTCACCCTGCCTTTTCAAACTACTCTTCTTACTTCTATATGACAGTAGCCCAGAGGATCTTTGCTACTAATTATTAGAACTGCTATCTCTTTACTTGAGTACTAAATTTATTACTTAAGCATACTATCTCCATCTAACTCTGGAAGGGACCATTAGAGATCTATACAAGTGGGCTAGTTGGTGGAACATTGTCAAAATGACAAGCCTTTCTAACTTGTCTAAACTAGGATCGGGGAAGAGGTCAATCAACCAATCCACCTCAGCCATACCTAGCCCCTCTACCCAGAGATCACTGGAGGATATGCTACCCAGAGAAAGGTCTAATTCTTATAAAGATTTACAAACTATGCTGCTGCAAATGCAGGAATTAATGCTCAAGAATCATGAAGATATCAAAAAAGAAATAGGGGAAGTGAGAAATGATACATCTGAGTTAAAAGAGAGGATGCAAAATATGGATAAAAGGCACGAGGCTTTCCAGCAACAGATGCTAAAACAAGAACAAAAAATTCAGGATTTGGAAGATAGGATAGACCAGGATCATAGACAAATGGAGAACCTGACTGAAAAATTAGTTCAAGCCAATAAGGAACTAGAAAATACCGTAATCCAACTTGAGAGCGAAAAGGCCAATCACTTCCTTAGATTCCAAAACCTTAGGGAGGAGAAAAGTGAGGATTTACCAGACATTATGGCAGACATTTTGACAAAGGTGCTGGGCGTCGAAAAAGACACAATGTTAAATGAAATCGACGAAATATATAGAATTAACACCAATTACGCCAGACACCACAACCTCCCCAAGGAAGTCAATATTAAATTAGTTAAAAAATCAGTCAGGGACGAAATACTCCATAGAGCTCGTGAAGACCCAATAGAATACAAAGGGAGGCAGCTGTTTATCCTAAAGCAAGTTCCGAAACATGTAAGAGACTTACGTAAGCCATATACTTTTCTATCTGCTAAACTGAGTAGGCATAACATAAATTTCAGATGGCTAGTCCCAGAGGGAATGCTAGTGACCTGGCAAGATAAAAAAAATAAAAAATAAAAATAGACTCGATTGATAAAGCCGAAGAATTCTTTGAAAAAAACTTTACCAGCGATCAGATGGCTAATACAAAAAATTATAAGGAAACAAGGAACCCTCTGCCAATTACGGATCAAATAACAGACCAGATTCCAAATAGAACAGAAGGAATATTGGCTATTGATAATATAACCACTGGAAATAATGGCTACGCAGGCATACCAAAAGAGACTAGAAGTACTAGGGCAACTAGACCCAAATACAGATAACTTGAATTTGGTACAAAAAACGACTAACTGGGGAATTGAGTTATATTCAATCAATATAAATGGCTTGAACGCGCCAAAAAAAAGAAATCAAATTCTAAATAAAATTGCTAAACTGAACCTAGATATTATCGCAATGCAAGAAGTACACATTAAAAATAAATTTGAGCATCTTCTAAAAAGAAATAAATTAGGGAATTTATTCTCATCTTTAGCACTGGAAAAAAAGAGAGGTGTAATTTGCTATATTAACCCTATTATACAAGTTAATAAAGCCTTTTTTGATTTAGTTAAAGAATTAAAACTTAAAGATAGTTGGAGAGATAGAAATCCTAATTATAAAAAAATCATTTTCTATTCAGACAGACATCAATCTTGGTCAAGACTAGATATGGTCTGGACCTCAATAGAACTTAATATCAAAATTCAATCAGTAGAGATAGAACCCAACTTTATCTCAGACCATAATGCGCTAAAAGTAATATGGAAAGGAACAAAACAATGTTCTAGATGGACGCTTCAAAAATCTATTCTTAATCAGGAAAATTTCAAACAGAAACTTCAAAGGGAAATGAATTTCTTCTTTCAAGAAAATACCAAAGAACAAACAAGTGTTCAATACGTATGGGACACTGCCAAAGCCGTAACTAGGGGAATTGCTATTTCATACATGGCTAAAGAATATAAACTAAAAAAGCGGAAATTGGATAAATTAGAAGAAGAATATAAACTACTAGAAGAAAATTTACAAAAATGCCCCCAAAAGAAAGAAAGAAAACAAAAAATGTCCCAGATAAAACATGAATTAAACTTAATAGATCAACAAAATCTAGCACAACAAATTAAAAGCATCAATCAATATAATTTTGAAAATGCCAATAAACCTAGCAAATCGTTAGCTAACAAACTCAAAAAACAAAGAGAAAAGAAACTCATAAACTGTCTTAAAACAGAAAATGGGGAATTATGCCACGACTTGGAAATGAAAAAACAAATAGCTAGGGATTTCTATAGCAATCTTTATGACAATCATGAAAATACACCTAATAACTGACAAGATCAAAAAATACAAGAAATTCTAGATCAGGCCAATCTCCCCAAAATACCAAAAGAAACGAAAGACATATTAAATAAGGCAATTACTACTACAGAATTAAAAGAATCAATCAAAAGTCAGAAAAATAATAAAGCTCCTGGCCCCGATGGCCTTCCAACTGAATTCTATAAAGATCTTCCCATTGAAATGGAAAAGGCTCTGTTAGAAACGCTGAATGAGGCCCTAGACAAAGGCATAATTCCAACATCCTGGACAGAAGCTAACTTAGCACTATTAGCAAAAAAGGATACGGACCCAACAGAAATAGCTAATTATCGACCTATCTCTCTTTTAAACGCAGTTTACAAAATTTTCAGTTCTATCTTAGCCAGTAGAATTAAAGGCTTTCTAAACCAATTCATACATTTGGATCAAAATGGCTTCCTTCCAGGGAGACAGTTAAAGAATAACATCAGAATAATATTGGATACCCTGGAATACTATGAAACCCACAGTGAAAAACAAGTGGCATTAATATTCCTTGACGCCCAGAAGGCTTTCGATAATGTGTCCTGGAAATTTATACTTAAACAACTTGAATATATGGAATTTGGCCCTAAATTCATAAACGCAATAAAAGCTATATACTCTTATCAATCAGCTTACATTATCCTCAATGGAGATATTTCAACAAAAATCTCCTTACATAAAGGAACTAGACAAGGTTGCCCACTGTCCCCATTACTCTTCATCTTAACACTAGAAGTCCTAACAAGGATCATAAGAAAAAAGGAAGATATAAAAGGCCTAAAGTGTAAAAATAAAATTCATAAACTACAAGCATTTGCGGACGACCTTGTTTTCATTTTAGAGGACCCCCTAGAATCAGGACCTAAATTACTTGCCATCCCACGGTAGCAGGACTTAAAATAAATAAAACCAAAACTCAAATCTTAACCAAAAACATAAGAGAATCACAGAAAGCCATTCTAAAGGCCAAACTAGACATCCAGATAGTTAAAAAAATCAAATACCTTGGCATTAATTTGACGAATAAAGTGTCCAGCTTAAAAGAAAATAACTATAACAAACTAATAGACAAAATACAATCTGATTTGACGAAATGGAAGAAACTACAACTCTCATTATTAGGCAGAATAGCGGCTATAAAACTTAACATCTTGCCCAAAATAATATTCCTATTCCAAACAATTCCAATCCAATTGAAACAAGTTTTTTTTATAAAACTGAATAAAATTACTAGTAATTTCATTTGGCAGAACAAGCGTCCGAGAATTCGCCTAAAATATTTACAAGATAGAAAAGAAGAGGGAGGCTTGGCACTCCCAATCTGGAAAGATTATTATATCGCTGCATCCCTATCATGGATGAGAGAATGGATGAGCTTATCCAATATCAGATTACTTAGTCCAGAAGGTCATGACCTTCATTTAGGATGGCACTATTATCTCTGGGATGAAAAGCCTAAGACTCACAAATATTTTATCAACCATCTGATTAGGAAATCTCTAATATATACCTGGAAAAAAATTAAGTTAAAACTTTACAAAGGAATCCCACTATGGTACGCTCCATTAGAAGCATATGTTCATCCTAATTTTCATTTTAAAAAACAATATAATAAGGTACAAGGACATAATAAATTCTAATGGTGAAATCAGATCAAGAACAGAACTAGAAAATCTCGGTCAAAAAACGGAATGGTGGGAATACTTACAGATACAAACTAAATTTAATAAGGACAAAAGTAAACCAGGAATAGTTAAAAACGTTCCATTAGACGGACTTCCGGTCTGGAGGAGACCGCAGCGGGATCTCTTCGGCAGCGCTCTGCTCCGAGATTCCTTCTACCCCTCCGAAGGTCGCCAATTGCGATCGGATCGGGCTCGGATGGCCCGATCCCAGAACAGGGGGCTCCCCTCTGTCCGAGGAGCCGTCGCTGAAGCTCCGGAGGCAGCGGTTCGCCCCGCAGCTTCGGAGAAGGGAGAACCGATCTTCCTTCCTTAGGAAGATTCGGCCAGTGCATTCTCCCCACACCCAGCGGGAAGCAAGAAAAAGCTGAAGAAAGTGAAATTATTGCAATCTATCTGACTGAAAAGGAATACAATAGATAAAAAGACCTAAGGTAAAAAACTCTTTTTTTGTTTCATGTTCAAAAACAGAAGATTTGATCACAGTGAAAGTTTCAAGTGAAAGTTTTTCTTTTGGACAATTTGTATTCATCCGCAAATAACAGCCGAATCTAATTTTTTCACTTTCGTTTTTTCCATCTTGAACTTGAACTTTGGAACTTAAAAAATATTTTCCTTACTCTATGGATTAATAAAATAATTTAAATTTGATATGACTATAAAGAAAATCTAAATTGCTAAAGGAAATCTGTAATGATGATTGGAATTCATATTTTTTAGATCGTTAAAATCATAGTGTTCCGGGCTTAAACTCTGACAGCGGAGGAACACAGCCTTGCTGCCTTTCTTCTCACCTTGCTGATTTTTTTTTAAAATACAATAACGAAATAAAGCAATAATTAGAAAATAAATGGAAAATAAAAGGAACTGAAATATTAAATTACAAAGAGTTTATTCAGCCTTTCTTTTGGATTATTTACTTCTGGATTAACATATTTGGATTACTTGCTGATCGTTTTTGGATTATTTGCTGAGAATTTCCCAACATCTGCCTTGCTGTACGAAATTTAACCTGACTCCATCTTAGGATTTGCCTCTTTACTTCTGTCTTGAATTTGGAAAATAAACTTACTTTATTCTAAGCAAACGAAAACTTTTAATTTGACTTTGCCTTTGAATTTGAAATTGGAACTAAATACAACTTTATCCCTTGACACTTGGATTTACAACCCTTACTTCCCAGCACAACTATTCGACTTATAAGAAGAACATAAGTATATAATACTGATATTTTGTCTTTTAGAATAACTATTTTCCTCCCTGGTCTTTTTTAGATTCCTTTCTTTTTTTCTTTTGTGCACTGTTATTTTTAAAAGAAAATTGATTTGAAACATATGCGTTGTTAATAAACCTTGGTTTCCTGCTCTTTTTCAGAGGAATTAAAATACCACCTCCTTCCTTTCTCTTTCCCCTAGAATAATTTCCTCCACTCTTTTTCCTAATTTTCTCTTCTTCCCTCTCTCCCCCTCCTTTTTCTCTCCCATAATTTGCTCTTTCTATGCTCCTTTCTACCTTTTATGAATAGTTATTTTTTTATTTATTCTGTCCTCTTTTCAGACTACTTCTTTCTAGCTCTTATTTCTTTCTTATTTTTAAAAGTTCTACACCTGGTTTTTTTTTGGTATTGCCTATCTAAAGTTTTAAAAATAACAATATATTTTGAATTTTGTTAGTAATTGGATTGATATATATAGCTATATTTGAAGGGAAATTGTTAACAAGGTAAATTGAACAGGTTTGGAATTTATAGGAATTCTTTTCCTTTTACTACATATAAATTGAAAGTAATTTTAAATTTTAAATAGTGGATTCAAATTTGATAATGTCAAATACCTCAACCTTTGTTAAAACGGATAAAAAAACAAACTACAGCAGCAATTCCTTCCCCACAAGGGTCACGGCATCCTTCCCCGTCGCACCAGGTGTTAACTATGTCTACCAAGGAGAAAGACAAAGACAAAACAATGCAGTCCAACTTTGCAACAATACAAGAAACTTTAAATACATTGAAAGACTTTATGTTTAAATCTCAAGAAGATGCAACCCAACAACGAGAGGCTATAAAAGAGGATGCAACACAACAAAGAGAAGCTATAAAATCAGAGTTGGCAGAATTTAAAACGGAGATGGCTGAATTGAAAGTTGACATGGGAGAGATGAAAGACCAGATAAAGGAGATGCAACAAACACTACAAGAAAGTGATGACCGAGTTAAAAAAGTTGAAGAGAAGTCTGATAAAACTGAAAAAAGAATGGACTACCTTGAAGGTAGAGCTGATGCAAGATATAGAAGATATGATGAATCAATCACTCAGTTGGAGATGCAACGTGCTTCGTATGGGCTACGATTTCAGAATATAAAAGAGGAAAAAGATGAAGATTTAAAAATGACTATGGCTGAAACTAATGGAGGAATACTCCAAGAGGATCCCACAGCACTACTGAAAGAAATCGATGAAGTTTACAGAACTTCGAATAGCTACATTCGTCGCCACAATCTTCCGAGAGAGATACACATCAAGTTCACAAGAAAAGCTTTGCGAGATGACATACTCCACTGGTCAAGAAACTCCAAACTCCAACATCAAGGAATTGAAATAAAAATATTAAAACAAGTTCCAAGAAGTGTCAGAGAAAGTAGAAGAGACTATCACTTCCTAACCAGAATTCTGATTAAAGAAAATATAACTTTCCGTTGGCTCATCCCACAAGGCCTATCTCTGACTTGGCGTTCTACAAGATACAAACTGGAAAATATAGATCAAGCCATGTACTTCTTTGAAAACAGTGGTATCAGCCATCTGGACCATACAGTTAAACAACAAGCGGTCCAACAACAACCAGTACAACAGCAACCAGGGGAAAAACCAGCAATCCAACAAGAAGAAGACCTGGGGGCTACTGCTCAGATAATTGAGCAGGACCAAGGTGCCAGAAGAGTTCAACCTCAGCGAGAAACCAAAAAACCTACTAAATGACAATAAGTAAAGACTTAAAAATCTTTTCTGTAAATGTTAATGGACTTAATGAACCAAGGAAAAGGAAACAAATCTTTTCTAAAATCAGAAATCAAAATGCTCAAATTGCAATATTACAAGAAGTGCATATTAAAAAAAACAACCAAAAATTACTGTTGAATCCCAAAATTGGAAAAATGTATGCTGCATTAGCAGATCAAAAAAAGAGAGGAGTAGTGATGTATGTTGAGAATTCTATAAATTCCAAACAAATATTTAAGGATAATGAGGGTAGAATATTGATTGTACAAGTTGATATTGAACCTAGACCTCTAGTTATTGTTTCTATCTATGCCCCTAATGAAGATCAAATGACATTTTACAAAAATCTACACCAAACAATAATAGAACTAGCTATTGAAAATGTATTAATAATTGGTTATTTTAATGCTATTGCGAATAGACAACTAGACCATTCAGGGGGGGGAGGTAACAATAAAAGGAAAAAAGTAAAAAAAAACAAGAAGGAATTTACTACCTAGTACTTTTCAAAAAATGAAAGCGGAACTATTATTAAATGATATCTGGAGGGAAAGATACCCTCACAAGAGACAATATACCTTCTACTCCAACCCCCACAAAATTTGGACAAGAATAGACATGGTATGGGCACCAAAAATGGTTGCAGAACAAATAAAAGAGGTCGAGATAGATGTCAATACATGGGCTGATCACAATCTAATAGTGGTTTCTATGAGAATGAATAATAAACAGAACAACTGGCGGATGAATAGAAACATTTTAAATGATAAGAAATATAAGGATTGGATTGAAAAAGAATTAAAAATATTTTTTGAAATTAATAAAAACTCAGACACCACTCCACAAAATTTATGGGATACAGTTAAAGCCTATATAAGAGGATTAACAATATCCTACACAGCAAAATATAACAAGGAAAACAAATTAAAGTATGTACAATTAATAAATGAATTAAAACAACTAGAATTTTTATCGCAGCAACATATTAAGAATAGAGATTTAAAAACAGAAATAAATGTAATTAAACATAAAATTAGAATCATAGAACAAAATCAGATAACTGAAAAAATTAAAAGAGCAAAGCAACACTATTTTGAACATGCAAACAAACCAGGCAGATGGCTAGCATATAAACTTAGAAAACAGAGGCAATCAAAATTAATTAAAAAACTAGAAGACAAAGATGGTATAATAAAATATGATACAGAAGGAAAGGCAGCCATTGTGTATAATTTTTATAAAGATCTATATGCAAAAGATAATATTAGCGAAGATGAAGTTTTTAACTATCTACAATCTTCAAAATTACCACAAATAACAGAGGACCAACAGGCCACTATGGATGGACCAATAACAATGGAAGAACTCCTAATAATAATCAAAAAACAGAAAAATAATAAGGCCACGGGTCCAGACGCCATACCGGCAGAATGGTATAAAATAGAAAATGAAACAATAAGAAATAACATGTTAGAAATCTTCAATCAATGTAGACTCGAGGGTAAAATTCCTAAATCTTGGTCAGAATCACTAACAACTTTAATACACAAACCGGGCACAGAGCCAGAAAAAATTAAAAATTACAGGCCTATATCATTATTAAATGTAGATTACAAGATATTTATTGCTATTTATGCAGACAGACTTAAAAGAGTCATAAATGGAATAATACACCAAGATCAAAATGGGTTTCTACCAGGGAGACAAATTAAAAATAACATCAGAACAGTTATAAACACACTAGAGTACTATGAACAACATCCAGGTAATACAGCATCCTTAATGTTCTTAGATGCCCAAAAGGCCTTTGATAACGTCAATTGGATATTTATAAAAATGCAATTAAATAAAATGAGATTTGGCCCAAAATTTGTTAATTTAATAGATACTATCTATTCAAAACAAACAACTAATATAATATTGAACAATAACCAACTACCAATACTTGAGATAAATAAGGGAGTTCGTCAAGGTTGCCCTATTTCACCATTGCTATTCATTATGATTCTTGAAACTCTATTAATTAAAATAAGAGCAGATCCTAAAATAAAAGGTCTAACTGTAGGAGATGAAACTTATAAAGTTCAAGCCTTTGCAGATGACTTAACATTTATAATTGAAGAACCGATAACAACAGTTCCCACATTACTATTGAACAATATGGAAAGGTAGCAGGTTTAAAGATAGACAAAAGTAAAACACATTTTCTAACTAAAAATATGAGCAAAACACAAGAAACCAAATTAGAAAGCATCTCCGGAATAAAGATTGTTAAAAAAGTAAAATACTTAGGAATAAATCTAACAGCGAAAACAATAACATTAAAAATTGATAACTATACAAAATTACTAACAGAAATTAAAAAAGATTTAGCAATGTGGAATAACCTGAAAATATCATTTCTAGGAAGAGTTGCAACAATTAAGATGAATATTTTACCCAAGGTCTTATTTCTCTTCCAGGTAATTCCAATAAATCCAGGGGGAATCTTTTTTAAAACTTTGACAAATCTAGTTAAAAAATTTATATGGCAAGGGAAAAAAGCAAGGATAAAAATAAATTGTCTAGAAGATATTAAAGAAAGAGGAGGATTTGGCCTTCCAAATTGGAAATTATACTATCAGGCTGCCGCATTAACATGGATTAGAGATTGGATAACTCTAGAGAATAAAAGAATATTAAATCTAGAAGGACATGATCTTATGCTTGGATGGCACGCATTTATATGGTACGACAAGGAAAAAAACCACTCATATTTTAAAAGACATACATTAAGGAAGTATCTATTAGAGGTTTGGAAAGACATAAGGAAAAATCATTTTCTAAATATCCCAGAATGGCTTGCCCCCCTAGAAGCAATAACACATCCGAAGTCTATAAAAGACAAGAAAATATTTTTTAGATACAAAGAATTACTAAATGACCAGATGAAGTTAAAATCTAGGATTAAATTACAAGAAGAAGGGATAACAATAGACTGGTGGCATTACGCCCAGATTCGATCTAGATACCAGAAGGATAAAACTCTTTATATTTTTAATAAAAGTAAAAATTTGCTAAGTAATCTAATCACTACCAATCCAACAAAAATGATAGGTAAAATATATAAATTCCTCATTGCTCACAAAAATATAGAGTTGACCTTAAAAGATACTATGATAAGATGGTGCAGAAATATTGGCAAGGAAATAGACATAGACACATGGGAGAAAGTTTGGATCAAAAACTGGAAAATGACTAAATCAGTCTCATTAAAAGAAAATCAAATTAAAATGTTCTACAGGTGGCATCTCCCACCAAATAGGATAGCAAAAATGTTTCCCAAAACATCCCCACTATGTTGGAAATGTAAGAATGAAATAGGAACCTACTACCATCAATGGTGGACATGTGGTAAAGCTAAAATATACTGGAAGATGATAGAGAAAATAATAAAAGAAATAGTAAAGCAGGATATAGAAAACACCCCGGAATTTTACCTATTAGGAATTGCCAACCAGACTTATAAGAAAGAAATTCTTTATTTAATTATACACATACTAACTGCGGCTAGAATAATATATGCGCAAAATTGGAAGGGGGAAGAAATCCCCAAGGAAGAAGAAGTTATAGCCAAAATATTAGATTGCGCTGAAATGGATATGATGACAAGACGATTAAATGATCAAGAAGATACTAAATTCTATGAAACATGGAACAATGTTTATAAATGGATAGACAAGAAAAACTAAGATATACAAATCTATTTTTAAAAAAAATATGTTTATTGATTATATACAAATATATACAAAGAAACAATACAAAACAGTGTTGACAAGACAAGGTGTTCATATCATAAGAATCTGATCATATACAAATCTATTTTTAGTTAATCTTTTGTATTTGTTTTTACCTAGGTGATAACAATGTTAATATTAGTTTAAATGTATTCTTTGATGATTATGGTATAGTAGTTTATGTATAAGCAACATATTAAGAATTTTGGTTTATATACGTATAGTAGTTAAAATTAGATTAAATGTATTTGATGATTATGGTATATTAGTTTATGTATAAGCAACATATTAAGAATTTTAGTTTATATATGCATAGTATTTAAGATTTTGAAAATTCTAACCCAAATTTACTAGACTTTTTAATATTCAACATATATTCAATTATGTATTCTTTTTCTGTATTTGAATCTATACTTTCAAGAGAAGCGGGGGAAATGCACCCCCACTTTATGTTTAATGTTTGTATGTGTGTCTGTTTATTTTAAGAAAAATTAATAAAAAATATTAATTAAAAAAAACAAAAAAAAACCCTAAAAAAAAACAACAACGTTCCATTAGACAAATTATGCACAGGACCCCAGGAACAATTAATTAAAAAATTCTATTGCTATTTAAATTTTAACGAATTGGATAATACTAATACAAAAATTAATGTAAAACAGTGGAATCAGGACCTTAAAAAAGAGATCAAAGAAGATGAATGGCAATTCCTCTGGAGCAGAAATTATAAACTGACCATAGCCACGTCTTACAAAGAGAACTTAGTTAAAATGTTTTACAGGTGGCACATTACCCCGATAAAACTAACAAAACTAAACAACAAACTTTCACCATATTGCTGGAAGTGTCACCAAGAACTAGGCACCTATTTTCACCTATGGTGGCAATGCATAAAAGCACAGAATTATTGGAAAATAATTGGACTCTGGATTGATGAAATACTAAATCTGAAAATAGAAAAAAAAACCTGAATGTTTCCTTTTGGGCATTCTTAGACAAAACTTGCCTAAAACCCAAATACACTTAATTGTCCATTTAACTACAGCAGCCAGACAAACCTTCACTCAGTGGTGGAAAAACGAGGATATACCTCCGAAAGACGCAATAATTTAAAAAATTAAATACTGTGCAGAGATGACGAAATTAACTATACTAGTTAGGAATGAAACAGTGTCCTCATTTAATAACTGTTGGGATCCCTTTTACAGTTGGTTAGAAAAAGAGAGAGAATACCACGCTACATGATTGAAATGATGGTTACAAACTCGACCAGATACAAATCTGGTATATAGCTTTCTTATATTTTTTCTATAGTAATAAGAGACTTTAGATATATACAGATAGATTACTTACTACTAATTTCTATAATCTCTATAATTAGATTAATTCAACGCTTGCACCTACCTACCCAGACGACTAACCTGAACCAAGGGAATGAGCTAATAAATTAGGAATTGGTTCCCGTTTTCAATATAGCTTCCCCGGACATTCGCCAACCCCTTTACTCTTTCTATCTCTTCTATTTACTTTGTCTTTTCTACTCTTTTCTACCTTTTCCCCTCCTTTTTCTATTCCTTTTTTCTCACTCTTCCACGCCTTTTCTACATTCTTTAAATTGTTACACCATGCTAGGATTTAACTGTTTTCTGTTTTGATCAACTTTTATGTTTTGTATATTTGTAAATAAAAATTTTAAATATATATATATATAAAAAGAAAGCTGCTGAGAGGTCAAGAAGCACCAGTACAGAGGATAAACCCCTGTCCCGGGCCTGCCAGAGATCATCCATCAACGCGACCAAAGCAGTTTCCGTGCTGTAACCGGGCCTGTAACCCGACTACTGGGGACCTAGATAATCGGCTTCTTCCAAGGACCGCTGGAGCTGGAGCGTCACCACCTTCTCAACAACCTTCCCCATAAAGGGAAGGTTGGAGACTGGACGGTAGTTATTAAGTACGGCCGGGTCCAGGGAAGGCTTCTTGAGGAGGGGGCGCACACGCGCCTCTTTATAGGTTGTTGGAAAAGACCCCCTCCCCAAGGAAGCGTTGAAAATCTCCTGGAGCCAGCTCCGTGTCACCTCCCTGCTGGCCGAAACCAGCCAGGAGGGACACGGATCCAGTAAGCAGGTGGCGGAACTCACAGCTCCAATGGCCTTGTCCACTTCATCAGGTGTCACCATATCAAACTCTTCCCAGACAGGTGGACAAGTACGGGCCCCAGTAACCTCGACTGACTCATTGTCAGTTGACTTATGTTTTACAATTAGAGTCGAGGGACACCCGGATCTGAGCGATTTTATCAGCGAAAAATGTGTTAAAATCCTCGGCACTACTCTGTAAGGGCTCCCCAACTTCCCCCTGATTAAGAAGGGAGTGGGTCACCCTAAACAGAGCAGCTGGGCGGGATTCCGCTGATGCAATCAAGGCGGCATGATACACACATCTTGCCGTCTTGAGCACCACTTTGTAAGTCTTAATAAAAGCTCTTACAAGTGTTCGATCGGATTCAGACTTACTCTTCCTCCATCGCTTCTCTAGACATCTCTTCTGGCATTTCAACTCCCGGACCTCCTCATTGAACCATGGAGCTCTATGGGGTCTAGTGCCACGGAGAGGTCGCAAAGGCGCAATCCGATCAAGAGCCTCCGCTGCAGCCTTGTTCCAGGTCTCCGCAAGAGACTCCGCCGAACTGTGGATGAGTGTATCTGGAATAACCCCAAGCACCGTCTGAAAGCCCTCTGGGTCCATCAGGCATCTGGGGTGGAACAACTTAATCGGTTCCGCCTCCCTGCGGGGAAGGATTGGAGCCAGGAAGTCAAGCCGTAGTAGAAAATGGTCCGACCATGACAAAGGCAATGCTTCTAAGCCCCTTAGTCTCAGACAATTACTCAATTGCTCAGAGAGGAATACCATGTTGGGTGCGTGCCCTCCCTCGTGAGTTGGACCCTGTACTACTTGAGTCAGGTCCATGGCTGTCATGGTGGCCATGAACTCCTGTGCCAGTCCAGAGGCTTCGCCGAGTGACGGCAGGTTGAAGTCCCCCAAGACAATAAGTCCGGGTAACTCCACCGCCAAACCGGCTACCTCCTCAAGAAGCACAGGCAGGACTTTTGACACGCAGCTGGGAGGCAGGTACGTGAGAAACAAGCCCTAAGTCCAACTTCATCAAGAGAGACTCGCAACCCGCAATCTCTGGAGCAATGAGTCTATGTAGGCAAAGGCTCTCCCTGGCTATAATAGCCACTCCTCCCCCCCTTCCCTGGGGTCGAGGTTGATGCCATATCTGAAACCCGTCTGGGCAAATTTCAGAGAGAGGAACTCCTCCCTCTGGGGCCAGCCAGGTTTCAGTAATACATGCCAGGTCCTGGATGAGGAGAGCTTTATTTACCACCGACCTGGCATTGAGCAGCAGCAACCTGAATTACACTCATCACCAGTGCCCAAGATTGAGTTCACGGAGCCAGAACTTTTCATCTTACGAACCTGGCCCTGGAATGAATTAAGTTTGTAAGATGAGGTACCACTGTCTTCCCCCCTCCTCCAACCACTTCCAAACAAGGATCCGAATGCCGGCAGTAATAATAATAATAATAATAATAATAATAATAATAATAATAATAATAATAATAATAATAATAATAATAATAATTATTATTATTATTATTATTATTATTATTATTTATTGCATTTGTATGCCGCCCCTCTCCGTAGACTCGGGGTGGCTAACAACAATAAGAAACATAACATGTACAATCCAATAATAAAAAACAACTAAACCCCCTATTATAAAACCAAACATACACACAAACATACCATGCATAACTTGTAATGGGCTAGGGGGAAGGGCTATCTCAACTCCCTCATGCCTGGTGGTATAAATGAGTCTCAAGTAGTTTACGAAAGACAAGGAGGGTGGGGGCAGTTCTAATCTCCGGGGGGAGTTGGTTCCAGAGGGCCGGGGCCGCCACAGAGAAGGCTCTTCCCCTGGGGCCCACCAAATGACATTGTTTAGTCGACGGGACCCGGAGAAGGCCAACTCTGTGGGACCTTATCGGTCGCTGGGATTCGTGCGGTAGAAGGTAATTCCAGAGGTAATCTGGTCCAATGCCATGTAGGGCTTTAAAGGTCATGACCAACATGGGCGAATTTTGGGATTGCATGCATTATTCGCTTTTACATTGATTCCTATGGGAAACATTGCTTCTTCTTACGAACCTTTCATCTTACGAACCTGGCCCTGGAACGAATTAAGTTTGTAAGATGAGGTACCACTGTACATCATAAAATAAAATGAAATTACTTTGAAATGATTAACATTAAGATTACTTTAAAAAGCACAAATTTGGTTATAACCCTTTGCCACTGGCAGCATGTGCAATTTTTCAGAGCCCGACTAACCTGTAACTGCTCCACCTTTGCACGAATGTACGCTCACGCTGGCGTGCCGCCTGTAGGTGGCGGCTCAAAATTGTGTGGCCCAACTGGCTTTCCCTTGTTCGAGCCTTAGCCTGTACCATACTTAGCTGGGTCGATGTGTCTACGTCTGTATACCGTATGCCCAAACCTTCTGCCATGTGGGCTGCTCGTTGCATTCTGTAGCTGTTATCTGATGTTCCGGTACTCCTGTCAGAAAAAGAATAATACTCCTACGTGGTTACTGTTCTATCGGGCTCTCTGGTAGACTCCTCCCAAAAATTCGCAGGTACAAATTTCAAACACACACACGTTTGAAAATTCAAAACAATGTTCTTTATAATGAAAATTCACTTAACCTAAGCCTTCTTTTGGTATAGCAGAGAGCACTCATCTCCAAACAAACTGGTAATTTGTACAAGTCCCTTATCAGTTCTGTGATACTTAGCTTGCAGCTGTGAGGCAATTCACAGTCCTTCTTCTTTCACAAAGTGAAACACACTTTGCTCTGGTTTAGTTTCAAAGCGGGGGGAAATCAGCACACAAAAGGTCAAAGTCAGTAAAGCAGTCACAAAACACAACGATAAGATAATCCTCCACAATGGCCAAACCCACAGGCTGCTATTTATAGCAGCCTCACTAATTACCACAGCCCCACCCAACCACAAGTGGCCTCATTTTCTTTGATAATAATCTCTCAGTTGTTGTTGCCTATGCATCGCTCTCTGCATGCGTGGCTGTATCATTAACTCTTGTTCTGAATCCAAGGAGGAGCTAGATAATTGATCTCCTTCTGAGCTGTCTGCCACACTCTCCTCCTCGCTGTCACTCATGTCTTCTTGGTCAGAGGAGCCTTCATTAGCAGATTCCACTGGGGGCAAAACAGGCCTGCAGCATGTGGATGTCTCCCCCACATCCACAGTCCTTGGGGCAGGAGCTGGGCCAGAGTTAACCACAACAGTTACCAAGGGCCTTTTGAAGAAGAGCCCAGCACCTTCACCTGTCATAGTGCTCCCCCTCCCACGCAGCATGTGCTATGTGGGGGGCCGTTATCTGTGAGGTGGCAGATTTAATTCTTGCCAGGAAGCTTAATTCCTGTGCCCTAGCCACTTACTCATAAAGAACCATATTCCAGGAAGGGTAATAATGCTGCAATGGTAGCTGTTTCCGTCCTCGTGCTGTGACTGACACCTGAGTGCTTGGGAGGTTACTCCCCATGCAAACTACTCAGCGATTACTATGTGCAACGCAGGAAGAATGGAAGACTTGCTGCCAAGTAAAACAGTGGAGGACTTTATTGATTAGTAAGTCGTCCAGTAATATATCCTAACCCTCCAATGATACTGATTGTGTAAGAAAAATGTTATCACCGCAAGTTGTCCGTAATTGCTTTATTGCAAATTGAGTGTTAGCTGTGACTAATCCATCTATTCCAAAGTCATCATGGGTGAAAATGAGCATAATCCCTTAAGAATGTGCTGAATACTATATTGCAATGTCTGTAGAATAGCATAGTCACTTTATTGTGTATTGATAGATCACTTGAAAACAACAATTTGATCCCAATTCAAGAATTGATTGAAAACAAGGATGATGTGATGAATACGTACAGGGGGGCTTCCGGTGCTGACCTAATAACTGTCTGTAGGGCACGGATCCATGCCCCGCATACTGCTGGCGCCACCATGATGATCGTCGAGGGGTGCAGATCTACACCCTGCGTGCTGCCAGCGCCGGCCCAATGATTGTCTGGGGGGGGCAAATCCATGCCCTGCATGCTGCTGGTGCCGGCATGATGACCATCTGGTGAGGTGGATCCACGCCCTTACCATTTGGAATCTGAAGGGATACCTATTGTGAAAGCACATTACAATGCCAATTCATGTATTTTAAAACTTGAGCTAGCGAAAGCACTGGTTCCAGTCTGTAAAGACAGTGCTCGATGAATGGTTCTGATCACTCTTCCCCAGCATGACTATTGTATTTGCTGTAGTTGGGTATATTTGGCACTCATTATCTTAAACAAAATTAAACCCTTCGTAAACTGATCATTAGCTTTAAGAGCATTCAAATAATTGAAAAGAGACTATGATTTCTGTGGACATATGAAATATTTAATTAATTGTTGGTTGAATGAGAATTGCCTCCCTAATGGCCTCTACTGCGTTAATGAAGCCCTTCAAAGTTGCCTACAAGCCGCAGATCATGATGGCCCCATTCTTGGGTGAACAGACCAGCATAAATTCAAGTAAATGGCGAATGCTGAATAGCCTCTTAAAGTCATCAGGCCAAGGAACCAGAAGACCTGCTTATAAGAGCAATATATACTCCAGAGATTGTCAACACTTCCCCCACAAACCTCAGGACATTTGAAGTACTCAAGACAGTGCTTCCAGAGCCTCTAAATTAAATACATATGGTTTTAAAACATTTAGAATGTCTGAAATTTGAGGGGTAAGCTTATGAGAGATTAGCTCCTTGTGTTTATTTATGGCATCTGAAACAAAACATGAGGGTATATAATAATTCTCAGAATTTAAAAGGTTACCAAGTGCTGTTATAGACATAAATATTCAAGCCTATTCAGAAATGATTTGCTCTTTGATCTAGTAAAGTGTTTCTCAATAGATGAGGCTGTATGAATATCCCTGGTATCCCTGGTAGAAATAACTGATTATTAACATCTTTACATTTTAAAATCTTACTACAAACAATACACCCTCCTTGCCTTTCCTAAGCTGCTTAAAATCCACCTCTGCTGTCAGGCATGGGGGAATTGAGACCCTCTTCCCCCTAGGCCTTTACAATTCTATGCATGGTATGTATGTATGTATGTTTGATTTTTTATATTAATGGGCTTTTAATTATTTCTAACATCAGACTACTATTGTACACTGCTTTATTGTTGCTGTTAGCTGCCCCGAGTCTCCGGAGAGGGGCGGCATACAAATCCAATAAATAAATAAATTTAATAACAATGCTTGGATGGGGCAAAACATGCTCAAACTAAGCCCTTCCAAGTTGAAATAGTTTTTCATCAATAACATTAAAAGAGTCCAGTAATAATGAGTCCAGTCATATTTCTGGATACGACTACACTACCTGAATGGGTAGACCTCAACATAGAGCACTTTTCAGATTAAAAGCTTCTAGTTAACAGAAGGCAGAATTAGAGGAGCAGAAATCTTCAAACTTGGCAGACTTTAATACCTCTCTCAGAATTCTCCAGCCAGCAAAGTCATAGTGTTGCCAAGCTTGGGGGACCCACATATGTCACACTATTGCAGAGTAAATGTGGGGCAGCCTATGGAAGTGATCCAAAGATTCCAGTGAATACTCATACTGGCTTTCTATTAGCTTCCGAATCCCATTCAAAATATTGCTAATACGATTTTGTATGGTATGGCCTACAGGGGACTGCGGCACATACCGAGACCCACATTTGCAATGCTGCAATTTTGCGGAGGCTTCCCTCACTGGGAAACCCCACCTCTGAACTTCCATTGCCAGTAAAGCACCCATTTTTGCGATACTGGGATCCCCCTGCTGGGATTCCCGTGCAGCATCGCAAAAATGCGGATGTCCGGAGGTGGGGTTTACCATGGAGGGTGTCACACTGTGGGTTGACAGCCTCCATAGACATCTAGAAACATCCAGTAGTTAAATAGTTAACTCTTGTTTGTTATTGTAGCTCCTCCCTTTCTATGATGTATTCCTGCTTTCCTCACTTCCTTTTCTATACAGGAAGAGAAGGCAGACCACCATCTTCCTTTCTAGTCTTTACAATGTGAAGATGCATTTCATGCCTGCTCCAGGCATTATTATTTTTTTATACTTTTCTAATAAAGATAACTTCGTTTAGAAGGTCTCCTCACAGCTCATTTCTATCGCCTCCGTGGTTAGTCTCATTTCAGCTCACACGGGCTGATCCCACATGAGTCTTTTCCACGACATGGTAGAATCGGGCGGTTATTCACTAATCTGAGCTGCTGAGCCCATCCTAATGCCGGCTAAACAGAAAAAGAATAAACTCTTTTCCCAGAGCTTCATAGATGAAATTTCTGAAGATCAGCTAGCCAATCTCAAATCTCTCATCCATGCTTCGGAAGAGAAAAGAAACCTCGTCATGACTGAGCATCAATTGCTGCAAGCTCCTGAACTGGCTGCTTCTCATCAAACCGTAAGTTTGCTTTCTTACATGGTTCAGAAGGGGAAGGAAACGATCATGGGGCACTCCGTTGAAAGTTTCTCTGGGCTCCAAAGTGAGGAATTAGAGGAAGAAGACACCCTTATCCGCTCCCAATCCCCGAGCGTTCAATCATCAAGCCTTCCTTTAAAGGCATCTGCTAAAACAAAGCATGTTGATGATAATGTGTCACAAGCTTCTAACAAAAGCAGACAATCCCTCTCAGATCTGGACAGAGTAGAGGGCACAATTTCAAAGTTGGAGAACAAAATTCAAGATTTACAATCGTTGTGCATTCACATTGACAGTCTAGGCGAAACAAAAACTTCGCAGCAAAAGGCTTCATATGAATGTTATTTAGAAGAGCTAACTGCTTCTAGAAAGGAGTTGAGAGAGTTAAGAAAATTGCAATATAAGCTTTTAACGGAACAAATAGGGCTTGTTTCCATTTCTAAGCTCGAGCATGCGCAGACTGAAAATATCAAGAGCATTGGAATGTCTTTGTCTCCCGAGGTTCAATCCAAGCATGCGCCAACTATCTCTCATTCCTACCCTGCTGTGTGACAATCAGATAACTTTTTGCTGGAATGCGAAAGGGGGGCCACTTTTGCCCAAGCAGCTGCAGAAACTTACAGGGCAGCAGTGGCTTCTAGTGGATGGCATGGCTACAAATCTAAGCCAGTACCTGAAGTTAAAGATTTTCCACAAATCTTTTAAAAGAGAAAGAGAGAGGCAAACTGAACATGTTTTTAATTAACCTGTTGTTAAGCCAAAGATCTCACAGGCATCCCAGGCTGCCCAGATGCACCAGAACAGACCTCCACAAGTTCCAGCAAGCTCTGTACAGCAACAGAGACCACCGGTCCTGACACCTCATCTCCCACAGCCAGCCCAGCCTCTTCAACCCCCATACTTGCCACCGGTTATTGTACCTCAAGTGCAACAGCCAGCAGCATTGCCAGCTGCATCTACAAGGCAAGCTATCACCTCAGCAACTCTGAAAGGTGAGTCCAAGTTGAAAAGCAATGGGCACAATTATAAGTTTTGGCTTCATCAGACAAGGCTGCTCTTACTCACTCATCAAGTAGATCATATGGCCTTTAATCCTCCAGTAAAGCAGTGGACTGAAGAAGAAAGAGAAGCAGACATTAGGGTGACACTTCTCATTCTTATGTCTCTCGATTCTGACCTTTCAGTGAGGTACTCACCTGACATTACTGCTGCAGAACTGTTAGAGTCACTTGATGCGTTGTTCAGGCCTATTTTGGAAGAAGGCAATTTCCTTCTGATATCTCAATTCCATAGTGCTAAATTAAAGTCTGGGGATGAAATTGCTCCACATCTGTCTAAGTTGTTAGCAATGCACAAAGACTTAATGGAGCGTGGCTATAATCTGGACTTTTTGCAAGTCAATGCAGCCATCATAAATTCCCTTGACCCTGAATGGAAGGAGGCAGTTTTTAAATTCAACAGCTTCCCATTGGCCCAAAGAACTACACAGAGACTCTGTAACATGTTAATTGAAGAAGAAGGCTTTCTGCACACTAGACTCAGACCAATGTCAGCTGCATACAAACCTACCTTGGCCAAGAGCTATCAACAGAAATGTTACACTTCGAGATACACACGCCAGAAACAACCCAAGAAAGATGACACTCAAAAATCTCAATCCAGTGATTTACAAAGTGTTCAATCTGGTGAATCTGAATCTCCTTCATACCCCACTCAACCCAAAGGAGCGCATGGAAAAGGATCCAGAGGACGAGGCTCAGGAGGTTCCAAGTCAACTCCACGAGACCCAAAAGGTGAGAAACGTGTTTATGTTAACACTCTCCTCCTCAACACTGTTCCTGACAAGAGTCCATAGTTCGACATTCGTCACTTATGGACATTGGACAGCAGAGCAGCAGTGCACATTGCATACCAGAAGGAATTCTTCACTGAGCTCCACAAGACTGACATCAAAGAGGTGATTGGAGTAGCAGCATATCTCTGCAAAGTGGAAGGAGAAGGAACTGTGTACGTGAAAGAACTGGACAGACACATCTCACATGTTTTCTATGTTCCAAGTGCCAAGAACAACATACTCAGCATGTACTGCCTGAATGAAGACTTAGGGACTACAGTAACCCAAGAACTGTCTGAAGCTTACATCATGAGGGATTGCAAAATCCTTGCCACTGGTATCCCTATCAGAGGTGTTTATTACTTAAAATCTAAACCTCCCCCAAAAGGTGATGTAAGTATAAAAGTTCCAAAGGGAGAAGGCACAGTTCCAGAGAGAAAACCTGCTGCCACTATAGCTCCAAAGGCTCATAAAGCCAATGAAGTCCAAGAGGTTCCTAATGCTATTTCTAATGTTAAACCTGTATTAACAAACAAATCTTTTCATTCCAGGTGTATTCATAGATGGCACCGTCGCTTGGGCCATGCATCTTATCCAGTTTTAGCAAAGATGCCTGAGTTTGTGAATGGTTTTAAAATTGATGGTGATTGCAAAATTCATCTTGATTGTAAGGTGTGCAACACAGCAAAATCAAAGGTGACTCCGGTTGCAAAGCATGCCCTTAGATTGTCCACACGCATTTTCGAATTGGTCCACACCGACGTTGTCGGTCCATTTCGGCCTACTAAAGGTAACAGTAAGTATTTCTTGACTATTGTTGACAGTTACTCACAATATGGTTTTGTGTTTCTAATGAAACAAAAATCTGAGGCTTTTCAGGTCTTTAAAGACTTTGCTGCAGAGGTACTTACGCAATACGATGTCTGGATCAAACGAATTCAAAGTGACCGTGGTGGAGAATTTATGTCCCAGCAGTTCCAAGGATGGATGAAAAGAAATGGAATCCATCAACAAACATCCGCACCTTCATCTCCTGCCCTTAATGGAATTTCAGAGAGAAGGAATGGCGTTTTACAGACTATGTTTCATTGTCTCCTAGAGGATGCTGACATTGACTTTTCATACTGGGGTGAAGCATTAAGGTATGCTAATTACATTGTTAACAGAACTTGGAGTAGCATTATACAAGTGACTCCTTATTACTTGCTTCATGCAAAGAAGCCTGATGTTCAAAACATCCACATTTTTGGCTGTTATGCCACTGTTAACATTCCACTTGACCAAAGAAGAAAAGGAGACCCAGTGTCACAAAGAATGAGATTCATCGGCTTTGATGAAAGCTCTAAATACTACAAATTTGCTGACACTTATCATAGAGCTGTTGTTTCTAATTCAGCTAAATTTGAGGAAGATACTAATTGGTCCAGTATACATAGTAATGATACTTCAGTTTATTTTCCTAAGGATGATGTTGAAGGTGCGGCAAAACCTGACTCTCAGGCAGCTGTTCCAGATGATCCTGATAATGTTTCAGTTACTTACATTGCTGAAGCTGAATATGTTGGAGCTCATTCACAGCATATTGATATCCGGTATAGAAATACCAGAGAGAGTGTGAAAGAAGGATTCGTGAAAATACAGTATGTGCCTACTACTGAAGAAATCGCTGATCTGCTGAATAAGCCATTGCCAGCTGACCAACACAAATACCTCTCCAAGAAAATGTGCCTTATGTGAACTGATGTCCCTGATGTCCCTTATGTCTCTGATGACTGCCAAAGAAGGGGTGTCACGCTGTGGGTTGACAGCCTCCGTAGACATCTAGAAACATCCAGTAGTTAAATAGTTAACTCTTGTTTGTTATTGTAGCTCCTCCCTTTCTATGATGTATCCCTGCTTTCCTCACTTCCTTTTCTATACAGGAAGAGAACGCAGACCACCATCTTCCTTTCTAGTCTTTACAATGTGAAGACGCATTTCATGCCTGCTCCAGGCATTATTATTTTTTTATACTTTTCTAATAAAGATAACTTCGTTTAGAAGGTCTCCTCGCAGCTCATTTCCATCGCCTCCGTGGTTAGTCTCATTTCAGCTCATGCGGGTTGATCCCACATGAGTCTTTTCCACAACAGAGGGGAGCCTCAGGGGAATCCCAGCAGTGCATAAACGGGTGCTTCGGTTGGCAAAAGGGGTGAATTCTCTACTGCACTTGGAAGGAGAGTCCAACATGGGTAATTTACCAATCCTATTGGTAGAGACTGAGTTAAAAATTTACATATTAATCAAGTACCGCCCCCTTGTAGTCCCCAGAGCTCAGTTTTAAAAACTCAGTCCAGGCTTAAAGATTACTGAGTTTATTGCTCTAGAGTAAGGGGTATTTGTACCTTTTTAATGTTTTTCTTTTTTTGTCTTACAGGTTGCTGAAGACAGAATGAATGGGGTCTCTGCCCTCCGCGGGCAACACCCTCACTGATCCCTCCTCAGGGGATCTCTTCCCTCTGTGGGAATTGCCCTGAAGAGGAGCAACTCAGCCTGGGGTCACTGGCCTCCATGGCCATACTAGGGCTGCGAGTCGACGGTGGGGGGTCTGCCCCCTCCCACTGGGAGACTCAGAGGGAAGCCGGGATTCCCCTGAAGAAATTCCTGAAGAAATACAGCGCAGCGCCTCTCAGCTGTTGAGCGGCTGCCAGGTATGCCGCCGGCGCTGGCACCGCAGCCACTGTGGCCAGTTGGGGGAAAGGGAAAGAAACAACAGCAGACTACAGGACATTAGTGCCCCCCCCCGAACAGCGGCAAGCCACGGAATGCCGAGATCCAGCAGGGGAGTCACCATTTTGTGCGTTAACCTCCAAGCACCGAAATCACTCTGGAATGCGCAAAAATGCTATTCTGGCAGCTGATGAGCCTGAAAGGGTCGCAGAGCCCTAGTATTTATTTATTTATTTATTAGATTTGTATGCCGCCCCTCTCCGTAGACTCGTATGCCTGCGCAGGCAGCAAGGAAGCCCGGGCACCATTTTGCAAAGCCTGATGAGGCAATCTGGATGGTTTTTGCCAGAGGTCCTTCAATCTTGTAAATTTAACTGTGAGTAGAATGGAGGACCAGCCCGAGGGTGACAAGGTGGCCTACTCCCCTACAGTGTCCAAGGACAAGGGCAAGGGTAAGGCCAAGGAAAAAACTAAGGCCTCCCACTCCTCTACTTCTGCCTCCTCCCTGAAGGAAGCTGAAAAGCGCATTAAAGCCTTAGAGCAGAAGTTGGAGGCCACCCTCCACACTTCTCCTGCAGTGATGCCACTGCCCCCTGTTCTGGTTTCTGGTAGAAATTCAGCAAGTACAAATAACTTTTATCAAACACATTATTTCATAAACAAAGAAACTCCATTTTATTCTCTTCTCTTCCGGCTATACACACATTTCATACTGGCGTATCTCTCCTGGCTCCGTTATCTTTCCTAATTGCATTCCTTACATTCTCCTGCTCTGCTAGACAAGATTTATTTCATAAAAGCATGATCACTAAAAAACAGCAGATGGACAGTTAATCACACAGAATACTTGGCTTACTTGGAGAGCGGCATAAAAAATCAACATCTTTTTGTTCGGCAATGTTGAAACTCCACCCTTCTTCTTCACTAGTCCCATGACGTGCCAATTACCTCACTCAATTATTTAACCCATTCATCTCCTTAATATTTATTTATTTTATTTATTTATTTATTGGATTTGTATGCCGCCCCTCTCCGCAGACTTGGGGCGGCTAACAACAGTAATAAAACAGTATATAACAATAATCCAATACTAAAAACAGTTAAAAACCCATTATATAAAAACCAATCATACATACAGACATACCATGCATAAAATTGTAAAGGCCTACGGGGAAAGTGTATCTCAATTCCCCCATGCCTGGCGGCAGAGGTGGGTTTTAAGCAGCTTATGAAAGGCAAGGAGGGTGGGGGCAATTCTAATCTCTGGGGGGGAGTTGGTTCCAGAAGGCCGGGGCCGCCACAGAGAAGGCTCTTCCCCTGGGTCCCGCCAAGCGACATTGTTTGGTTGACGGGACCCGGAGAAGACCCACTCTGTGGGACCTAACTGGTCACTGGGATTCGTGCAGAAGAAGGCGGTCCCTGAGATAATCTGGTCCGGTGCCATGAAGGGCTTTATAGGTCATAACCAACACTTTGAATTGTGACCGGAAACTGATCAGCAACCAATGCAGACTGTGGAGTGTTGGTGTAACATGGGCATATTTGGGAAAGCCAATGATTGCTCTCGCAGCTGCATTCTGCACAATCTGAAGTTTCTGAACACTTTTCAAAGGTAGCCCCATGTAGAGAGCGTTACAGTAGTCGAGCCTCGAGGTGATGAGGGCATGAGTGACTGTGAGCAGTGACTCCCGGTCCAAATAGGGTTGCAACTGGTGCACCAGGCAAACCTGGGCGAATTCCCCCTTGCCATAGCTGAAAGGTGTTTCTCTAGTGTGAGCTGTGGATTGAGGAGGACGCCCAAGTTGGGGACCCTCTCTGAGTGGGTCAATGATTCTCACCCCAGGGTAATGGATGGACAGATGAAATTGTCCTTGTGAGGCAGAACCCACAGCCACTCCATCTTGTCTGGGTTGAGTTTGAGTTTGTTGACACCCATCCAGGCCCCAACAGCCTCCAGGCACCGGCACATCACTTCCACTGCTTCGTTGACTGGACATAGGGTGGAGATGTATAACTGGGTATCATCGGCATATTGATGATACCTCACCCCATGCCCTTGGATGATCTCACCCAGTGGTTTCATGTAGATATTAAATAGCAGGGGGGGAGAGGACTGACCCCTGAGGTACTCCACAAGGGAGAGACCTAGAGGTCGACTTCTGACCCCCCACTAACACCGACTGCGACCGACCGGAGAGGTAGGATGAGAATCACTGAAGAACAGTGCCTCCCACTCCCAACCCCTCCAGCCAGCACAGAAGGATACCATGGTCGATGGTATCGAAAGCTGCTGAGAGGTCAAGAAGCACCAGGACAGAGGACAAGCCCCTGTCCCGGGCCCGCCAGAGATCATCCATCAGCGCGACCAAAGCAGTTTCTGTGCTGTAACCGGGCCTGAATCCAGACTGTTGAGGACCTAGATAATCAGCTTCTTCCAAGGACCATTGGAGTTGAAGTGCCACCACCTTCTCAACAACCTTCCCCATAAAGAGAAGGTTGGAGACTGGACGGTAGTTATTGAGCATGGCTGGGTCAAAGGAAGGCTTCTTGAGGAGGGGGCGCACGAGTGCTTTCTTATAAGGAGTCGGAAAGGACCCCCTCCCCAAGGAGGTGTTGACAATCTCCTGGACCCAGCTCCATGTCACCTCCCAACTGGCTGAAACCACGGATCCAGTAGACAAGTGGTGGAACTTACAGCTCCAATGGCCTTGTCCACTTCATCAGGTGTCACCAAGTCAAACTCCCCCCAGATAGATGGACAAAGACGTTTAGCCCCAGTCACCTTGACTGACTCGTTGTTAGTCGACTCTGTTTTACAATTGGAGTCGAGGTCCGCTCTGATCCGAGCGATTTTATCAGCGAAAAACGTGTTAAAATCCTTGGCACTACTCTGTAAGGGCTCCCCAACTCCCCCCTGGTTAAGAAGGGAGTGGGTTACCCTAAACAGAGCAGCCGGGCGGGATTCCGCTGATGCAATGAAGGCGGCATGATACGCGCATCTTGCTGCCTTGAGCGCCACTTTGTAAGTCTCAATATGAGCTCTTACAAGTGTTCGATCGGATTCGGACTTACTCTTCCTCCATCGCTTCTCTAGACATTTCTTCTGGCGTTTCAACTCCCGGAGCTCCTCATTGAACCATGGAGCTCTACAGGGTCTAGTGCCGCAGAGAGGTCGAAGCGGCGCAATTCGGTCAAGGGCCTCTGCTGCAGCCTTGTTCCAGGCCTCAGCCAGAGACTCTGCCGAACTGTGGACGAGTGTATCTGGAAGAACCCCAAGTGCCTTCTGAAAACCTTCTGGATCCACCGGTTGTTCTTCCATATCTCCTTCCAGACCTTTGCTCGCTACGTTTCTGAATTCTTCTGAATTTAGGATTAATCCAGCGTGCCTCTAATTCTCCCTCACTAGATCCTGACCTCATAGCCCCATCCTGTGGCTGGCCTCCCACGTGTTCTACTACCTGTAACCCCGGGCCCCCCACTACTTCATAAACACTATCTGAATCTGAGTCCTCAATATCTTCATCATCCTCCAACTGATCAAGAGTATGTATAACACCCCCGAGACAGTTAACACATTCAGACCCAATGACTGCTCAATTGACCTTTGGGCCTACAGGGGTCATCGCTGAAGGGGACTGGTCACCTGACACGCAACTTCTACCCCTGCCTCAGATCATGCCTTCACCTGGCACATCCTGTATCAGACCTCGGTCGGCAGGCCACTCGGTTTGAAGTCTGCAAGGCCCTTCACCTATGTTTACCCCTACAGCCACTGGGCTTAGGGCACAGCCAGACCATATTCCATCTTCAGAGATCTTCGTTGAAGGGATTAAACGTCCTTGGCAGCACCCTGCAGCAGCGCAAGGCCCTTCTAATATTGAGAGAAAAATTTACATCTTCGATGAGGAGGTGGAGAAACTCCTAGAATTTCCACCCATTGACCAACCGGTGGTGACACTAGTCTCCAGTGCTTTGGTACCTTCAGAAACAGGCGATAGGCTCAAGCCGGAGGATAGAAAAGCGCATCAAATGTCCAGCTGGGGTTTCAGGGCGGCTGCTGTGGCCTTCAATAGGGCATCAATAATGTGGATACAAGAGATGCAATCTTGACTTGGGCCTGATGACAGTTGCCTGTGCCAGGACCTGAGCAAGCTGCTGGCAACGGTGGAATTCTCTGGGGATGCCACCCTCCATGCGGCAAAGTTCTCAACTAGAAGCATGGCAACGACGTTGTCCTCATGCCGCCTTCTGTGATTGAAGAACTGGCAGGCAGACTTGAAATCAAAATGGCGGCTGGCCTCGGCCCCCTTTCAGGGTTCCATGCTCTTTGGGGAGATACTGGAAAAGGTCTTCATAGAGGACAAGGACAAGAGGAAAGTGCTCCATAAAGCCAACAGACGACAGGACCGCAGGTCTACTCCATACACAAGATGCCAGTCCTTTCGTTGGGAGCCTACCTTGGGTGCTGGCCAAAACCCAAAGATCTTTCCCACAGGGCCAGTATAATCAGTCTTCCTTCAGAAACGATCAGGGATCGTTCCAGGACAGGTCAAGAGGTTACCAACAGTCGAGGCGTCCCTTTCGGGGCGGCAGTCAGAGAGGTTTTAAATGCACCAAATGACTCTGCTATGCTTCAGCATATAGGAGGCAAACTCCAACACTTCAGTGCCTCTGGCGGCTCACATCCTCCGACAAATGGACATTGGCCACCTTATCACAAGGACTCCAACTGGAATTTCTCCATCCACCACCCAATGGTTTCCTACATTGCCCAGTGACACAAGATCCACAAAAGAGACTACAATTACATCAAGAAATTGCTCACCTGTTAGACATTCAAGCCATAGAGCAGGTGCCCTGTAAAGATGAGGGCACAGGCTTTTCCTCGGTGATCTTCATCATACCCAAGGCTTACAGAAGGTTCAGAATACATTCCCTCCGAACAATCCTAGCATCAATTCGGTCTCGGGACTTTTTAATGTTCATAGATTTGAAGGAAGCCTACCTACATATTCCCATCTACCCAGCCCATCAGAGGTTTCTCCATTTCTGTTCAGAGGGGATTCACTACCAGGGCCATGCCATTTGGCCTTTCATCGGCACCCCGGACCTTTACAAAACTTTTAGACATATTGACTGCCAACCTCCGATCTCAATCCATCCGGTTGATGGCCTACTTGGACGACATAATTATATTGTCCAGGTCCCCATCAAGGGCATGGGAAGACCTGGCATAACCATACAGACACTGGAGACTCAAGGTTTTACCATCAACACGGAAAAAAGTCAATTTTCTCCCACTACCAGCCTATTACACCTGGGGTACATCATAAACATGCTTTCAGGCACTGTATCGCTCTCTCCAGAGACAGAGAGCAACTTCCACCAATTGATTTCCAGCATTCATCACCAAAGGCGGGTCCCTCTGTCCTTGCTCTCCAAAACACTGGGGACATCACATCTGGATTCTTCAGTGGTTTCTACTTCCCGCGCAGAAGACCAAAGTAAGTCATTCTCACAAGAGGGTGCACGTACCTCGAGAGGTCAGAGAGTCCTTGAGGTGGTGGACATCCCAAGCATTAAGCAGGGGCTCTCTCTTCCACATACAAGATCGTGTCATCCTTACAATGGATGCCAGCCTTTTGGGATGTGGCACTCACATTGGACCTCACATGACCCAAGGTCTCTGGTCTGCAGAAGACCTATCAATATCAACTTCCTTAAACTCAGGGCAGTGTTGCTGGCCCTACAATAATTTCCTCATCTCATTCAGGGCAGACATGTGTTGGTGTTAACAGACAATGTCGCGACCAGGGCCCACTTGAATCACCAGGGGGGCACGAGGTCACACCGTCTCATGAAGGTAACTACCAACCTTTTCGAATGGGCCGAATCTCACCCAGCATCATTGACAGCAGAGCATATTGCCGGAACCAGCAAAAAAACAACAACAACAAATAATCCAGATTCCACTGGTGGACCTCTTTGTGAGCCAACGAAATGCTCAGCTTCCGAGATTCTACACATGCTTTCCAGAACCGGGAGCAGAAGGGGTCAACGCTCTACTATCCCCTTGGCCCCCCGGATTACTATATGCCTTCCCTCCAACGAGCCCCATACAAAGAGTAGTGGACAAAATTCTGCAGGAACAGGCGGAAGTGCTGATGGTGGCATCGCACTGGCCACGACGCTCGTGGTTCTCAGACCTGGTTGCACTATCAGTATCCCCTCCGTGGAGAATCCCGGATCAGGACATTTCCCTCAGCCAGGGGATCCTACGATATCCAGATCCCCAGTGGCTTCAATTGACTATCTGGCACTTGAGAGGAGCAGACTGAGACACCATCAATTACCAGAGAAGGTCATTACCACGATGCAGGCCACACGATGTCCATCAAACTCCAAAATATACCAGGTGACGTAGGTGGTTTTTGTGAATTTTGTGGAAAACATCAACTCAACCCTAAAGAGGCATCGGTGATTCCTGTCTTGGAATTCCTACAAGCAGGGATGGAGTGAGGCTTGGCCCCTAATACTTTGAGAAGACAAGTGGTGGCCCTTTCAACCATGATACAGGTATCAGAGGCACGCTCGTTATCCTACCATCCATGGGTGAGGGATTTCATATGAGGCACCTCTAACAAACATTCCCCACCAGTTTGTAGGTTTCCATCGTGGGATCTTTCTCTAGTACTCAGGGCACTGACGGTACCTCCATTCGAGCCCCTGAGATCAATTTCACGTCATTTGCCATCTATTAAGGCAGCATTCCTCGTGGCAATAACATCAGCACGCCGAGTGTCTGAACTATCGGTGCTATCTGTTCGCCAGGATCTTTGTGTTTTCCATCCGGATAAAGTTGTTTTAAGACTGGATCCCACCTTTATACCAAAGGTGAATACTACTTTCCAAAGGAAACAGGAGCTAATACATCTGGATTTCTGCACGCATGGTAACCATCCGACGGAACTAAGATGGCACAAGGTTGATGTCAGACGAGCACTGAAGATTTACATTAGGACATGACCTTCTCCCTCCCATGGGCCTTAATCTTTGGTATATCCCATGTTGGACTCTCCTTCCAAGTGCAGTGGAGAAGACCCGTTGTATGGTCTTCTCGATGCACTGTCCAAACTCACCTGGCACTGTTATGGTTCAGGGACGCTGGAGTTTTGGGTTCAGTTAAGTTATATGGTAGTTGACAATAAAATGTGGTTATCCTTCTTAATTGTCTTCGTTTTTAAAACTGAGCTCATGGGGACTACAAGGGGGCGGTACTTGATGTAAAAATGTAAATTTTTAACTCAGTCTCTACCAATAGGATCGGTAAATTACCCATTTTGGACTCTCCTTCCAGTGCATCGAGAAGACCGTTCAGGTAGGAACAACGGGTCTTTAGGGCTTGCATGCATTAATCGCTTTTCCATTGATTCCTATGGGAAACATTGTTTCATCTTACGAACTTTTCACCTTATGAACCTCATCCCGGAACCAATTAAGTTCATAAGACAAAGTATCACTGTAGTTTTAAATGTATGTTTAACATTAAGATTACATTTATTAGTAAATGCATATATTATTATCAAGACGGAGTTTGAAAAAGTACTAGTTTTGATGGAAATATCTATAAGTAAAATTAATGAAATATGTTAATGGAGGATAAGATGAACTTGATATGTATTATGGATGGTTAAACATATATGTGAATCTATCAGGTGATTGAATGAGATTTAAATACAGATTAAATATAGAAAGTTACAAGTACTATATAAGAAATGTAAATTTGGAGTGTTAACTGTTAAATTGGGCTTGAAAAAATAGTTTAAAAACTTGGGGAGTACCAAATATACATTACTAAAGGGAAGATAGGGGAAGTTTGAAATTGGTTTGTTTGTTTGTTTGTTTTTTCTTTTAGTTTTAGTATTAACAGATTACATAGGGGTATTTAGTTTTTAATAAAATGTATAACGAGGCACTTTGGCTGAGTGTTTAATAAGTTAGAAATATTATTTTTACTAATTATCTGAAGAAATATTAATGATGAAATTTAGTCACATGACAATTATTTCAACTGGATGACAAAACTAGAAAGCAGGGGGAAAGAATGAATATTTACCAACAAAATATTTGTATTAAAATAGATGGTGTACTGCATTGATGAATATATATATATAGAGAGAGAAAAATTCTAACCAGAGATAAGATTACTAGGATGTTTTCATTTAGTCCATAGTGTAAATTATTGACTTAATAGAGAAGTTAAATAATTTAAAGAAAGGACTGTACCCAATTAATAGTTCCCAGCAATTGTTTTAACTGAACTAAAGCAATAGGAGTCTTCATTTGTAATTGTAGGATAACTGGTGCAGCATAAGATTGAGACATCTTGTGTCCTAGGTACAAGTAAATATAGCTTATACAGTGATCCCTCGATTATCGCGAGGGTTCCGTTCCAAGACCCCTCGCGATAATTGATTTTTCGTGATGTAGGGTTGCGGAAGTAAAAACACCATCTGCGCATGCGCGCCCTTTTTCCATGGATGCGCATGCGCAGATGGTGGAGTTTGCGTGGGCGGCGGGGAAACCCGGATCTTCGTCTGCTCGCTGCTGCTGCGGCCGCCCAGCAGCTGATCTGCTCGGCGGCAGCAGCGAGGAGCCGAATCAGGCTTTCCCCTTTGCGTGGGTGGCAGGGAAACCCGGATCTTCGTCTGCTCGCTGCTGCTGCGGCCGCCCAGCAGCTGATCTGCTCGGCGGCAGCAGCGAGGAGCCGAATCGGGCTTTCCCCTTTGTGTGGGTGGTGGGGAAACCCGGCTCTTTGTCTGCTCGCTGCTGCTGCGGCCGCCCAGCAGCTGATCTGCTCGGCGGCAGCAGCAAGGAGCCAAATCGGGCTTTCCCCTTTGCGTGGGCGGCGGGGAAACCCCGATCATCGTCTGCTCGCTGCTGCTGCAGCAGCAGCAGCGAGCAGACGAAGATCGGGGTTTCCCCACCGCCCACGCAAAGGGGAAACCCCGGCTCCTCGCTGATGCCCATGCTCGCCCGCCCGCCCGCCCGCCACCCGCCGCCCGCCAGCAAGAGGGGGAGAGATAGAGAAAGAGAGAGAAGGAAAGAAAGAGATGAGAGAGGGAGGAAGAGAGTGTGAGAGAGGAAGAAGCAAGATAGAGAAAGAGAGAGAGAAAGAAAGATGAGAAAGGAAGGAAGAGAGTGACGTCATCGGGTGGGAAAAATCGCGATATAGCGTTTCGCGAAGATCGAGATCGCGAAAATCGAGGGATCACTGTAACTGATTTTTTTCCTCTGGTGTAACATTTAATCCATAGGAGAGAAGATTACAGTGTTCCTTCGATTTTCGTGGATTCGAACTTCGCGAAAAGTCTATACCACGTTTTTAAAAAAATATTAATTAAAAAATACTTCACGGTTTTTTTCCTATACCATGGTTTTTCCCGCCCGATGATGTCATATGTCATTGCCAAACTTTCGTCTGCCTTTAATAAATATTTTTAAAATAAATTTAAATAAATAAACATGATGAGTAATAATGTAAATGGTTGCTAAAGGAATGGGAAATGGGAAATTGTAATTTAGGGGTTTAAAGTGTTAAGGGAAGGCTTGTGATACTGTTCATAGCCAAAAATAGTGTATTTACTTCCGCATCTCTACTTCGCAGAAATTCAACTTTCGCGGACGGTCTCGGAACGCATCCCCTGCATAAATCGAGGGAACACTGTACACCAAATAAAACTTCCAATTAGGTAAACTACTAGAAGCCGCTATTAGGATATCATCCATATAATTATATACAAGCACTTGAGGATGAGTAATGCAAAAATTTGTTAGAACTTGAGCCATGTAAATTTGACATAGACCGGAATGTTAAGCATGCCTTGTGGCAAAACTCTCCATTGATATCACTGTGGAGGTTGAGAATTATTTAAAACTTGTACTGGAAAAGCAAATTTCTCTTTATCTTTGTTTAAAGGTATGGTAAAAAGTAATCTTTCAAATCAACTATCATTAATTGTTAATCATTAGGAATCAAATGTGCTTTGCATTCTTCCTTACAATTTTCCTGTTTACCACTGGTGTACATTTTTCTTGGGTTTTGTTATTTTGCCTCATAGCTGTAGCTAACAAATTATTTTTATAACTAGGATAACCTAGTTATATCTAAAATATATCTTGATATATTTTAATCATTTCAGCCAATTCATCATCTTTGCCTAACTCTCTGATAAGCTGTTTTGTATTCAGAAGTAGCTTTTTCTTTAATGAAGTCAGTATATGCTTCATTAGGTTTCTGTTGATTGCTCAAAAAGGTTTCTGCTGGCTTATCAGCAGAAGGCATTTTATAAAAATCTTTAAAGGCACATTCCGAATAAATTTGCAAAGTTGGTGCAGGGAGAACAATTTTTACATCTACATTAACTGCACAAACATCAACAGAAATTTAGTAATTTCATGAGAATCACCTTGATCTTTTTCTAATTCTTCCTCTAGCATTTTTTGTATCAAACCAGTATTTTTTTTACTACAGGAGAAGATACAGGAGATGATATTAGAATCTTAGGAGGGACAATTTGCAAAGTACTATACAACAGAATGAAAAAAGGAGGGAAATCTCTAATAAATTCTACCATCACCTGATTTAATGAACTAACCTTATTAACAGCATAACAACATTGATGCCAGCATTGGAGTATTTCCTTTAAAAAAAAATTTTTATTGAATATAAACATTTTAAAAAGACATTTAAGACATTAAAATACAGACTTTAAACAAAATCATACAAAAACAAACAACCCCCCCCCCAAGCAAACAAAAACAATACATTAAATCTTTGTAACCCTTTTGAGGTAAATTGTGTTGCTATCGTATTTCCATGTATTTACATATAAGTTAAACCGTATTCACGTTACAGTTTTCAACTATCAAACTGTTTAACTATTAATATCACCTTTTATCATATGGATTACTTCTATTCTTTATATATCTTAATTCTCCATTTTCTAGAATTCATTTTCCCTATATTTATACTTGTAACCACTGTATCTTCTAAGCTGCGCGCGTGCACCCCAAACACCCCCCCATGCACCCTTTTCCAAGGGCACACAAGGAGCTGCGGCTGCCCCTGCCCCTTCACCACCTTCGGCCCCCTCGCATCCCTGGCTTCTCGCCACTGCCCCCCACCCGCCTGATCCGCCTCTCTATCTCCTCCGCTTCCCACCTTGGGACGCAGCTCCTCCTGCAACGGTGGTGGCGGCTGTGGCATCTCGTCCTCCTCATCCGGCTGCTAGCCACTCTGAGCGCTTTGGGAACACCCACCCCGCCCCTCTCGCAGTCCCTTCACCAAGAGCGCTTTCGTCTTGAGCTGTCAATAAAGGGGGCTGCGGGGGGGGGCAGGTGTTCTCACAGCAGAAGCCAACGAAGGTTTTTCTTATTTTGAATGTTCTGGGCGGGCTGGCAGGGGGGTGGGGAGAAAGAGAGAGAAAGAAAGAAAGCAAGAGAGAGAGAAAAAGAGAGAACAGAGAAAGGAAGAGAGAGAGAGCAAGAGAGAGAGAGAGAGAGATGAGAGAGGAAGGAAGAGTGAGAGAGAGAGAAATGATAGAAAAAAGGGGACAAAAAAAGAGGAATGATAAAATGATTGAGGCAGAAAATGACAGGAAAGAGAGAGAAACAGAGAGAGAAGGGACTCTTGATTTAAAGCACATGGTAAAAGCACTTAAATAATAACAGAGAAAAAAAACCCAGCTCTCACCTGTTTTTATTAATAGTTATGTTTTTGGTTTTGCTGGTTGTTTTAGTTTTAATAGCAATTGATTTTGGTTTTTTTTAATTATTAATTTCTTTTAATAAAAAAGAAGGGATTTTTTTCTTATTTATTTATTTATTTATTTTTCTATGCCGCCCAGTCCCAAGGGGACTGCCGCTCAGACACTATACTTTTCCGCCCACACCGAAAAAAAATTAGAGGGAACATTGCTTGTAACTATATACACTTTATGTATCCTCCTTTCTCTTTGATTTTTTCCCCTCTATCCATTGATAAAACATGTTCCAAACTTCATAAAATTCTGAGTCTTCTTTATCATTTAGTTCATATATCAGTTTATCTAATTCTTTACCCTAGTATTTCTCTAATAATAAATTTGGCACCTTGTCCTGTTTGCCAGCATTGGAGTATTTCCACTGCTATACATGGCTCTGAATGAAATGTCTTGCTTATCCTTTAGAGATCCACTTTCAGGATACCAAGGACATTGCTTTCCTACCTCATTTACTAGGTTCCTAAACTGAGTATCAGAAACAAACCTGCTGATTTTCTGTACTAAGTACTTAAGTTACTGAATGTGCTTTTCCTACACATGAGATAAAATACAACCCATACTTATCACTAAATGGGGTCCTTAGAGGATGAGACATACCTTTGGGGTCTGTTCCAGATTTGTTTTGTGACAATTTCTTTTATTTTTCCACTCCAAACACATATGCAGAATGACTTACCAGCAATTCTAAATTATATTACAATAATTCATATTTTCAGATTCAGTATTCATAATTACATTTGACATCTGGACAAAAATAATTACTCAAATTTCTTATATGCATTTAAAAAGCTGTTAACTAATACACTTTTTACGCTGCTTTCTTTCTAATCACATCTAATTCATTTAGGCCATGGTGCTTCAATCATCTCCATATATATTTAATATTGATTTCATGTATATTTCTTAACCCTAATTTTATAATAGATGCTCTTTAACAAAGAAAAGAAAAAAAGCAAATATTCCCATTCATATCAACTACATTTTAAATTTTATCTGGCAATTGCAGGGATCAAGATTATATCAGTTCAAGGGGGGGGGGTGTTTCCAAATAATTTATCACATTTGTCTCAATTAACCCAATTAATAATAATTCCTTTTGATAGATAAAAGAAAAGAAAAAAACAGAAAAAGAAAAAGGATGTCTTTTTCCTTTCCTTTCCTTTCATATATCCCTTATGAATCCAATATAACCATCATGTCCCACTCATTTTGTGATACAAAAAGCCCAATAAAATCCTCCTATCCTAATCTATTTTATATCACTGTAAACCCAGTGGAATCATTTTGCCCTACTCTAATTATATCACTGTAAACCCAGTGGAATCATCATGCCCTAATCTATTTTATGACACTGTGGATCCAGTAGAACCTACTCTATTTTATAGGATCATAAACCCAATAAAGTCCTCAGACCCTAAGCTAATTTAAATCACTGTAAACCCAGTGGAATCATTATGCCCTGCTCTGTTTGTATCACTGTAAACCCAATAGAATCAACATACCCTACTCTAGTTATATTACTGTAAAACCAGTGGAATCATCATGCCCTATTCTATTTATATCACTGTAAAATCAGTGGGATCATAATTTCCTACTCTATTTATATTACTGTAAACCCAGTGGAATCAGAAGCTTTAAGAACGTGGTGGAGGGAGCCTGCTGGTGTCAGCTGCAAAGCCAAAGGACGCCCAAAACATCTGAAAACTCCGAGGCACTTGGGGCGGTGACCAGTGGGAGTGGCTGCTGTCTTGGGGGGGGCGCCCAGCAGAAGCTTTAAGAACGTGCTGGAGGGAGCCTGCTGGTGTCAGCTGCAAAGCCAAAGGACGCCCGAAATGCCTGAAAACACCGAGGCAGTTAGGGCGGTGGCCAGTGGGAGTGGCTGCTGTCTTGGAGGGGGGCGCCCAGCAGAAGCTTTAAGAACGTGGTGGAGGGAGCCTGCTGGTGGGAGCCTGCTGGTGTCAGCTGCAAAGCCAAAGGACGCCCGAAACGCCTGAAAACACTGAGGCACTTAGGGCGGTGGCCAGTGGGAGTGGCTGCTGTCTTGGGGGGCCGCCCAGCAGAAGCTTTAAGAACGTGGTGGAGGGAGCCTGCTGGTGTCAGCTGCAAAGCCAAAGGATGCCCGAAATGCCTGAAAACACCGAGGCACTTGGGGCAGTGGCCAGTGGGAGTGGCTACTGTCTTGGGGGTCGCCCAGCAGAAGCTTTAAGAACGTGGAGCTACAAAGGGGCGATGGAGATAGAGATGTCATCGAGTGGGACTGAGGACTACTGGAGATTGCCCAAGGCACCTGATGGAAATTGGAGCCCCCAGAGAGGAAGAACTTGGGACATTCTCAATCGAGGCAAAGAGACAGAATTTTTACAGTACTGGTCACTGATCTTGACCAGTCCTAGAAAAACCAAACTGTATTTAGACCCAGATACTGATATCCGAGGCTTTCAGAACTTTTACAACTTTGAGAACTAATCAGCCAAACCAACTTGGAGTCTGGCATCCTCTTGCTGCTGCCTTTTGCCCTTTATTTTTGCTACTTCCCCTTTTTAAGAACTATTAGCAAATTACTTCTATACTATTCCTGTTTATGTGTTATATGTTTTTATATTTACTGTTTTTTAATTAACTGATTTTAAGGGATAAATTATTGATGCTATTAGTGTTTTTAAGTAATCTATTTTTTAAATTAATTATTAGGATTTTTAGCAATGGATTTTTATGGGAATGAAATTAATGGGGGTGGGTGGGAGGGGGATAGTAAATGGAATGGGTTTGGTGGGTGGGATTACAGTATGTATGAATTGAATGGTTATGATTTAAATGATACCCTTGGCACACCTGATGCTGGAGAGGCAGGAGGGGAGCGGGCACCTATCTCTGGGGTGGCGGAGGGTCAAAATATTCCGGTCTTGCTGGGGAGAGGCAGATATGGTGGGAGCCTTGGAGCTAGCCATTCCAGGGGAAGGAGAGATCCCTTCTTCCGGCTCCTTGAACTCAACCCAAGATACTGGTGACGAGTGTAATTCTGGCCCTGGGCTCAAGTTGCTGCTGCTCAATGCCAGGTCGGTGGTAAATAAAGCACTCCTCATCCGGGATTTGATCCTGGATGAGGAGGCCGACCTGGCTTGTGTGACCAAAACCTGGCTGGGCCCGGAGGGAGGAGTTCCTCTCTTGGAAATCTGTCCAGCTGGGTTTCGGGTATGGCACCAACCTCGACCCCAGGGAAGGGGAGGATTATAGCCAGGGAGAGTCTTTGCTTGCGTAGGCTCATTGCTCCAGAGGTTGCATGTTGCGAGTCCCTTCTGGTGAAGTTGGACTTAGGGGTTCAGGTGGGCTTGTTACTCACATATCTGCCTCCCAGTTGCATGTCAACAGTCCTGCCTGTGCTGCTTGAGGAGGTGGCCGGGTTGGCGGTGGAGTTCCCCGGACTTATTGTCCTAGGGGACTTCAATCTGCCATCACTCGGCGGTTCCTCTGGACTGGCACAGGAGTTCATGGCCACCATGACAGCCATGGACCTGACTCAAGTAGTTCAGGGTCCGACTCATGGGGGTGGGCATGCGCCCGATATGATATTCCTCTCTGAGCAATTGAGTAATGGTCTGAGACTAAGGGGCTTAGAAGTGTTGCCTTTGTCATGGTCAGATCATTTCCTACTGCGGCTTAACTTCCTGGCTCCAATCCTTTCCCGCAGGGAGGTGGAACCGATTAAGTTGTTCCGCCCCAGACGCCTGATGGATCCAGAAGGTTTTCAGAGGGCGCTTGGGGTTATTCCAGATACACTCGTTCACAGTTCGGCAGAGTCTCTTGCTGAGGCCTGGAATAAGGCTGCAGTAGGGGCTCTTGACCGGATTGCGCCTTTGCGACCTCTCCGCGGCACTAGACCCTGTAGAGCTCCATGGTACAACGAGGAGCTCCGGGAGTTGAAGCGCCAGAAAAGATGTCTAGAGAAGCGATGGAGGAAGAGTAATTCTGAATCCGATCGAACACTTGTAAGAGCTCATATTAAGACTTACAAAGTGGCTCTCAAGGCGGCAAGATGCGCGTATCATGCCGCTTTGATTGCATCAGCGGAATCCCTCCCGGCTGCTCTGTTTAGGGTAACCCGCTCCCTTCTTAATCAGGGGGGAGTTGGGGAGCCCTTGCAGAGCAGTGCTGAGGATTTTAACACATTTTTCGCGGATAAAATTGCTCGGATCCGGGCCGACCTCGACTCCAATTGTAAAACAGAGTCGACTGACAACGAGTCAGTCGAGGTGACTGGGGCTAAACGTCTTTGTCCATCTGTCTGGGCGGAGTTTGCCTTGGTGTCACCTGATGAAGTGGACAAGGCCATTGGAACTGTGAGTTCTGCCACCTGTTTACTGGATCCGTGTCCCTCTTGGCTGGTTTCGGCCAGTCAGGAGGTGACACGGAGCTGGGTCCAGGAGATTGTCAACGCCTCCTTGGGGAGGGGGTTCTTTCCGGCCCTTTATAAGGAGGCACTTGTGTGCCCCCTTCTCAAGAAGCCTTCCCTGGACCCAGCCATGCTTAATAACTACCGTCCAGTCTCCAACCTTCCCTTTATGGAAAAGGTGGTTGAGAAGGTGGTGGCTCTTCAACTCCAACGGTCCTTGGAAGAAGCCGATTATCTAGGTCCTCAACAGTCTGGATACAGGCTCGGCTACAGCACGGAAACTGCTTTGGTCATGTTGATGGATGATCTCTGGCGGGCCCGGGACAGGGGCTTGTCCTCTGTCCTGGCGCTCCTTGACCTCTCAGCGGCTTTCGATACCATCGACCATGGTATCCTTCTGCACCGGCTGGAGGGGTTGGGAGTGGGAGGCACTGTTCTCCAGTAGTTCTCCTCCTACCTCTCTGGTTGGCCGCAGTCGGTGTTAGTGGGGGGTCAGAGGTCGACCTCGAGGTCTCTCCCTTGTGGTGTGCCTCAGGGGTTGGTCCTCTCCCCCCTGCTATTTAATATCTACATGAAACCGCTGGCCGAGATCATCCAAGGACATGGGGTGATGTATCATCAATATGCCGATGATACCCAGTTATACATCTCCACCCCATGTCCAGTCAACGAAGCAGTGGAAGTGATGTGCCGGTGCCTGGAGGCTGTTGGGGCCTGGATGGGTGTCAACAAACTCAAACTCAATCCAGACAAGATGGAGTGGCTGTGGGTCTTGCCTCCCAAGGACAATTCTATCTGTCCATCCATTACCCTGGTGGGGGAATTATTGACCCCCTCAGAGAGGGTCTGCAACTTGGGCATCCTCCTTGACCCACAGCTCACATTAGAGAAACATCTTTCAGCTATGGCGAGGGGGGCGTTTGCCCAGGTTCGCCTGGTGCGCCGGTTGCGGCCCTATTTGGACCGGGAGTCATTGCTCACAGTCACTCATGCCCTCATCACCTCGAGGCTCGACTACTGTAATGCTCTCTACATGGGGCTACCTTTGAAAAGTGTTCGGAAACTTCAGATTGTGCAGAATGCAGCTGCGAGAGCAATTATGGGCTTCTCTAAGTATGCCCATATCACTCCAACACTCTGCAATCTGCATTGGTTGCCGATCAGTTTCTGGTCACAATTCAAAGTGTTGGTTATGACCTATAAAGCCCTTCATGGCACCGGACCAGAATATCTCCGGGACCGCCTTCTGCCGCACAAATCCCAGTGACCGGTTCGGTCCCACAGAGTTGGCCTTCTCCGGGTCCCGTCGACTAAACAATGCCGTCTGGCGGGACCCAGGGGAAGAGCCTTCTCTGTGGCTGCTCCGACCCTCTGGAACCAGCTCCCCCCTGAGATTAGGATTGCCCCCACCCTCCTTGCCTTTCGCAAACTCCTAAAAAACCCACCTCTGCCGTCAGGCATGGGGGAACTGAAACATCTCCCCCTTGCCGATGTTGTTTTGGTGTTAGATTGATTGTGTGCTTGTTTTTTAATATTCTGGGGTTGTTTTTTTATGAATTTTTAGCTTAAATTATAATTGGATTGGTGGGTATTGGATTTGTTATTATGTATTGTTTTTACCTTGTTGTGAGCCGCCCCAAGTTTGTGGAGAGGGGCGGCATATAAATCCAATAAATCAAATCAAAATCAATCAATCATCATGTCCTACTCTAATTATATCACTGTAAAGCCAGTGGAATCATTGTGCCCTGTTCTAAATAAATCACTGTAAACCCAGTGGAATCATCATGCCCTAGTCTATTTTATATCACTGTGAATCCAGTAGAACCTGCTCTATTTTATGGGACAATAAACCAAAAATATCTTCTAATCTAATTTAAATCGCTGTAAACCCAGTGGAATCATCACGCCCTACTCTGTTTATATCAATATAAAACTAGTGAAATCATCATTCCCTACACTATTTTAATCACTGTAATCATCATACCTACAGTGATTTTCAACCTTTTTTGAGCCGTGGCACATTTTTTACATTTACAAAATCCTGGGGCACATTGAGTGGGGGGGGGGGCTAAAAAAGTTTGGACAAAAATTCTCTTTCTCTCTCTCTTCCTCTCTTTTGCTCTATTTCTCTCTCCATCCCTCTTTATTTCTCTCTTCCTTCCTTCCTTCCTCTCTTTTTTGCTCTCCTTCTCCCTCCCTCCCTCTCTTTCTCTCTCTTTCATGGTTTCTTTTTCTCTCTGCCTTCCTTTCTCTGTCTTTCTTTCTCTCTCTCTCTCTCTTGCTTTCTTTCTCTTTCTCTCTCTCTTTCTCTCTCTTGCTTTCTCTCTCTCTCTTATTTTTTCTCTCTCTTTCTCTCTCTCTTGCTATCTTTCTTTCTCTTTTTTAAAATAATATTTTTATTGATTTTTAACAAGTTTAATATACACACAACATAAAACAGTGCATAGTGAAATGTGCACACCACCCCAACACACACACATACACCACCACCAAATCGGGGGTGTTTCTTATATAACCCACTTTGATCCAAGAGCAATATATCTATTTACATATTATAGAGTCATTCCAATGTATTTCTTGTTGCTTGGTCACAGATTCTACTCATCATATATTGTCTTACCTTGTCCCACCATCCCATCAGTTGTCTCAATTCAGTTTCATTATCCAAATTTATCCTTTTATCCATAATTTCAAATTGAATATGGTCCACCATGTACCTATACCAATTTTGCATTGTCCATTTTGTTGCATCCTTTCAACCCAAAACTATTGCCACCTGAGCGCTTTCTATTGCTGCTTGTTTTATTTCTCTAAATTCTCCCATCACATTGCTTTTAACTAATACTGCAATTTCCTTAGTGATTGTCCATTCTATATTTAACATTCTATTAATGTCCTCTTGCACTTTTTGCCAAAATTCCTGCACTATCGGGCATTCCCAAAACATATGCATAAACACTCCTTTATCTTGACACCCGTGCCAACAAATACCCCTGACATTCTGCTGAAAGAGTGCGAGTTGAACAGGAGTATAATACCACTTATGTAATATTTTCCTTCTCATTTCCCTAATTCTTGTATTCTTAATTTTCCTTATATTTTCTTTTTTTTTTAATTATCTGTATTAAATTTTCCATAAAAAAGACCAACAAGACAAAAATACATTTAACATCAATTTGGGGTTGCAATTACCCCACTTATTTTAGAAGTTTTTCTAATACAGAAAAAGAATTCACTAATAACTTATAAAATCAATATAATAATTCAGATGAAAAGAAGAATTTTTGTTTTTATATAATTATTATCTATAAGTTTAACAAAATAGAACTAATATCTGTACATACTTTCGAATCATTTAAATTTTGTTTTTTCCCTTTTATTTAACCATATATACCATTTGTTCCAAATATCATAAAATTCTGATTGTCATCATATCCATTTCGGCACACTCTATAATTTTTCTTATTACCTCATCTTCCTTGGGAATGTCTCCTCCCTTCCAATTTTGTGCGAATACTATCCTAGCAACTGTCAGGATATGAATAATTAAGAAAAAATATCCTTTTTATATTTTTGGTTCGTTATACCTAGTAAAAAAAATTATGGCGTTTTCTTTATGTCCTGTAAAGTAATTTCTTTTATCCACTTTTCTATTGTAGTCCAATATGACTTAGTTTTGTGGCAAGTCCACCACTGGTGATAGAAAGAACCTATTTCTCGCTTACATTTCCAACAATTTGGAGACATTTTAGGAAACATCTTTGCTATTCTATTTGGTGGCAAATGGCACCTATAAAACATCTTAATTTGATTTTCTTTTAATGCGACCGATTTTGTCATTTTCCAATTAAATGTCCAGACTTCCTCCCACGTTTGTAAATCAATATCTCTTCCTAGATTTTTGCACCAACTTATCATATTATCTTTCAAAGTCTGATCTATGTTTTTATATCCTATCATATATTTATATGCCTTCCCTATTAGTTTGCTCTGATTTGTAATTAACAAATTACTTAGGAAGTTTTTACTCTTCCTAAATGAATATATTTTGGTGTCTTTTTGATGTCTAGATTGTATCTGAATATATTGCCACCAGTCTATTATTATTCCTTAGTCCTGTAATTTTTGTCTTGATTTTAATTTCATTTGGTCATCTATTAGGTCTTTGTATTTTAGTATCTTCCTTTCCTGCACTAAGTTAGGGTGGCAAATCGCATCTAATGGAGAAATCCATTCTGGAATCGTTAGAAAATGATCTTTGTTTATATCTTTCCAAACTTCTAATAAATATTTTCTTATTATGTGTTTCTTAAAATAAGAATGTGTTTTATCCTTTTCATATCAAATAAAGGCATAAGATCATAACCTTCCAATTTTAATGTTCTTCTGTTTTCTAGTGTTACCCAATCTTTAATCCAAAATAGGGCTGCAGCCTGTTAATACGTCTTCCAATTTGGTAATGCAAATCCTCCTCTTTCTTTTATGTTTTCTAATGCACTTAATTTTATTCTTGCTTTCTTCCCTTGCCATATAAATTTCCTAACTCTCATTGTTAGGTCCTTAAAAAGCTTCCCTCCTGGATTTATCGGTAGTACCTGGAATAAAAACAATATCTTAGGCAATATATTCATCTTAATTGTTGAAATTCTCCCTATGAAAGATAGTTTCAAATTATTCCATATTTCTAAATCTTTTTTAATTTCACCAATAAGTTTCATATAGTTGTCATTTTTTAAAGATATAGTTTTGGATGTGATCCAAATTCCTAGGTACTTCACTTTTTTAACTATCTTCATATCTGTAATACATTCTAATTGTCTTTTCTGTGTTTCTGTCATATTTTTGATGACTAATTGCATCTTATTTCTGTTTATTATTAAGCCCGCTACATTACCATATTCTTCTATCATTTCTATCAAAGTTGGTATTGTTATTATGGGATTTTCAATTATAAAAGTCAAATCATCAGCGAAGGCTTTCACTTTATAAGTTTCTTTTCCTATAGTTAATCCTTGAATTTTATTATTTGCTCTTATCTTTATCAATAAAACTTCCAAAGTTAAAATAAATAATAAAGGTGAGAGAGGACAACCCTGTCTCACACCTTTAAAAATTTCAAACTTTTCCAGTTGCTCATTATTTAATATAATTTTTGCTGTCCGATTTGAATATATCGCATTTATTACATTTACATTTACATATTTTGTTCCAAAACTCATTTTATTTAATTGCATTTTAATAAATGTCCAATGTACATTATCAAAAGCTTTTTTAGCATCTAGGAACATTAATGACATTTGTCTTCCTGGGTGTTGTTCATAAAATTCTAAAGTATTTATAATCATTCTTAAATTATTTTTTATTTGTCTGCCTGGTAGAAAACCATTTTGATCTTCATGAATCTTCTCGTCCAAATTTTTTTGAGTCTTGATGTATAAATTGAAGTAAAAATTTTATAGTCAACATTTAATAAAGATATAGGTCTATAATTTTGTATCTTATCTTTGTCCGAGTCTGTTTTATGTATCAATGTTATTAAAGATTCCGACCAGGATTTTGGAATTTTCCCATCCATTATGATCCAGTTAAATATTTCTAACATATTTGTCATTGTGACTTCACTTTCAATTTTGTACCATTCTGCCAGTATAGCATCTGGCCCAGTAGCTTTGTTATTTTTTTTATTTTTTAATGTTGTTTTTAGTTCAGTTATTGTAAATGGGCTATTTAAACTTATCTGCTGTTCTTCTGATAATTGAGGTAAATCTAAAGAGTTTAAATATTTAAAGATCTCCTCTTCTTTTATTTCCTCTTTTTAATATACAGTGTTCCCTCGATTTTCGCGGGTTCGAACTTCGCGAAAAGCCTATACCACGGTTTTTCAAAAATATTAATTAAAAAATACTTTGCGGTTTTTCCCCCTATACCACGGTTTTTCCTGCCCGATGACATCATATGTCATTGCCAAACTTTCGTCCACATTTAATAAATATTTTTTTAATAAATAAACATGGTGAGTAATAATCTAAATGGTTGCTAAGGGAATGGGAAATTGTAATTTAGGGGTTTAAAGTGTTAAGGGAAGGCTTGTGACACTGTTCATAGCCAAAAATAGTGTATTTACTTCCGCATCTCTACTTCGCGGAAATTCGACTTTCGCGGGCGGTCTCAGAACTCATCCCACGCGAAAATCGAGGGAACACTGTAGTTCATTATAAAATTCGTGTACTATTTTTTATTTTTGATCCATTTTATATTTTACTATTCATTTGCTGTCTACTAGTTTCTTTATTATTTTTGATTGTCTATTCTTTCTTAATTTGTATGCGAGCCACCTTCTTGGTTTATTAGCGTGTTCAAAATACTGCTGTTTAGCTCTTTTAATTTTTTCAGCTATTTGGTTTTGTTCTATAAGTTTTATTTTATGTTTAACTAGATCTATTTTTCTTTTTATTTCTCGATCTCCTGAGTTGTGCTGTAAAACCACTTCTAGTTGATTTAATTATTCTCTAGTTGTTCATATTCAATTGTACAATTAATATTCTACCTTCCTGGTCAGTATATAGTTGTTTGGAGTTTATTGAATTTTCAATATACATTGCAATACCTCTCTTTTTTTGATTTGCTAAGCTAGCATACATATTTCCTATTTTTGGATTATATAAAAATTTTCTGTTAGTTTTTTTAATATGGACTTCTTGTAGGATCACTATCTGTGCTTTTTGCTTTTTGAGTTTGGAGAATATTTGATTTCGTTTTCTTGGTTCATTTAAGCCATTTACGTTTACTGAAAATATTTTCATGTTTTCTGACATGATTATTTATAGTACTTCTAGGTTTCTTTAGATTCTCGCTGTGGTTGTTTTCTTCTTGCACCCGAGTCTTCCTCTTTTTCCTGGCTGGTGGCCCCCAGCTCATCTTCTTTCCTTATAGACACTTCCTTTATTGGTTGCTCGAATTTACGTATGCCACTTGTTTCGTAAAATTCTCTGGCATCTTCAATGTTCTCTAGTTTTACTCTTTGAGATTGCCAGTAGAAAGAGAGGCCTTCTGGTATAAGCCATTGGAAGGTGATATTTTCTTTAATTAGTATTTTAGTCAGGAAATAGTATTCCCTTCTGCTTTCACGTACTCTTCTTGGAACTTGTTTTAGTATTGTGATTTCTTTTCCTTTATCTTGAAGTTTTTCATTCCTTGTCCACTTCAAAATGTCATCTTTTATAGTCTTTCTCACAAATTTGATGTGGACTTCTCTCAGTAAGTTATGTCTTCGGACATAGCCAGTTTGCACTCTATAAAGTTAATCGATTTCTTTTATTAGTTCCTGTGGATCCATCTGAAGGATTCCTCCTATAATTTCTGCCATTTTTGCTTGAAGATCTTAGTCTTTTTCTTCAATTATATTCTGGAATCTCAAACCATAAGGTAACTCTAAGTGTGTAATTGATTTGTCATATCCTTTATTTGGAAAGTCAGTTCTGTCTTCAAAATCATCTATTCTTTGTTCAACTTTGTCTATTTTCCCTTCCACTCTTAATTCTTTGTTCATTTTCTTTCAGAGTCTGCTGTATTTCCACTACTTTATCGTCTAATTCTTTCATCTTTACTTTCATTTCTCCTGTATCCATTTTCAACTACCCCATTTCTGCTTTTAACTCTTCATGTTGTTGTTTGGCTTCAGTTTGGGACTTCTGCATGAAATCTTGCATAACAGCCAGTGTTTCCTGAATTGTCTGTAACGTAGGCTGTGATTGTGATTTTTCCTTCTCTTTCTCTTTTTCTTTGTCCTTGGCTAACAAACTTGTAATTGTCTTTTGATGCAAAGCTGAAGGTAGTGGAGATACTTGTGGAGAAATAGAAGTAGTTAAAGTTGGTTTTTTGATTGTCTTTGTAGTGGTGGAGGTAGTTGTCATCCTGTGTATATCCGGTGACTATATTTTATTTAAAATGAATCTAGTTTCCTCTCACTTTCCCCCCCTCCAATATAATACTATATTCAATTTGGGTTATATGCTATTTTGAAGAAAGTAAAAATCCTTCCCTGTATCTGCTTTACCAACTTTATAACAAAATAATTTTTTAATTAATTCAAATAAACTCCAAACAAGATTTAAAAATTACCACGATAAATCTGATTTAAAAGTAAGGCAATTTTCCTATACAATTATATATCACTTCTTTCCCTGAATCTTATATATTTATGTATCACACTTTAAGAATAAAGAGCAGTGGAATTTATTATATAATCTATACTTATGAACATTAGAAAATAAAAGGGTAGAAAGAAAAAAGAAGTTTAAAATCTATATTATCAAAGACTTAATTATATTTATACTTAAAATATACTTAAATACTTAAAAATACTTGAAATACTTTATATACTGTAATGTCACTTAATAATTAAATTTCTAACAATCCTGTGGCTTATTGATATAAGATAATATTTTTAAAAAATTAAAATCCAAAAGAGCCTTATATAAAATATGATTACACTAAAGCTTTATGAAACCTTAAAATTGTAACTTGAAAAATATCATTTAAAATCAAGTGACTTAATTACAGTTAAAAAGATAAAAAGATGAATATAAATTCTAATTAAAAGCAGTTGAGCAAGTAATTAAATTTTAGTCTTAACAATGGAAAACAAAGGAAATTTAAAGTTAGCAGTTCATTATAATATTAAAATTTCAATCTCAAAAAGCACCTAACAATATAACTTGAATAAGAAAAAGAATAAAAAAGAAAAAAGAAAACACCAATATATATATCAAATATAATCTAATGTGATTATCACAATAAAATCTAAGTATTTAATATAATTTCTAGAAAAAGAAAACTCTTGATGGCAACAATTATATTCAGATATACTGAATTATACTTATTTCAGATATACTTAATTATACTTAATTTCAACTCTTCTTTTCTTCAGGAGTCTATTAAGCTGTTCTTGTTTGTTGATTGTAGGTCTCAAATTTTAAATTCTTCTCCAAAGGTCAATTTACTCTTTAGTTGTAATCCAATATATGTCCAATTATAATCCAAGAAAAATATCCAGTCACGATTCAAGTTCAAATCCAATTCCAAACCCAAAAAAAATAAGTCAATTATAGTTCCAGTATAAATCCCAAAGTCAGAGTCAAAATATAGTTATAATCCAAAACGATTTAATACAGAGTTAAGATGGAAATCCAGGTGTTTGTTTTGATTTAAGTCAAATTCATTGTGGTCCAATTTTCAATGCAAGTTCACTTATTACAAATTTTTAATTATATTCCATGATAAGGTATCCTTGTATCTATTACACTTTAAAACATTTATTTGCAATGGTTCTTTCCAGGCAGTAGAGTTAATTCATATATTCAGGCTTTATTTAGAGTAAATTGTTCTTATTCTTTTTCAAAAAGTATATCCCAGTTTAAAAAGCAAAGTTAATCCATTCCAAGTCTCTTGTTTCTTTTCTGTAATTTCTTTATTTCACAATTTTATTCTTTCTTTTCGTGCTTATTTAATCAGAGTCAGTTCCAAAAGCAATCCTTCCGCAGCTCGTGTTAACAAAGAGTTCCAAAAGCTGCTGCCGGTTTAAAACTTTTCTCTTTCGTCTTTAAATTTTTAATTTTTTAAATTTTACTTTTAGTTAGTTCCCATCTCCTAGAGTCCTCTTCAGAGGTGGGAATTTAGATGCGAATAGTAGTATTTGCAAAATTTTGTTTTATTCTTTGTTACTCTTCGTTATATTTAGTACAAAGAAAAAAAACTTCCAGCAGCACTTTTTGCCCAAGGATATAGTTTTCCCTTATTACTTTTTTTTAATTCGCCTTTAATTTTGAAAAATTAATAATTCTCAGCCTTTTAAAACTGTCACAATAGACTTGTACCTTAATTTTTCTTCTTTTCTTCTTATTTCCTTTTTTCCTTCTGCAACGATGGTTTGACTTCTTCTTCTTATCTTCTCTTCCGCATGTATAGTTGAGCTGCAATGGCCGAGTCTTCGAAGGATGAGGCTCAGTTTTTCCGACTCCAAAGCTGCGGGGCAACTCTCCCCTTCAGTGCTTCAGTGTTAGCTCCTCCAGGTCCGGGGAGCCCCCTGTTCTTCGATCAGGCCGTCTGGGTACGATCTAATTGTTCGAAGTGACCCTTGGAGGGGAAAAAGGAAGCATCGGGGACAGAGCCTTGTCCCGGAGTGTTGTGATTCCGTCTGAGGCTCCTCAGGGAACGTCTGAACCTCTGCCGGCTCCCTGCTCAGAGGGGGAGGATGAGGAACAGGAGGAGGAGGCCCAGGCAGAAGGGGAGGAGGAATATCAGGCCGAGGGAGAGGGAGAACAGCCAGAGTCCCCCGGGGTGGAGCTCTCCCCAGCAAGCAGCCTGGAGTCCTTAGATGAAAATGCTCAAGCCATCATCGATCACAGGCAGAGAAGAGCAGAACAACAAAGGGGACAATTAGCCAGGTACTTCCAGTCCTAAATAGGTAACAGCTGGGTTTGGGTGTGGTTCTCCCCAGAAAGGCTGAAAAGGCAGACCCGCCCTTCCTGTCTTGTGGAGTAGTATCTTTGGGAGTCCTGGGACCTGGCTGTGATCTTTGGCGTCTCTGATTCTGACTTGTGGCCTTGAAGGCTGAAACCTTGGGGAAAAAGGCGTGGGGGCTTATTCTCTACAGTGGTGTGTGTGCCAGCAAGAAGTCTGCTGTATTGTCTGGCCGTCAGGACTTTGCTGTGAAGCCTCATAGCCTGCCTGTTGGGAAGAACAGGTTTTTCTCTGTGTTTATTTTTCAAACTATAAATTGCTTTTGCTTTTACCAGCGTGTCTGGCTGCTTTTTCCCGTTGGTGTTGAAGTCTGGGGGCACCCAGACAGAACACGGAGCTCCCACCGCAGCTCCAGTCCAAACCTTATATTTTCTACTGTATTTTCCATCTCTTGTACCTCTACTTGTATTTCATCTTGCCACCATTTAGTAAGTCCTTGAATCGATTATCTAGGCCCTCAGCAGTCAGGATTCAGGCCTGGCTACAGCACGGAAACTGCTTTGGTCACGTTGATGGATGATCTCTGGCGGGCCCGGGACAGAGGTTTATCCTCTGTCCTGGTGCTTCTGCGCTGACTGGAGGGGTTGGGAGTGGGAGGCACTGTTCTTCAGTTGTTCTCCTACCTCTCCGGTCGGTCGCAGTCAGTGTTAGTGGGGGGTCAGATGTTGACCTCTAGGCTTCTCCCTTGTGGAGTGCCTCAGGGGTTGGTCCTCTCCCCCCTACTATTTAATATCTACATGAAACCGCTGGGTGAGATCATCCAAGGGCATGGGGTGAGTTATTATCAGTACACGGATGATACCCAGTTGTACATCTCCACCCCATGTCCAGTAAACGAAGCAGTGGATGTGATGTGCCAGTGCCTGGAGGCTGTTGGGGTCTGGATAGGAGTCAACAGACTCAAACTCAACCCTGATAAGATGGAGTTGGTCGTTCTTCTTTGCAAGGTTCAACTTTTGGATCCGGTACACGCCATGTTTCCAGAACCCCAGAGCGGATGCTTTGTCTAGGAAACCAGAGTTTTTGCATCCTAAAGAACCGGCCCCATTACAAACAATCCTGCCTGCGGAAGCATTGGCTGCTACCCATGACCCCATCAACTTGTGGAGGCGTATCCGTGACATGCAGCAGGGGGATGGGTTTGTGGCAGAGCAGGTGCAGGAGATGGTGCCCAATTCTCCCTGGACATTTGTGGATGGACTGCTCTGGTACTGGGGGCAGTAGTACGTACCAGCAGGGCCGCTTCGTGGATTGATTCTATCCCAATGCCATGACAATCTTGCGGCGGGTCATTTTGGCTTGTTCAAAACCTTGGACTTAATGACCTGAACATATTGGTGGCCGTGGCTCCAGGATGATGTTCACTCTTATGTTGCCACATGTGAACGGTGTCGTGCAGCCAAGTTGGCTACAGGGGCCCTGCCAGGACTGTTGCAGCCATTGCCAATGCCCACGAGGCTGTGGGGAGCTGTGTCCATGGATTTTGTCACACACTTGCCCCTGTTGTCAAGGTTCACCACAGTGATGGTGGTGGTGGACATGTTGACGAAAATGGTACATTTCATCCCCTGTCGCCAGATGCCCACAGCACAGGTCATAGCCCAATTGTTTTTGCAGCATGTATTCCGGCTCCATGAACTTCCAAAACAGCCAGGGCGCTTCTTGGTGTTCTCCCGAATGCCGAACCCGGAAGTTCGGCAAAAGTTCAGGTTCAGGAGAATGCCGAGAAGCACTGCGGCCTGGCTGTCACCTTCCCAGAAGAGCCATGGAGCTGTCGGCCAGTCAGGAGGCTCAAACAGAGGTGGGGAATCCCAATAAGGAATTCCAGGGGCGGAGTTTTGACGTCATGGAGACGTTCTTCCAGGGCGGCTGAAATGGGGACTCCAGGAAGGATGTCTCCATGACGTCAAAGCTCCGCCCCTGGAATTCCCTATTGGCATTCCCCACCTCCGTTTGAGCCTCCCGACCGGCTGACAGCTCCACGGCTTTTCTGGGAAGGTGACAGCTGGGTGGCGGCACTTCTCGGCATTCTCCCGAACCCGAACTTTTGCTGAACTCTTCGGTTTTGGGTTCGGGAGAATGCCGAGAAATGCCCAGCTGTTTCAATAGGTGACAGCTGGGCGGCGGCGCCCAGCGGAGCACCCCTTTATGCGATTTTTTTTCGGCTTGCAGGCATTAATCAGTTTTTCATTGTTTCCAATGGGAAACATTATTTCATCTTACAAACTTTTCACCTTACGAACCTCCTCCTGGAACCAATTAAGTTCTTAAGACAAGGTATCACTGTACTTATAATTTCCCGGCCTGTCAATAGTTTATCTAATACATTTAATTCACTTCCAATTCCTTCATTTTTCATATCTCTATTATAGCGAGATTGTATCTGTGTATACAGCCACCAATCTATTTCTATAGTTCGATTATACAGTTCTTCCCTGCTTTTAAGTTTCCCATTTTTATGTAATATATCTTTATATTTTAAAATTTTATTCCTGTTGAATGTATTTGGATAGAGCATGGCTTTTATGGTTGAGAGCCAATTTGGTACCTTAACATAATGTTTCTTTTTAATTTCCAACCATGTTGTAATCAATGTTTCTCTCACTAAATGCCTTCGAAAATAACTGGGGATTTTTTCTTTATTCCATAAGAAAAAATGCCAACCCAATAATAAATCGTGGCCTTGTCAACCGTGTCAAAATCCTATTATCATCCAAATTAATCCAATTACTTATCCATGTTAATATTACTGCTGTCTGGTAAAGTTTCCAATCTGCTTTGATCATCTTGTAAATATATTTTCTTTATTCTTGATTTTTTTATTTTGCCAAATTAATTTTTCTAGCTCTTTTATCAAAGTTGGTCCTGATTCCTTTGAGTCCTCTAGAAAAAAAACTAGGTCATCAGCAAACTTTATTCTTCAGGGCACCAGAGGGCCGGACGAGGAACAACGGCTGGAAACTGACTAAGGAGAAATTCAACATGGAGATAAGGAGAAACTTCCTGATGGTCAGAGCGATCAACCTACCAGCGGATGTTGTGAACTCCAACACTCTGGACATTTTTAAGAGATGATTGAACTGCCACTTGACTGGTGTACTATAGGGTTCCTGCTTGGGCAATGGGTTGAACTCGATGGCCTTCATGGTCCCTTTCAACTCTAACAATAAATAAATAAATAAATGAATGAATGAATGAATGAATGAATGAACGAACGAACGAACGAACGAACGAACGAACGAACGAACGAATAAATAGATATAGATATAGATATAGATATAGATTATAAATATAAATATAAATATAAATATAAATATAAATATAAATATAAATATAAATATAAATATAAATATAAATATAAATATAAATATAAATATAAATATAAATATAAATATAAATATAAATATAAATATAAATATAAATATAAATATAAATATAAATATAAATATAAATATAAATATAAATATAAATATAAATATAAATATAAATATAAATATAAATATAAACAAACAAACGCTTGCAATTTCTTTTCTTTTTAAACTGTAGTTCTTTAATCTCCGAATTTCCCCTAATTCTCTTTAATAATATTTCTATTGTCAAAATGAAAAGCAAAGGTGACAATGGACAACCTTGTCTGACACCCTTTTGTATGTCAAATGCCTTAGTTATAGTTCCATTCACCATCACCTTGGCAGATTGTATATTGCATCTATCATTTTTTAAAATTTGTAGCCGAATTACATTTTTTGTATTAATAATTTCATATACTGCCAATCTACATTGTCAAATGCTTTTGTGCATCCAGAAACAACTGCCACCTGTCTTTCTGGATGTGCTTCATAATATTCAAAAATATTTTAAACTGTTCCAAAATTGGTCCTAATTTGTCTGGTTGGAAGAAATCAATTTTGGTCCAAATATATTGTCTTATTTAATTTTTTATTTATTCTGCCAATATTTTCATAACAATTTTGTAATCAGCATTTAACAATGAGATTGGACGATAATTTTTTTTTTACTAACAACCTACTCTCTAACAAACAATTTGGTTTTAGAAAAAAATTATGTTGTAAGCTGCAACTCCTTCATTGCAAGAGCATATGGACTACACATCTCGATCAGGACAAATCAATCGAATCAGTGGTTCATGACAAACTACTTTTAAAACTGAAATCTTATGGCATCTCAGGTTTCCGTACATGATTGGATAACTGTGTTCCTATCAAACAGACAACAATTGTCAAAAAAGGGAGTGCCATATCTAATCCTGTTCCAGTTAACAGTGGCGTACCCCAAGGCAGTGTACTTGGACCAACACTCTTCATATTCTATATAAATGACCTTTGCGATCACATTACAAGCAACTGTATTCTCTTCACCAACAATGTAAAACTTTTCAACACCACCAATAACGGGAATGGGACCTTTAGCCTCCGCCAGTTGGATGAAGCTCTTTCCTCCGCAGCGGCTGATCGGCTGCTGCCTTCACTCCCTCGCCCAAAGGCCCCTAGCTCTTGGCCCCAGCCCTTTGGCCACAAAAATCCAAATTCAGCCACAGTCTTTTGGCCACATGGGACACGGGTGTTACAAAATGCTACTTTTGGAAGCAAAGAATGGGACAGTTTGCTCTTTCATACACAAACACACACATTGAATGATAGAGAGGGAAGGTACCTTGGTGGCCATCTAGTCTGACCCCTTTCTCATTCAGGAGACTTACAGAATGATAGAGAGGGAAGGGACCTTGGTGGCCATCTGACCCCACATTCTCATTCAGGAGACTTATAGAATGATAGAGAGGGAAGGGACCTTGGTGGCCATCTGACCCCTCTTCTCATTCAGGAGACTTACAGAATGATAGAGAGGGAAGGGACCTTGGTGGCCATCTATTCTGTCCCACATTCTCATTCAGGAGACTTACAGAATGATAGAGAGGGAAGGGACCTTGGTGGCCATCTTGTCTGACCTGACCCCTCTTCTCATTCAGGAGACTTACAGAATGATAGAGAGGGAAGGGACCTTGGTGGCCATCTATTCTGACCCCACCTTCTCATTCAGGAGACTTACAGAATGATAGAGAGGGAAGGGACCTTGGTGGCCATCTAGTCTGACCCCCTTCTCATTCAGGAGACTTACAGAATGATAGGGAGGAAAGGGACCTTGGTGGCCATCTAGTCTGACCTGACCCCTCTTCTCATTCAGGAGACTTACAGAATGATACAGAGGGAAGGGACCTTGGTGGCCATCTAGTCTGACCCCACGTTCTCATTCAGGAGACTTACAGAATGATAGAGAGGGAAGGAACCTTGGTGGCCATCTAGTCTGACCCCCTTCTCATTCAGGAGATTTACAGAATGATAGAGAGGGAAGGAGCCACAGTGGCCATCTAGTCTGACACCTTTCTTGGCTAATGATCTCTCCTTGTTTGCAGAGAGAGAGAGAGAGAGGTCCGTTCATGCTGCGGGCATCTAGATGATCCAATGCCCTTTTCACCCCCTCCTCTCTCCGTGTGGACAGTCCACAAAGTGTGTGTGTGTGTGGGAAAGAGTTGGAGAGCTAATGATCCCTCCTTGTTTGCAGAGAGAAAGAGAGGTCCATTCATGCTGCGGGCATCTAGATGATCCCATGCCCTTTTCACCCCCTCCTCTCTCCATGTGGACAGTCCACAAAGTGTGTGTGCATGTGGGAAAGATAGGAGGGCTAATGATCCCTCCCTGTTTGCAGAGAGAGAAAGAGGTCCGTTCATGCTGCGGGCATCTAGATGATCCCATGCCCTTTTCACCCCCTCCTCTCTCCATGTGGACAGTCCACAAAGTGGGGGGGGGGGAAGAGTGTTGGAAAGGACCCTGAAGAAAAAGAGAGAGAGAGAGAAATGCAAAGGGAGATTTAGAAAGGAGCATGTAGCAATGTGTTCCCCCAGCCAATGTTCCTTTTGCATCTGCCTTGAGGCATCATAAAAATTCCACAGATAATCATGACAAGCAGGTCATAAAGGGGCCCCAGGCATCAGCGAGCCTTCACTTTTGTCATTTGCTAATAGAATCCTACCTATCTCTCTCTCCCACCCACCCGTCTTTTGTGAGGACCAATCTGATTGGCTTCCCAAATTAGCTTGTTGTGAGGCAGGGAGTTCCACCAGCCAATTTAGCACCCCAGAAATTTGACCGGGAGACCAATTCTCCTGCTTGTGAAGAGGGCTGGACTAGATGGCCTCTGAGGTACCATCCATCTCTATGACTCTGTGTCAGTTTCCTGCTTGAGGAGGGTCCTGAGCAGAATTGGTATGTGTGGGTGTGTGTTTGTGGGTGTGAAAGATCTCCCAGTGCCCCCTCCCCATCACAATTCTGGGGACCCTCAAGATGAATGAAGGAGGGGTGGAAAGAGACATGGGTCCCCAAAGTGGGGGGGGCAGGGGTCTTTGTGGGAAAAAATTTGGAAGGCTAATGATCCTTTCCTTTTTGCAGAGAGAGAGGGGTCTGTTTATACTCTGGGCATCTAGACGATCCCATGCCTTCTTCTCCATTCATGTGTAGAGTCCCCAAAGTGTGTGGGGGGCTTTGGGAGCTCTTTCACACACACACAAACACACACACACGATCAGCAACAATGAACTTTTGTTTTCAACAAAGCTAAACTCCAATGGTTATCCCATCAATAGATATGGAATCAAAATCACCAAGTACAGAATTTAGTTATAAAAAAAGGAGCATGTTGTAAGCTGTTTCTATATCTCCTTGAAATGCTAATTGTTTTAGGAAACTCCTGTTTCTTTGGTGTGATATATGGTAAAGGGGTCATGAGGTCTATTGCCCCAACTAAATGTGACCTGGTATGCAAATTTGTAGAATGATAACTCCTATCTTTTCCTCACTCTTTTGTTAATTCCTGTTTCTTTGAAGATGAGGAGCGTTTTCACACACACATATACACACACACAGACATGTTTGTCTTTGGGTTGTGCTCACTCGTTCTGGTGTTTTGGGAAATGTACAACATTAACACTTAATTTCAAATGGAAGCAATGAACACTCACACTTCGGAATGAGTTTGTCCTTTTTATTCATCCTGCTTCTTGCCCAATCTGCGAGTTTTGAGTCAGGGGGTAATTTGCATACTCCTGGTGCATGCTGGGAAGAAGCTAAAAGCTCACCGCGAGGCAAAAGAACACCGGGTTTGCTGACCAGGGAAGCAGAGGAAATCACCAACCCAGCAACAAGAGCAGGCATGTCACCTCTGCACTCTCCCGCACCCACCCTGCAACCTACCACACACATAAAGAACAACACAGAGAGTGAGAGAGAAGATACACCAACCATGCACACAGAAGTCACTCCCCGAACAAGCATAGATGAAGACGGAACTGAATCCATGGTGTGCTGCAGTTTGTGCTCCATGTACTCACTCCTCCCCTCGAACCTCCAAAACTTTACCTGCAACAAATGCAAACTCATCCAGCTACTTGAGGAAAAAATCGAAAACCTAGAGAAAAACCTAACAACCCTGAAGCACCAACATCACAACGAAAAAATCCATCAGACTCCCAACAAAACCAACACCCCAGAGGAGCTAAGCCGAATCCACACCCCAGAAGCAGTAAATAGCTGGACACACATCACCCTAAGACGAAAAAACAAGCCTCCACCAACTCCAACCCTCCTCCTCCCAACCCCACTGCCTACAAGCAACAAATATTCAGTACTCTCGGAACAAGAAAACCTGCAAACATCTGACAAAGAACCACCAAGAACCAAGCACAACACAACTCCACCAAAAGCCTCAACAACAGAAGCTAACCTCCCTCACCCCAAGCCAGCCAAAAAGAAAAGGAGAGTACTGGTAATTGGAGACTCAATCCTCAGGGGAACTGAGCCTCCCATCTGCAGACCAGACAACCAATCTAGAGAGGTGTGCTGCCTCCCTGGAGCTAAAATCTCTGACATAACTAAAAACCTCACCAAAATACTCAAACCCACGGACTACTACCCACTATTGGTGATTCATGCGGGAATCAACGACACAGGGAAAGACATGAACCAAATTATGAAAGACTATGACCACTTGGGCAACACAATCAGAAAAACAGGTGCTCAGGTTGTTTTTTCCTCCATCCTCCCCACTAGAGGACGACACCCCGCCAGAGAACGCAAAATCCCACAGATAAATCACTGGCTTAAAGGATGGTGTCGCCATAAGAACTTCGGCTTCCTCGACCATGGCCTGCACTATCTCCAAGAAGGGCTTCTAGCAAGCGACGGGCTACACCTCACTAGAGCGGGGAAGAACCTCCTAGGCCAGTGTTTTTCAACCAGTGTGCCACGGCACACTAGTGTGCCGTGAGACATGGTCAGGTGTTCCGCAAAGCTCAGAGAGAGAAAAAAAAACAAGAGAGAGAGAAAGAAAGCAAGAGAGAAAGAAAGAGCAAGAGAGAGAAAGCAAGCAAACGAGAGAAAGAAAATGAGAGAGAGAAAGAAAGCAAGAGAGAGAGAGAAAGAAAGCAAGAGAGAGAGAGAAAGAAAGAAAGAAAGGGAGAGAAAAAGAAAGAGAACGAGAGAGAGAAAGAAAGAAAGAGAGAGAAAGAGAACAAGAGAGAGAAAGCAAGCAAGAGAGAGAGCAAGAGAGAGAGAAGTTTAAGTTTAAGTTTAAGTTTAATCAGATTTGTATGCCGCCCCTCTCCGCAGACTCGGGGCGGCTCACAGCAATAGCAATACAATGTAAGACAAATCCAATATTTAAATTAATTTTAAAAACCCCACAAGTTAAAACCAATCATACACACCAGCGTACCATGCATAAATTTTATAAGCCTAGGGGGAAGGAACATGTCAATTCCCCCATGCCTGATGACAGAGGTGGGTTTTAAGGAGCTTACGAAAGGCTAGGAGGGTGGGGGTAACTCTGATATCTGGGGGGAGTTGGTTCCAAAGGGTCAGGGCCGCCACAGAGAAGGCTCTTCCCCTGGGTCCCACCAAACGACATTGTTTAGTTGACGGGACCCGGAGAAGGCCAACTCTGTGGGACCTAACTGGTCGCTGGGATTCGTGTGGCAGAAGGCGGTCCCGGAGATATTCTGGTCCAGTCCAGAAAGAAAGAGAGAGAGAAAGAGAGGGAGGGAAGGTGGGAGAGAGAAAGACAGAGGGAGGTAGGGAGGGAGACAGAAAGAGCAAAAAAGAGGAAGGAAGAAAGAAAGAAAGGGATGGAGAGAGAGAAAAAAGGAAGGAAGAGAAAGAGGGAGGGAGAGAGAAATAGAGCAAAAGGAAGGAAAAGAGAGAGAGATTTTTTTTGTCCAAACTTTTTTTAGCCGCCCCCCCTCCTCACTCAATGTGCCCCATGGTTTTGTAAATGTAAAAAATGTGCCGCGGCTCAAAAAAGGTTGAAAATCACTGTCCTAGGCAACCGACTAGCCCAACTCATCAGGAGGGCTTTAAACTAGCTCTGAGAGGGGAGGGTGACCAAACTATACAACAAAACACTGAACAAAACAAGGAAGGGGAACGGGACAAGCCTACAAACAAACCTGAGATTAAAAAATTTCTACCTGCAAACAAACACAAACATCTAAAATGCCTGTACACGAACACACAAAGCTTGGGAAACAAACAGGATGAACTGGAATTATTAATACACGAGGGCCAATATGATCTAATTGGAATCATAGAAACCTGGTGGGACAAAACACATGCCTGGAACACACAGATAATGGGTTACAACCTCTTCAAGAAGAACAGGTCAAACAAGAAAGGAGGAGGTGTTGCAGTATACATCAAAGACCACTACACTGCCACAGAACTACATCCAACCAAAGATGATAACCCCCTAGAAATCATATGGGTCAACATAAAAGAAAAAAAGAGCAACACCACAATTGGAGTATACTACAGACCACCCAATCAAACAGACACAATGGACGACCTCTTCACATGCCAACTAACAGACATATGCAACAAACACAGCATGACAATAATGGGGGACTTCAACTACCCAGACATCAACTGGAAAACTAACTCAGCACCAAGCGGAAAGTCTGCCGAATTTCTTTCCAGTCTAGCTGACAACTTTCTAACCCAAAAAGTTGAAACAGGAACCAGAGGGAATGCTATATTAGACCTAATACTAACAAACAGGGAAGAAACAATAGAGGGAACAGAAGAAGAAGGGAAACTGGGAGAGAGTGACCACGTCATCCTCAAATTCAACATAGTACAATCACTAGCTACTATACCCAACACCACTACAGTCCCAGACTTCAGAAAAGCGGACTTTAACAAGCTCAGAGCGAACCTTGAACAATGCCCCTGGAACGAACTCTTAGAAGGAAAAACCACTCAGGAAGCCTGGGTGATCCTAAAAAACAGCATCATAGATGCCCAAAACAACGCAATCCCCATGAAAAGGAAAAACAGGAAAACCAAAACTAAACCTGCATGGCTAAACAAAGCCCTCGCAGATGACATAAAAGGAAAAAAAGCTAAGTACAAACAATGGAAAGAAGGACTTATAACCAAAGCGGAATATCAGCAAACAGCCAGTTCCTGCAAACAAAAAATAAAAACAGCAAAGGCACAATATGAACAACACCTTGCAGCGGAAGTCAAAGACAACAAAAAAAGATTCTTCCAACACATCAACAATAAGAAGAAAATCAAAGAAACAATCATCACACTAAAAAACGAAGAGGGTAGAGAAATCACAGACAGCAATAACCAAGCACAGCTACTCAACGCCTACTTTGCAACAGTCTTCACACAAAAGGGAACCTCCCTCCAACCAATCTGCAATTTAACTGCAACAAACTGCCCCAGAACCGAACTCAACATAGACAAAAGCACAGTGAGGGACTACCTGAGGGAACTCAATGAATACAAATCACCAGGGCCAGACAGACTTCACCCCAAAGTCCTAAAAGAATTGGCAGACACCATAGCGGAACCACTCCTCCTCATCTACCAAATATCCTGGATCACTGGAGACCTACCGGAAGACTGGAAGCGAGCTGACGTAGTCCCCATCCACAAAAAAGGCAAAAAGACTGACCCAGGTAACTACAGACCAATCAGTCTGACCTCTATACCTGGAAAAATACTGGAGAAAATAATCAAAAAACAACTTACCCACTTCCTAGAAACAAACAAGATCATATCCAATAGCCAGCACGGATTCATCAGAAACAAATCATGCCAAACCAATCTCATATCATTTTTCAACACCATAACCAAGTCAGTTGACCAACGCAACTCAGTGGACCTCATATACTTGGACTTCAGTAAGGCTTTCGATAAAGTCGACCACAATCTCCTAATCCACAAACTAGAAAAAAAATGGAGTAGATTACTACACATGTAGATGGATAAACAGTTGGCTGACCAACCGCACCCAACGAGTTGTCCTCAACGGCACCAAATCCACATGGAAAAAAGTAGACAGTGGAGTACCACAGGGCTCTGTCCTGGGTCCTGTACTCTTTAACATCTTCATCAACGACCTGGATGAGGGAATAAAAGGGGAACTAATAAAATTTGCAGATGACACCAAGCTGGCGGGGGTAGCCAACACCCTTGAGGACAGGCTCAGAGTACAAGAAGACCTAGACAGACTATCACAGTGGGCCCATACCAACAAAATGAGGTTCAACACCGACAAATGCAGAGTCCTCCACCTCGGCAAAAAGAACCCTAGACATACATACAGCCTGGGAGATACCCCACTCAGCAGTAGTGACTGCGAAAGAGATCTTGGAGTCTTGGTGGACAATCAACTAAACATGAGTCAGCAATGTGCAGCAGCAGCCAAAAAAGCCAACTCAATCCTAAGCTGCATCAACAGAGGAATACGCTCCAAGACCAGGGAAGTACTAATACCACTCTACTATGCCCTGGTCAGACCCCACCTGGAGTACTGCATCCAATTCTGGTCACCTCACTACAAAAAAGACATCGAAACTCTGGAGAAGGTGCAAAAAAGAGCAACCAAAATGATTAGGGGACTCGAAACCAAGACTTACAGAAGAGTCCGGAGACAAAGGCTTAAGTAAAGACGGTTCCTTTATTCAGCTCGTAAAAAGGGAAGTGACAATCAGCAGGAACACGTCTGGCTTAACCTGGAGAGCAGCCGCTCTTTTATACATTTGCGGCTCCCACCAAAAGAGAGCAGTCAGCGTCTGAGCCAATCAGGTGCGACTTCCTGTTTTAGCACAGACAGCGTTTTCATGGAACCAACTATTTACATAGGATTCAACACCCCTCCCTCCTTAGTCAAGAATACATCAATCAAGTAAGCCATGTGACGAAGTCCTCCAATCTGCTCGGTCTACGCAGGGTTCTCTCCGACCTGCGCAGATCATTTGAGTCCTCGCTTCCAACGGTGGAGGTCGGTTCGCCTGTACCTCCCCAGTGCGGCTGGGGCCGAATTTGGGCTCCGGCCCGCTGAGTCGAGTGGGCAGGCACAACACCGACCTCTGAGGATGAAGATGGCTTGGTGTCGCTGGAGGACCTTTCCTGGCTTGGTAAGTCCATTTGAATGTCCATTAAAGCGGGTTGCGCGTTACAGTCTATTAGAGGGGAAGAGTCTGTTTTAACGGTTTGCTCAGGGGAGGTTTCAACGCGCTTTCGTACATGGTCAATGTGCCGCTTCCACATTCGACCATCTTCCAATTTTACAATATATGTTTTAGGAGCAGTTTGTTGTACAATTGTTCCCTTCATCCAATTCAAACCCCCATCAAAATTCTTTGCAAAAATACTTTGACCCAAGTACAATTGTCTTTCAAGATTTACATACATAGGATTATGAGTACAATACCTTGGGTGTAATCTATCTGTTGTGGTTCCGTCTGAGGCCCCTCAGGGAATGGCTGATCTTCTGTCGGTTTCCAGCTCAGAGGGAGAGGATGAGGAACAGGAGGTGCAGGCAGACGAGGAGGAGGAATCCCAGGCTGAAGAAGAGGGAGGACAGCCAGAGTCCCCCCAGAGGGAGCTCTCCCCAGCAAGCAGCCTGGATTCCTTAGAGGAAAATGCACAAGCCATAATTGATCTGCGACAGAGAAGAGCTACACAGCGAAGGGACCAATTGGTTAGGTACTTTCAGCATTAAAGAGGCAACAGCTGGGTTTGGGTGTGGTGCTCTTTGGAAAGGCTAAAAGGCAGACCCACCCTTCCTGGCTTGTGGAGTTTTATCTTTGAGAGTCTTGGGACCTGGCTGTGAACTTTGGCGTCTTGGAATCCTGGTTTGTGCCTTTGACTACTGAAACCTTGGGGTGGGTGTGCCAGCAAGAAGCTTGCTGTATTGTCTGGACATCAGGACTCTGTTGTAAAGTATTATAGCCTGTCTGTTGGGAAGAACAGGTTTTCCTCTGTGTTTATTTTTTCCAGCTATAAAGTACTTTTGCTTTTACCAGAGTGTCTGGCTGTTTTTTCCAGTTGGTGTTGAGGTCTGGGGGAACCCAGACAGAACACTATCCAGTGGGGATCTAAGTTTCCTTCCAATTAGTATTTCAGCAGGACTTAGGTGTGTGTGGGAATTTGGTGTAATATGTTGTGTTAACAAAAATTGGTCCAGATGCTGTTGTACATCTCCAGGGCCTGACCTGCGCAATGCTTCTTTTGCAACCCGAACGTACCGTTCTGCCAACCCGTTAGCCCAGGGCGAGTAAGGCGAGATGAGAGCATGTCTGATCTCCAAGTTATCTAAAAACAATTCAAATTGCCTGGCTGTCAATTGGGGCCCATTGTCTGACACTAAGATGTCAGGACAGCCATGGGTGGCAAACAAATGGCGCAGAACCTTTATTGTAGCACTAGTGGTTATATTATTCATTGCAATGATTTCAACCCACTTGGAAAATGCATCTACCACTATTAAGAAATATTGTGACCCCACTGGCCCTGCAAAATCAATATGGATCCTGGACCAAGGCCCTGCAGGTTGTTCCTACTCAGCTGGAGTTGTTTTGGGAGGATTTGGCCGAGACTCTTGGCATGGATCACACTTGGCTACCCACTTTTCAATATCCGTATCCAGACCTGGCCACCATAAGTGCCCCCTAGCTAGACCCTTCATCCTGACAATACCAGGGTGGCCCATATGTAGCATGGTGAGTACTTTGGTCTGTAGACTTTCAGGAATGATTACTCTATCACCCCACAACAGGCAACCTTTAACATATGACAATTCCAATCTTTTGGTTTTAAAATCACTTAAGTTTGTTTCTACAGAGTCATTTTGCCACCCCTTGAGTACACAGTTTACCACCTTTTTCAAAATTGGGTCTTGCTGCGTGTGCACAGCCACCTCCCTTGCTGTTGTTAGTGGGTTATCTTTGAGTTCTATCATTAAAACATCAGCAGATGGGGCAGGGTCCTCTACTAACTCTGCCATAGGGCACCTACTAAGACCATCTGCGTGGTTGATGGCTTTACCCCCTTTGTGAATGAGCTCGTACTGGTACCCTGAGAGAAACAAGGCCCACCTAATTAGTCTTGGAGACATAAATGGGGGAGTTGGTTTGTTAGGGACTAGGAGGCCTAGCAAAGGCTTGTGGTCGGTAACCAATTCAAAACTCCTGCCAAAAAGATAGTTATGAAACTTCTTCACCCCAGCCACTAGCGCTAGAGCCTCCTTATCTAGTTGGCTGTAATTTCTCTCAGTATTGGTCATTGTTCTGGAAAAGAAAGCAATTGGGGCCTCTGTATTATTTGGCAAAACATGTGCCAAGACCCCTCCCACGCCATATGGGGATGCATCGCACGTAAGCCTGACGGGTAGCAAAGTGCTATACTGGACTACTACACTTGTGGAAGTTAACAACTGCTTTATTTGTAAAAAGGCTTCGTGCTCAGTTCTCCCCCATGTCCAAAGGGTTCCTTTCTGAAGCAGCCGGTGTAGAGGCTCTGCTGCTGTTGCCTTCTGTTTTAAAAAAACAAAGTAAAAGTTTAGAAGGCCTAAGAATGCCTGCAATTCTGTTTTATTCTGTGGCTCTGGGGCTTCCCTAATGGCTTTTAATTTTTCAGTAGTGGGGTGGATGCCTTCCCCATCGATTTTATATCCTAAGAATTCCACACTGCTGGTTCCCCACACACATTTGTCAGGTTTGATCCTTAGCCCTTTATCTTGTAGTCTATGTAATACTTCTCTTATTCTTTTGTTGAGTTGAGATTGGTTTTCTCCTGAAATTAAAATGTCATCAATATAGGGAATGGTCCCTTTAATTCCTGACAACAAACGTTCCATTATGCTTTGAAAAATCCCGGGGGCTATGCTTACTCCAAATTGTAATCTGGTACATTTAAACGCACCCCTGTGGGTGACAATTGTTTGTGCGAGTGCTGTCGGTTCATCGACAGGGAGTTGCTGGTAAGCTTGGGCTAAATCGATTTTTGCGAACACTTTCCCTTCCCCCAGGGAGTGAAGGAGCTGTTGTACCACTGGAATGGGGTAAGGGTGATGTTGGAGGGCTTTGTTGAGCGTTGACTTATAGTCAGCGCAAACCCTCAATGAGCCATCCGGTTTAAGAGGCGTAACTATGGGTGTTTCCCAAGGCCCCTGCTCTACAGGAACTAAAATGCCCTGGCTTATGAGCTTATCTAGCTGTAGGTCAAGCTTGGGAAGGAGCGGGAGGGGTACCCTGCATGGTTTGAGCCGGACAGGAGGGACCTTGGGGTCAATTGAAAAGGAGATAGGGGGCCCTTTATACGATCCCAAGGTGGGGCTAAACACCTCTGGGAATTCCTATAAGAAATTTGGAATGCTATCAGAGTTAACAGTACAAATACCAGAAATTTCAATTCCCAATGGTTCCATCCAAGCCAAACCCAGGAGAGAGTGTCTAGCCCCTGCAACAACAACCATAGGAAGGGTACATTTAACAGTTTTAAACATAATAGGTACATTCACTTGGCCTAGAACAGGTATTATCCCCCCTTGAAAATCTCTAATTATCAATGAAGTTTGTAAAAGGTAAGACTTTGAGAGGCTAGGCATGTACATTATAAGCTTTTCCCATGGCATAATGGTGTATTTAGACCCCGTGTCAAGTTCCATAGTGCATGGCTTGTTGTTTAGGAGCAGTGAGATTACAATCTTGCCCCCATTTTTTGTTGCCGTGCTATTTACAGAAAATTGATTGTTACCTCTTGAGTAGTCGTGGTTAGCGGTTGAGTAGTTCTTGCGGCCGGAAAACCGAGGAAACCGGTTTTCGCGCGGTTGAGGTGTTTTGGTCTGGAACCGAGGAGGACGAGGAGTGGAAAAAGATTCCTCAGGCAAAGGTGCTCTGCAGGCTTCCGCGATATGGCCGCGTCGGTTGCAGCGGCGGCAAATGGCGTCCCGGAAAGGGCAGCGTTGGCGCGGATGGTTTCCTCGGCAGCCGGAGCAGGGGGCGACGGGGTGAGGGTATCTGGGTTGTCTCGGCTGGTCCTGTTGCAGCAGAAAACAGCTGTCCTCGTTGAGGGCTGGTGGGCTGAGGTCGTCTGGGGCCTCTGCGCGGGAACCCGTGGAATCGATCTTGGCGATGACTTCCCGCTTGTCATGCTCCTTCAGCTCTTTGGCAGCAGCATCGGCGACCTCTGCGGTTTGTGCCAGCTTGATTACTGCTTGGAGAGACGGTTCGTCTTCGGTGAGGAGCTTGTTTCGGACCATGGCATTTCTCATGCCGAAGATTAGGGCATCAGTGAGGCGAGCTTCCGGGCTATCAAACTTACATTTTGAAAGCACCGTTCGAAGACGCGTAGCGAACTGGTTAATGGATTCGGATTCTAGCTGGGCCATTCTTGAAAACTGGTGCCGGAAAACGACGGCTGGTTTCGTAGGCTTGAAATGGCTCGCGAGCTTGGTTTGCAGGACGTCCCAAGCGACGGATTTGGCTGGAAGCGGATCGGTGAGAGTCTGGGTGAGATCGAATATCTCTGGGCCGCAGTAATTCAGGAAAATTGCCAGCTTCCGTTCGGCGTCGGCGTCCCTTATTCCGGCAGCTTCGAGGAAGATCTCGAACTTGGCCATGTAGGCGTCCCAGGAGGATTTCTCCGGATCGAAGAACTCAGGAGCCCGGCCGATTTGAAGGTTGTTCATCTTGCACGCGTGGTTCTTCCGTCCGTCATCGCCAGTGAAGAGTCCGGAGACAAAGGCTTAAGTAAAGACGGTTCCTTTATTCAGCTCGTAAAAAGGGAAGTGACAATCAGCGGGAACACGTCTGGCTTAACCTGGAGAGCAGCCGCTCTTTTATACATTTGCGGCTCCCGCCAAAAGAGAGCAGTCAGCGTCTGAGCCAATCAGGCGTGACTTCCTGTTTTAGCAAAGACAGCGTTTTCATGGAACCAACTATTTACATAGGATTCAACACTTACGAAGAGAGATTGAGAGAACTGGGCATGGACAGCCTAGAAAAAAGAAGGTCTAGAGGGGACATGATAGCAGTTTACAGATACTTCAGGGGTTGCCACGGTGAGTAGGGGGTCTCTTTATTCCCCAGGGCACCAGAGGGCCGGACGAGGAACAATGGTTGGAAGCTGACCAAGGAGAGATTCAACCTGGAAATAAGGAAGAACTTCCTGACGGTCAGAGCGATCAACCAATGGAACTGCCTGCCAGGGGAGGTGGTGAACTCTCCAACTCTGGACACCTTCAAGAGGAGATTGGACTTCCATTTGGCTGGGGTGCTGTAGGGTTTCCTGCTCAGACAGGGGGTTGGACTCGATGACCTAACGGTCCCTTTCAACTCTATTAATAAATAATAAATAAATAAATAAATCCTGCCCATAGAGTAAACCCACCATGGACTATCCTTTCCTGAAATCCCCAGTTTTAAAAACCTAGGGTATGGGGAGAGGAAGTGCCACTAGAGAAAGGGGTACACACTATGTTAAACACATACCAGAAGCAAGGTCACTTAAAATCAGCCTGTATTAATCTATTTGGTAATTGTTTGCAATGGCACGCAAATAATCAATATGGTTTCGGTTGCCATATTCACTGACAATCTTGGCAATTCTTTGGTCTGCATTGCGGTATTTCTTCAGTTTCAATGGAGGACTATGCCCTGTTAAAAGTTTTTCATAAAATGCATCCCTGCCTCTTTGAACCCTGCGCAGGCCATCTATAAATTTCCAAATGGTTGGATGGCACATCCCCAACTGAGCTCTGAGCCTCCGATGAGCTGCTTCTGAGTGATTGTTTGTTCGATCCTCTGCCATCTGTGCTCTGTGGAAAACATTCCACATGGCTGCTGGGAACAAAGGTGTCTGCCTTCCAGGACCCCGCCTTGCAGGACGGCCAACGTAGGTATCCTCAAACCAGTGCAGGAGACAGAGCAGCGGTTCTGGAAGATAATTTTCCAGAGCAGAAATATATTCATCCAAGTCGGGAACAGACACAAAAGCCAGGGCCAGGACCATTTTTGCCTTCACAGCAAACTCAGGATCAGGTTTTTAACAAATTCAAAAAGCCTTTTATATGTAGTAGTCTGTTTGTTTGGCAGAAGTGCACATAAGACCGGATGCACCCCTTCATATTTTTTGGCTAAAATGACATACACCTGTGAAAATAATTTTGGAGCTATGGCAAAAGTCCCATCCACGAACCAGGTGTTGGATGACTGCAAGATGTTCAGCCAAGTACTTCTTCCAAATACTAGGATCCTCCTTGACCCCTCTCCAAAATCTCCTAGTAGGAAAGGCTCTTGTAATGCAGGACTTGGTGAATATGTCTTGTACTCCTCTGGTAACATTAGGTTATCAAGACTTATTGGGTTTGCGGGTGCTGCCCGAATTTGGTTCCTTTTTCTTCGGATTGTTTTTCGCAATGCTCCTGTTCCTGGAATTGCAGAGTACACAGCGGGGCTCACATTGGCAAGACAGGAATTTATTACCTCGGAAGTGCCCTCCATTGTCTCCTCTGCCCGTTGTTTCATGCCACTCAAGAATTGTGCAACAGCAACCCGTTGAGGAGACGGAGGGTGAGAATGATCATTGATTCTTTTTATTATTTCTCCAAACTTCGTGTGAATCCTGGCACAGCATCTATCATGCTGCTCACAGCGCCAAAAAGTAACGCAGGAATCAGCCACACTCTTCTTATCAAACACGTAAAGGTACCCTTCTGAGGCAAACTTTTCTCTGCCTCTTTTGCTTCTTAAAATCACATCCATCTTGCAGGCAGGCATGCGGGCAGGAGCCTTTAACACAACAACGAATGCTTGTCCTCAACGAATGCAACAAACTGTTTGCAGGAAAATGCCTGCCGATGAGATGAGGATTCCTCCAGCTGGGAAAAAATTCTTAGAAGGATAAATGGAATAGCAAAGCTGAGCTGCAGGAAAGAAGTCTTCTAAGGACAAGAGACAAAGAGGAATGACATTCAGCAAAGTTTATTGGATAGAAAGGTGTCCTAATCTTCAAAGAAACAGGAATCAACAAAAGAGTGAGAAAAAGACAGGAGTTATCAGTATATAAATCAGGATACATGGTCACAATTAGTTGGGCAATAGTCCTCATGACTCCTCTACAATATATCACATCAAAGAAATTGGAGTTTCCTAAAACAATGACCATGTCAAGGAGATAGGAGATCAGCTTACCGCATTCTCTTTTTAATAATAAAAATCTGAATTTGGTGATTTAATTCCATATCTATTGATGGGATAACTTTCTGAGTTTAGCTTTGTTTAGAAGGAAAAAGTGACAATAGCAGTTGAAAAGAAAAGATCATTGCTGCTGAATAATGTGTGTGTGTGTGTGTGATTGGGTGCCTGTGAAAGTGCTCCCAGAGCCCCCTCCCCCCAACTTTGGAGACCCAACATGAACAGCGGAGGGAGTGAAAAAGACATGGGATTCTCTAGATGCCCACAGCATGAACGTCTCTCTCTATCTCTCTACAAACTGGGAGGGATCATTAGACCCAAGTCTTTTTCCCCCTCCCCCCACATTTTGTGGACTCTCCAAGGTCCCTTCCAACTCTTGTTAAATGTGTATAGATGGAGGGCAGGGGGTGGCCCCCTACCCTCACTTCCAACGAAGTGTGAGTGTTCATTGCTTCCATTTGAAATCAAGTGTTAATGTTGTACATTTCCCAAAACAACAGAACGGGTGAGTGCAACCCAAAGACAAACATGTCTCTGTGTGTGTCTGTGTGTTTGTGTGTGTGTGTGAAAGAGCTCCCAAAGCCCCCCACACACTTTGGGGACTCTACACATGAACGGAGAAGAAGGCATGGGATCGTCTAGATGCCCAGAGTATAAACAGACCTCTCTCTCTCTGCAAAAAGGAAAGGATCATTAGCCTTCCAAATTTTTTCCCACAAAGACCCCTGCCCCCCCCCCACTTTGGGGACCCATGCTTCTTTTCACCCCTCCTTCATTCGTCTTGAGGGTCCCCAGAATTGGGATGGGGAGGGGGCATTGGGAGCCCTTTCACACCCACAAACACACACCCACACATACCAATTCTACTCAGGACCCCTCCTCAAGCAGGAAACTGACACAGAATCATAGAGATGGATGGTACCTCAGAGGCCATCTAGTCCAGCCCTCTTCACAAGCAGGAGAATTGGTCTCCCGGTCAAATTTCTGGGGTGCTAAATTGGCTGGTGGAACTCCCTGCCTCACACAAGCTAATTTGGGAAGCCAATCAGATTGGTCCTCACAAAAGACGGGTGGGTGGGAGAGAGAGATAGGTAGGATTCTATTAGCAAATGACAAAAGTGAAGGCTCGCTGATGCCTGGGGCCCCTTTATGACCTGCTTGTCATGATTATCTGTGGCATTTTTACGATGCCTCAAGGCAGATGCAAAAGGAACATTGGCTGGGGGAACACATTGCTACATGCTCCTTTCTAAATCTCCCTTTGCATTTCTCTCTCTCTCTCTTTTTCTTCAGGGTCCCTTCCAACACTCTTCCCCCCCCACTTTGTGGACTGTCCACATGGAGAGAGGAGGGGGTGAAAAGGGCATGGGATCATCTAGATGCCCGCAGCATGAACGGACCTCTTTCTCTCTCTGCAAACAGGGAGGGATCATTAGCCCTCCTATCTTTCCCACACGCACACACAATTTGTGGACTGTCCACATGGACAGAGAAGGGGGTGAAAAGGGCATGGGATCGTCTAGATTCCCGCAGCATGAACGGACCTCTTTTTCTCTCTGCAAACAGGGAGGGATCATTAGCTCTCCAACTCTTTCCCACACGCACACACACTTTGTGGACTGTCCACATGGAGAGAGGAGGGGGTGAAAAGGGCATGGGATCGTCTAGATGCCCGCAGCATGAGCAGACCTCTCTCTCTCTCTCTCTCTGCAAACAAGGAGAGATCATTAGCCAAGAAAGGTGTCAGACTAGATGGCCACTGTGGTTCCTTCCCTCTCTATCATTCTGTAAGTCTCCTGAATGAGAAGGGGGGGGTCAGGTCAGACTAGATGGCTACCAAGGTCCCTTCCCTCTCTATCATTCTGTAAGTCTCCTGAATGAGAAGTGGGGTCAGACTAGATGGCCACCAAGGTCCCTTCCCTCTCTATCATTCTGTAAGTCTCCTGAATGAGAAGGGGGGTCAGGTCAGACTAGATGGCCACTGAGTTCCCTTTCCTCTCTATCATTCTGTAAGTCTCCTGGATGAGAAGGTGGTCAGACTAGACGGCCACCAAGGTCCCTTTCCTCCCTATCATTCTGTAAGTCTCCTGAATGAGAAGGTGGGTCAGGTCAGACTAGATGGCCACCAAGGTCCCTTCCCTCTCTATCATTCTGTAAGTCTCCTGAATGAGAAGGGGGTCAGACTAGATGGCTACCAAGGTCCCTTCCCTCTCTATCATTCAATGTGTATGTTTGTGTATGAAAGAGCAAACTGTCCCATTCTTTGCTTCCAAAAGTAGCATTTTGTAACAACCGTTCTGATTGGATGGTGGCGGAGTGTCCCATGTGGTCAAAAGGCTGTGGATGAATTTGGATTTTTGTGGCCAAAGGGCTGGGGCCAAGAGCTAGGGGCCTTTGGGCGAGGGAGTGACGGCAGCGGCCGATCAGCTGCTGCGGAGGAAAGAGCTTCATCCAACTGGCGGAGGCTAAATGTCCTAAATGCCCAATAACACAGCTACTCTCAAAAAGACCTTGACTTTGTATCTGAATGGTCAACTCCAAATCTCAACCAAAAAATGCTCTGTCCTACACATTGGCAAAAAGAATCAGAACACCAAATGCAAGCTAAATAAATAAGACCTTACAGACAATCCTCACTCCATAAAAGACCTTGGAATACTCATATCAAATGACCTAAGTGCCAAAGCCCACTGCAACAACATCCCCAAAAGGCTTCAAGAGTTGTTAACCTAACCCTATGTAGCTTCTGCTCCAGTAACCTCACACTACTAAACAGAGCATACAAAACTTTTGCCAGACCAATCCTTGAATACAGCCCATCTGTCTGGAACCCACACCACATTTTGGACATAAGCACCATAGAAAATGTCCAGAGATACTTTACTAGAAGAGCCCTCCAATCCTCCACTTGCAACAAAATACCCTACGCAACTAGTCTTACAATCCAGGTTTAGAAAGCTTAGAACTAGGTTGCCTTAAACACAACCTAAGCAAACCCCATAAAATCATCTGCTACAACGTCCTTCCTGTCAACGACTACTTCAGCTTCAGCCACAACAACATACGAGCACACAGCAGATACAAACTTAAAGTAAACCACTCCAAACTCGACTGCAGCAAATATGACTTTAGTAATCGAGTAGTTAATGCATGGAACTCACTACCATACTCTGTAGTATCATCACCTAATCCCCAAAACTTTACCCTTAGATTATCCACTGTTGACCTCATCCGTTTCCTAAGAGGTCAGTAAGGGGTGTGCATGTGCACCAGTGTGCCTATTGTCCTGTCCTACTGTTTCTCTTTTATTAGTATCATGTATATAAACATTGTTATATCTTTGTATACTACCAGTACATACTTGACAAAATAAATAAATAAATAAATAAATAAAATAAAATCTCTTTCCTTATTTGCAATTGCGTGTAAGTTTGAAATCTTGAGTTATTTCATTATTAATCATTCCAAAATATGACATTAAGGGTATGTGTAAGAAGTATAAACTCTCTAAATACTTTAATGAAATTATTCTAATAATTCTTCATATATTCTACAGTCTTATGAAAATTTTGAATATAAAGTGGTATCTCTACCTAAGAACACCTCTACTTACAAACTTTTCTAGATAAGAACCAGGTGTTCAAGATTTTTTTTGCCTCTTCTTAAAAAACATTTTCCACTTACAAACCCAAGCCTCTGAAATTGCAGAGAGAAGCCTCCATAGGGTCTCTCTAGGAATCTCCTGGAGGAACAGGGCCTCCACCCTCCCTGTGGTTTCCCCAATCACATGCATTATTTGTTTTTAAATTGATTCTATGGGAAAAATTGCTTCTATTCTACTTAAGAACCTGGTCATGGAATGAATTAAGTTAATAAATAGAGGTACCACTGTAGTTTTCTCTGATTTTCCAGCTACAGTATATTCCTGTTATAATTTACTCCTGTAATCAAATGTTTTTATGCAAGAAATAAACTTTGGGAAAATTAACACCAACATAACAACCCCCATATTTCCAGTAGAGTGGTGGGGGGAGGGTGGGGCGTGGTTTTTTTTTGCAAACCTCTATGAATTGAGAATGTGAAGAATTCCATATTTCTTAAGTACTTGAAAATGTATATGGAAAGCAATTTTATTATATTTCAGCCCTTAGATACAGTGTTCTTTTAAAAATATTTGGAATGAACAGATTTTTGGTTATACATAATCTTGAAATACTCAAAAAAAATTACTCTCATTTCATTTGAATCCTGTTTCTACATTTTTACTTGTTTCCTATAATTTAAAAACAACAGTAGATGATCGTGCCAATCGGCTGCAGTTGTGCTTCCTAAATTTTATATGGAAGTTTTATGCGAGCTGTGTGGACAGTGAAAATTTGGAAGATATTATTTACTATGATGTTTTTAAAAATCTCTAGCCATAGAAATTTTTGAAATAATAAAAAATCATGTTATTTTATAAACTGTAACATATTTTTAAATGAAATCATGATGAAACTTCTAGTTTTTCACTGACTAAAATATCTCATTAAAATAATTTTTATTTTTCAATGGTAAATATAATGTATCTTTTAAAATTATTGTGTCTTTGAAGCACTTTATTTATTTTCACTGAGCAGATTTCATAGCAATACTATTCAGAGCTCTAAGTGAAAATGCCTTTGCTCTCTGCTTTGTTAAATTGGCTGGTTAATTCTGGTGTTATTTACCCTGTAATTCATTAGTTTTACTTTACCATTGGCAGCTGACAGGCTGTAATTTCACGCCTTGCAATAAAATATGTCTCATAACCTGCTTCATTTAGCAGCAACAGAATTTAATGAAATTAACTGCAGCCCTAATTATGTTACTGAATACTAGAGGCTATATTCCGATTTCTTCAGAAAAGGATAAGGTCCACCCTCATTTGAACGTAATTTATTCCCAAAAGTTGCAATTGCTGAATCAGGCCAAAGCCCATTGAGTCCAGCATTCTGTATCACACAGTGGCCCACCAATTGTCCATGGGGATCTTGAGCAGAAAGAGAAGGCAAGACCCTCCCTTTCCCCTGATCTCCAACAAATGGTACTCAAGGGAATCCTGCCTGCCTCAACCAACATAGAGGCGGCACATAGACACCCGTTTCAATAATCACCGATACACTTGGCATCCATGAATCTGTCTAATCCTGCCTTGAAGCTATCAGGGCTGACAACTGTCACGACCTCTTCTGGAGGTGAATTCCATAAACCAACGACCCTCTGGGTGAAGAAATATTTCCCTTGATTTGTCCTCACTTTCTTACCTATGAGCTTTAGGGAATGCCCCCTTGTCCTAGTATTGTGTGATAGAGAAAACAATTTTTCTCTCTCCACCTTTTCTATCCCATGCATGATTTTATACACTTCGATCAAGTTACCCCTTAAACGCAGTCTTCCAAAGCTGAAGAGACCAAAGCATTGCAACCTGGTATCATAAGGGAGGTGCTCCATTTCATTTATCATTCTTGTTACCCTTTTTTGCACATTTTCCAGTTCCATTATATCCTTCTTGAGGTGCGGTGACCAGAACTATACACAATACTCCAAGTGTGGTCTCACCATCAACTTGTATAGAGGCAATACAACACTTACCGACTTATTTTTGATTCCCTTCCTAATCATGCCAAGCATGGAATTTGCTTTTTTTTTATGGCTGCTGCGCACTGGGTTGACATCTTCATTGAGCTGTCCACCAAAACCCCAAGAACTCTTTCTTGGGTTGTCTCATAAAATTTGGTCCCCATCAGTTGGTAGGTATGATTGGGGTCCTTTGCCCTGATGTGCATAACGTTGCACTTGTTTAGGTTAAAATGCATTTGCCACTTTGTTGCCCACTCACTCGATTTCAAGAGATCCTTCTGGAGCTCCCGACAATCAGTTTCACTTTTCACTACCCAGAATAATTTAGTGTCACCAGCAAACTTTCATACCTCACTATTTACTTCTACATCCAGATCATTAATGAATAAATTAAAAAGTAAAGGTTTCCAAACTGAACCTTGGGATACACCACTTCTCACTTCTTTCCATCCAGAGAATTGTCCATTTATTGCCACCCTTTGCTTCCAACAAATTTAGCCAGTTACCAATCCAGGACAAGACCTGTCCTCTAATTCCGTGGCTGAAGAGCTTTTTTAGGAGCCTTTGGTGAGGGACTTTGTCAAAAGCCTTTTGAAAGTCAAGATATACAATATCAACTGGGTGTTTATTTACACTCTCAAATAATTCTAACAAGTTAGTAAGACATGATTTGCCTTTGCAGAAACCATGTTGATTTTCTTTCAGCAATGCCTGTTTTTCTATGTGCCCAGTAATTTTATCTTTAATAATGGTTTCCATCACTTTATCTGGAACTGAGGTTAAACTGACTGGTCTATAGTTTCCTGGATCACCTCTGGATCCTTTCTTGAAGATCGGGGTTACATTTGCCTCCCTCCAATCCTCAGGTACAGTGCCTGATCTTAGAGAAAGATTATAGCTAGAAGTTCAGCAATTTCACACTTGAGTTCCTTGAGAACTCTATGGTGGATGCCATCTTGATCCGGCAATTTGTTGACATTTAGTTTAGAGAGGCATGCAAGAACATCTTCCTTGTTTATCTCTATCTGGTTTAATTCATCTAATTCCTTCCCTGGGAAAACTAATTCAGTGGCAGGCAAATGCTCTCTATCCTCCTCAGTGAAAACGAAGGCAAAGAAGTCATTTAGCCTCTCAGCAATCTCCTTGTCTTCTCTGATTATCCCCTTCTGACCATTGTCATCAAGTGGCCCAACTGTTTTTCTGGTTGGATTCCTGCTTCTGATGTACTTAAAAAAGGTTTTGTTATTATTTTTAATATTCTTTGCTATATTCTCCTCAAAATCTCTCTTGGCTTTCCTGACTATCGCCTTGCACTTGGTCTGCCAGAGTTTGTGATCCTTCCTGTTCTCCTCAGTAGGAAGAGCCTTCCATTTCTTAAATGAGTTTTTCTTCTTTTCAATAACCTCCTTTACCTCATTTGTAAGCCATACTGGTATCCTCTTGGACTTTCCAATCCTCTTTCTTCTTTTAGGAATGCATTTTAGTTGAGCCTGTGGTAACGTATTTTTAAATAGTTTCCAAGCATTTTGGAGGGATTTGACTTTTTTTTACTGTTCCTTTTAGTTTCTTCTTTACTATTTTCCTCATTTTTGCAAAATTCCCTCTGTGAAAGTTTAAGGTCTCTGTTTTAGTTTTCACTATTTGCTATCCATGGTTAAGTTGAAGGTTATTGTGTTGTGATCGCTGGTTCCTATGGGCTTGGTTACAAAGACATCATGAACTAAATCCTGTGTGTTAGTTAGAATCAAGTCCAGGATCCCTTTTGCCCTGGTTGGTTCCATGACCATTTGCTCAAGGGAATATTCAGCTAACATGTCCAGGAACCTTGTCTCTCTTTCATGTGTAGAACAAGAATTTACCCAATCTAGTCGGGGATAGTTGAAGTCCCCCATTATGACTACCCTATTTCTTTTCAAGGCTACTTTAAATTCATTTTCCAAATAGCAATCTGCCTCTGGAGTTTGGTTGGGAGGGCGATAGCAGATCCCTAACGTCAGATTAGTTTCCTGTCTTGGGATTTTTATCCACAATGTTTCTGTGGATGAGTTTGAATTTTCTTGAATTTCGAGTTCATGAGATTCTAACTCCTCATTTAGGTACAAGGCCACACCATCACTATTTCTCCTTCTCCTGTCCATCCTATACAGTTTGTAACCTGGAATCCTTGTGTCCCATTGGTTTTCATCTCTCCACCAGGTCTCATCCATGCATTGAAGCTCCTGAGCTCTGCCTGTCTAGCTGGCCCTGCGCGTGGAACAGGTGGCACTTCTGAGAATGCAACCTTGGGAGTCCTGGACTTTAATCTTCTACCTAGCAACCTAAATTTGGCTTCCAGGACCTTCCGTTTAGCTTTCCCAATGTCCTTGGTACCGACATGTACCACAACTGTTGGCTCCACCCCAGCACTATCTATCAGCCTGTCTAGATGCCTCGTGATGACCGCAACCTTTGTACCCGGCAGGCAGTTTACCATGCAATCAACACTTCCATTGCAAACCTGTCTCTCTATATTCCTAATAATCGAATCGCCCACTACAATAAGACCCCCTCCCACCACCCGTAGAGAACTATCCTTGGTGCAAGAGGATATAGGCACATCCTCCAAGGAAGGGGTCCCAACTAAGGGAGCCTGTCCCTCTTCCACAGATGGATGTCCTCCCTGCCCAAGATCCCCATTCTCCAAAGCAGCTGGAGAGCTGCTCAGCATGGAGTGGGATGCTCCTACTGAATACCTGAAGATCTTCTCCTGCCTCACTATCTCTCTCTGCTTCTCTAGGTCTGCTACCTTGGCTTCAAGGGAAAGAACTTGTTCCCTGAGAGCCAGGAGCTCATTGCACCGATCAAACACCCAAGACTTCTGTCCAGCAGACAGATACATGTGACATCAATGCTCCTTGTGCTTCGCTTTCTTCCCAGTTGATTACCGATTCCCAGTTCATACAATAATGCCTTTCCCTCCTCCAATGAACATGCCCTGAACATCTTATTTTCTTGAAACACCAAAATAGCAGCTGGAAAACCCCAAGTAAACCTTTTCTCACTTTGATATAAACAGTTTGATATTGGGTGTAAGGCAGCTCTCGTTCTCAAAGTTTCCCAAGAGAGATCTCTCAGACCTCTTATCTCATTTCCATCTTGTTTAAGGCTGGCACAACTTTTCAAAAACTTGTAGATGATCTCAGCTTTTTTCTCACTGGCCAAGGCCATAAAAATGTCTCTTTGCCTCTCCCTGTTTCTACGTTGGGCAGCCCAATGGACACGTATAATATCATCAGAACCAACTTGGGCACTTTGCTTATTCATCCAACCAATTATTGCTTAATTTAAATTCGAGTTTGAAGCAAAGTCTGGTCTAAATTTACGCAGATGTAAATTTCTTCTCCTTTGATGATCTTCCAGATTAGCAATTCTGTAATTCATTTGTTTAATAGTCTCTTCCTGATCTTTAGCTTGTTTTTCTATGTTCTGAATTCTTTCAGTAACTACATCAGGCTCTTTCTTAATTAATTTTATGTCTGTGGAAAGATTTCCCAGTGCTGTCTCCACTGTAATAAATCTTTGCTCAAATCCTATAGCAATTTGTAACCTTTTATCTAACTTTGATTCAATTTTCCTGAGGCTCGGCTCGCCACCTTCCGACATTTTAAGATTTATTGTACTTACTTTGTAATAGCGAAAGAATCTCCATCTTCGCTTGAAACCGTAAATCTTTAGATTCTCTTTGAACATCTATGAATGCTCTACTCCTCTGTTTTTCATCAAGAAGGATTTATAGTATTTTGAAAGAGAAATTGCCTTTTACATAATAAATCACATCAGAGCTCGCAGTAGGGCATCTAGGATATCTGACGCATGCACAATCCTTGTTTTATTGATCAGATATAATCACATATAATATTCTTTCTCACATGCTGTTACAGCAGTGCTTGCAAAATTTTGTGGATTGAAACACATTTGGAATTTTGGAAGCTTATAATGGGTATGCCCAGAAAATGGCTGCCATCTCATATTTGCCAGCAAATAGGAGACTTTTTGAGATACTCCAAAATCCATGAAAAGTATTTGATGGTTATCACATGCCAAACAATGGCTGTTGTTATTGCTACTACTAATTATTATTATTAATATTTTTTGAAATGTTGAAGCAAGAATCTTGGGAGCATATTAGTATCATTTGGATCATTTTCTGCATGTTTTTGTACTATTCTAAAATATAATAATCAAGAGGGGAATGGCAAGGCACTCTGGCGGGATGGAGTTCTTTGGATTCTGTGGCATGGTGGCTCAGCAGTTAAGATGCTGGGCTTGTCGACAGGAAAGCCAGAAGAGGACTTCTGATTTGCAAAAGGATTTGGTCCATTCGATGTAAATTTTTAATGCTCTGGTGACATCCAGTGTATGCCATCTAATGGTTAACTGGTGATTCTGTTTTGTACAGAATGAAGGGAGGAGGATGTCTTGAGTTCTATGGAACATGGCGTTAACCTTAGACAGGAATGTAGGATCCAGTCTAGGGACTACCTTTTCTGGATGGAATTGACAAAGATCCTGTCTGATGGAAAGTGCTGCCATCTCTGATATATGTTAATCCAACGTGATAGCATGACAGATGTCTCAAGGATGCTTCCCTGAGCAGTTCATATTGATGAGAGGTGAGGGACGACAACACTTAAGGTAAGTCCCAGGTTGGGTAGTAGTGGATGACTGGAAGTTGCGTGTTAGCTATTCCTTCAATCTATTCTTGAATTGCAGGGAAACTCTGAAGAGACTCACCTCTTGGGTCTGCAATTACAGAAGGAAGAGCAGCCACTTGAGGGCACAGCGTGTTAGCTGAGAGACCCATGTGAAATCCTCACATTAAGAAGCTGATTATTTTGGGAAGAGGAACATATACAGGTGAGAGACCCTCCTTGCCATTCACAGAACTTCATCCAGATGTGTCTGTAGATGCAATTGGTTGATGGCCTCCTGGAGGCCTGCATCAGTACAATAGCATCTGGGTCATAGCCCTGGGACTCTAAGTCCCTCCTGATAACCTCCAAGCAGTTAGATTAAACCAGCCAGGGTTCAGATGAAAGGATGCTTCTTGTTGCAGCATGTCTGCTGAAATGTGGAGCTGCCATGGGGGCATGATGGAAAGTGCTTTTAGATCTGCAAACTATGCGCATCTGGGCCAGTGAGGAGCAATGATGATGACTTCAGCTTTCTTGGACAGAATCTTGTGAATTTGTTCTGATAGGATTGGGATGAGGAAAGGCATAGAGAAGTACTTGGGGCCATAGGTTCCTCAGAGTGTTGATTGCCTCCGCTCCTGTCTCTGGGTAATGAGAGAACAATTGAAGAAGTTGAGAATTGAAGAAGTTGAGAATTGAGAGCAGTCGCAAAGAGGTCGACTGCAGGGGGTCTGAATCAGAGGCAAATTTAGTTGAACAGGCCCAGGAGGAGTTGTTATTCATCTGGATCCAGCATCTGAAGTGAGAGCCAATTTGCTTGCAGATTGAGCTTCCTCGATATGTAGTATGCTGAGGGGGATTGTAGATGTATCTTTCCCCAGAGACCTAGCTTCATGGACTTGAGCATCAGGGCTTTGGATCGATTTCTGCCCTGGTGACATATGTGACTCTTGGTTGCTATATTGTCTGTCAAGATTAATATGTGTTTCTTGTGAATTAGCTGGTGGAATTGTTTCAGGGTACTTGATGCACCGCCCTGAGTTCTAGCCAATTAATAGGGCATTGAGCCTTTGTTGGGGACCAGGTCCCCTGGGCTACGATACTTGAGGTATAAGCTCCCCAGCTCGACAGACTGTCATCTGTTGTGATGGCTATCCGGTTTGTGACCTTGAAGTTGAAGCCCTTGGAAATGACTGAAGAGAGCCACCAGGAGAGGTATCTCATCACCAGCTGAGGAATCAGAATGGAGCGATGTGATGTGCTTTGTCTTTCTGAAATGGCAACAGTAACCACTGCCCAAGGAGTGATGCCTATGCAAGATATCATCTTGCCTAACAGGGAGGAAGGAAGAGCAATGGGTGCCCTTCTTGATGTTTTCACCTGGTTAATTAGCTCCCTGATACTAGTTTGTCTGTCTTGAGACAGTGAAACTAAGGTCTGAACTGAGTCAATGCTGGTACCCAAGTGTTGAAGAACTGTGGAAGGGACCAGGAAACTTTTAGCCAAATTATTGGAAAAGCCATGGCTCTGAAGGAGGTCCATGGTGGTTTGGAGGTCCCTCAAGGTACGTTCTCTGGATGGAGCATGCATCAATATGTCATCCAAATAGTATTGAATATGAAATTGGTAAAGATCTGATATGGGTAACTCCTAAGATTTTTGTAAATACTCTGGGGGCAGAGTATTTACAAAATACAAAATATATTGTGTTAATCATCGAGTGTTTAAGATTTGATATGTATTTGTAAATATGGAAGTCATTTATCTCTTATATGTGTACATGTTTTTGTATGTTTTGTAAGTTGTGTCTTGTCATTGTTTTTATAGCTTTTAATAATAATAATAATAATAATAATAATAATTATTATTATTATTATTATTTATTAGATTTGTATGCCGCCCCTCTCCACAGACTTGGGGTGCCTCACAACAGCAATAGTAACAATATAACAATGTAACAAATCTAATATTTAAAAAAATCTAAAAAACCTGTCATTAAAACTATACAACACAAGCATTCCATACATAAAACTATATAAGCCTGGGGGAGATATCTCAATTCTCCCATGCCTGGCAATACAGATGGGTCTTAAGCAATTTACAAAAGACAAGGAGGGTGGGGGCAGTTCTAATATCTGGGGGGAATTGATTCCAGAGGGCTGGGGCCACCACAAAGAAGGCTCTTCCCCTGGGGCCCACCAGACTACATTGTTTAGTCAATGGGACCCGGAGAAGGCCAACTCTGTGGGACTTAATCAGCCGCTGGGATTGGTGCGGCAGAAGATGGTTCTGGAGGTATTCTGGTCCAATGCCATGTAGGGTTTTATAGGTTATTACCAACACTTTGAATTGTGACCGGAAACTAATCGGCAGCCAGTGCAGGCCACGGAGTGTTGGAGAGATGTAGGCGAATCTAGGTAACCCCACGATAGCTCTCGCAGCCGCATTCTCCACTGCACTTGGAAGGAGATTCCAACATGGGTTATTTATCAATCCAATTGGTAGAGACTGAGTTAAAAATTAACATATTAGCTAGGTACCACCCCCTGGTTGCCCCTATACCTTCAGTTTTGAAAACTCAGTCCAAGTGTAGAGACTGCTGAGTTTTTTCTCTATGTAATAAATTGTATTACCTTATGTATAACATGTCTTCTTTTTCTCTCTCCTTTTGTTTTTTTCTCATGCAGATCCTTGAAACAAACAGGATGGGGTCTCTGCTCTCTGCAGGCACCACACCAAATGTTTTCTCCTCAGGGGGCTTCTTCCCTCAGCAGGAACCCCTTCAGAGAGGAGCAACTCAGCCCCGGGGTCCCTGGCCTCCACAGCCAAACTGGGCTGAAAGCCGAAGGTGAAGGAGGCTTGAGGGAATAACGAGGGGAGCGAGAGGAGTCAAGTCCCCGCCGGAATAGACCACCAGCCCGACTCCGGAGGTGAGAGGTCCGGTGTCGAGATGGCAGTGTCGGGGAACGATGGAGACAACGTGGGGGAGAGAGACAGCTCTTTCTTTGGGAAGGAATGAAGACATCTAGGGGCAATAATTCAGCCCCCTCCCCCATATGGCACCAGTGGGTGAGAGCTGCTGGGGGCCAGGGGGAGATTAAAAAAACTAAGAACTGAGGAACTGAGGATTATTTCTCCAACTTCACCCCCCCTTCCCCTCTTAACCTTGATTCATGATTCGTGTGTATTTCTGTGTATCATTGCTGAGAAACTATGCCCCCTTGTGGATTGTGGATGGATTGAAGAACTATGTGGATTGTGGATGGATTGAAGAACGATGCCCCCTTGTGGTCTGATTTTAAAAGACAACCAGAAAGAGAGGAGGTTTAACATCAAGACTCTTTGAACTGAACTAGATTAAGACCTTAGAACATGGAGACCGAGGAACACCGCACCTGGACTGACTGTTTGATTACTGATGATTATAAAATGTTTTAAGATCTGATTTTATACCATCAAAAGAAAATCAATTTTTACTAATTTATAATTTTTATCCTATATTTATATAAGTATAATTTTAAAGTTATTGTGTTTTAAATTTTTATCAATTGCTATTTTATACTGTTATTAATCTAATTGTTTTTTAATATAATTGGGGTGTTAAGTAATGGATGACTGGGATAAGTATACTTGTGGGTATGAATGGAATGATTGGTATAACTGGGTTGGTGGGGGTGGGTGGGGTTATGGTATGGATGAGCTGATTGATAATAGTATGAATGGGAGTTTTGTCCCACCTGACGCTCGGGAGACAGGAGAGGAAGGGGCACTGATCTCTGGGGTGGCAGAGGGTCGGAATATTCCAGTGTTGCTGGGGAGAGGCAGATATGGCGGGGGCCACAGAGTTAGCCGTTCCAGGGGAACGAGGGATCGTTGCTTAATAACGGTCCCTTGTTCTGGCTCTGTGAGCCCAATCTTGGGTACTGGTGATGAGTGTAACTCTGGCCCTGGGCTCAGGTTGCTGCTGCTTAATGCCAGGTCGGTGGTAAATAAAGCTCTCCTCATCCGGGATTTGATCCTGGATGAGGAGGCCGACCTGGCATGTATTACTGAAACCTGGCTGGGCCCAGAGGGAGGTGTTCCTCTCTCTGAAATCTGCCCAGCCGGGTTTCAGATATGGCATCAACCTCGACCCCATGGAAGGGGGGGAGGAGTGGCTATTATAGCCAGGGAGAGCCTTTGCCTGCGTGGACTCATTGCTCTGGAAATTGCGGGTTGCGAGTCACTCTTGATGAAGTTGGACTTAGGGGTTCAGGTGGGATTATTTCTCATGTACCTGCCTCCCAGTTGCGTGTCAAAAGCCCTGCCTGTGCTACTCGAGGAGGTAGCCGGGTTGGCGGTGGAGTTCCCTGGACTTATTGTCCTGGGGGACTTCAACCTGCCGTCACTCGGCGAAACCTCTGGGTTGGCACAGGAGTTCATGGCCACCATGACAGCCATGGACCTGACTCAAGTAGTACAGGGTCCGACTCATGAGGGAGGCACGCACCTGACATGGTATTCCTTTCCGAGCAACTGAGTAATGGTCTGAGACTAAGGGGCTTAGATGCGTTGCCTTTGTCATGGTCAGACCATTTCCTACTATGGCTTGACTTCCTGGCTCCAATCCTTCCCCGCAGGGAGGCAGAACCAATTAAGATGTTCCGCCCCAGACGCCTGATGGACCCAGAGGGCTTTCAGACGGCGCTTGGGGTTATACCAGAGGCACTTGTCAACAGTTCGGCAGAGTCTCTTGCGGAAGCCTGGAACAAGGCCGCAGCGGAGGCTCTTGACCGGATTGCGCCTTTGCGACCTCTCCGAGGCGCTAGACCCCGTAGAGCTCCATGGTTCAACGAGGAGCTCTGGGAGTTGAAATGCCAGAAGAGACGTCTAGAGAAGCGATGGAGGAAGAGTAGGTCTGAATCCGACCGAACACTTGTAAGAGCTTTTATTAAGACTTACAAAGTGGCGCTCAAGGCGGCAAGATGCGCGTACCATGCCGCCTTGATTGCATCAGCAGAATCCCGCCTGGCCGCTCTGTTTAGGGTGACCCGCTCCCTTCTTAACCAGGGGGGAGTTGGGGAGCCCTTGCAGAGTAGTGCCGAGGATTTTAACACGTTTTTCGCTGATAAAGTCGCTCGGATCCAGGCCGACCTCGACTCCAATTGTGAAACAGAGTCGACTGACAACGAGTCAGTCGAGGTGACTGGGGCACGTACTTGTCCACCTGTCTGGGAAGAGTTTGATCTGGTGACACCTGATGAAGTGGACAAGGCCATTGGAGCTGTGAGTTCTGCCACCTGTTTACTGGATCCGTGTCCCTCCTGGTTGGTTTCGGCCAGCAGGGAGGTGACGCGGAGCTGGGCCCAGAAGATTACCAACGCTTCCTTGGGGAGGGGAGTTTTTCCATCACTCTATAAAGAAGCGCTCGTGCGCCCCCTCCTCAAGAAGCCCTCCCTGGACCCAGCTGTGCTTAACAACTATCGTCCAGTCTCCAACCTTCCCTTTATGGGGAAGGTTGTCGAGAAGGTGGTGGCACTCCAGCTCCAGTGGTCCTTGGAAGAAGCCGATTATCTAGGTCCCCAGCAGTCGGGTTTCAGGCCCGGTTACAGCACGGAAACCTCTTTGGTCGCGTTGATGAATGATCTCTGGCGGGCCTGGGACAGGGGTTTATCCTCTGTCCTGGTGCTCCTTGACCTCTCAGCGGCTTTCGATACCATCGACCATGGTATCCTTCTGCACCGGCTGGAGGGGTTGGGGGTGGGAGGCACTGTCCTTCAGTGGTTCTCCTCCTACCTCTCTGGCCGGTCGCAGTCGGTGTTAGTGGGGGGTCAGAGGTCGACTCCTAGGTTTCTCCCTTGTGGGGTGCCTCAGGGGTCGGTCCTCTCCCCCCTGCTATTCAATATCTACATGAAATCGCTGGGCGAGATCATCCAAGGACATGGGGTGAGGTATCATCAATATGCGGATGATACCCAGCTTTACATCTCCACCCCATGCCCAGTCAACGAAGCGGTGGAAGTGATGTGCCAGTGCCTGGAGGCTGTTGGGGCCTGGATGGGTGTCAACAGACTCAAGCTCAACCCGGATAAGACGGAGTGGCTGTGGGTTTTGCCTCCCAAGGACAACTCCATCTGTCCGTCCATCACCCTGGGGGGGGAATTATTGACCCCCTCAGAGAGGGTCTGCAACTTGGGCATCCTCCTCGATCCACAGCTCACATTAGAAAAACATCTCTCAGCTGTGGCGAGGGGGCGTTTGCCCAGGTTCGCCTGGTGCACCATTTGCGGCCCTATCTGGACCGGGACTCATTGCTCACAGTCACTCATGCCCTCATCACCTCGAGGTTCGACTACTGTAATGCTCTCTACATGGGGCTACCTTTGAAAAGTGTTCGGAAACTTCAGATCGTGCAGAATGCAGCTGCGAGAGCAGTCATGGGCTTACCTAGGTATGCCCATGTTTCACCATCACTCCGCAGTCTGCATTGGCTGCCGATCAGTTTCCGGTCACAATTCAAAGTGTTGGTTATGACCTTTAAAGCCCTTCATGGCATTGGACCAGAATATCTCCGAGACCGCCTCCTGCCGCACGAATCCCAGCGACCAATTAGGTCCCACAGAGTGGGCCTTCTCCGGGTCCCGTCAACTAAACAATGTCGGTTGGCGGGCCCCAGGGGAAGAGCCTTCTCTGTGGCGGCACCGGCCCTCTGGAACCAACTCCTCCCGGAGATTAGAACTGCCCCTACCCTTCCTGCCTTCTGTAAACTCCTTAGAACCCACCTTTGCCGTCAGGCATGGGGGAACTGAAACATCTTCCCCTGGGCATGTTTAATTTATATATGGTATGCTTGTGTGTATGTCTGTTAATATATGGGGTCTTTTTTAAATCTTTAATATTTTAAATTGTCAGATTATTTATGATTTGTTTCCACGTGTTGTGAGCCGCCCCGAGTCTTCGGAGAGGGGCGGCATACAAATCTAAGTAATAAATAATAAATAAATAAATAAATCAGCCGCCGACACCTCTCAGCTGTTAGGCGACCATGGAGCGCACCGGTGCCGCTGCAACCTCAAGGACAGAGAAATGGCAAAATATTTGGGACCCAGAACAAGCCTGAAAGAAGGAGAGAGCCAGAGCGCCTCTCAGCTGACGGGCGGCCGACGGGCGGGCTGCCGGAAGTTGGGCCCGCAATCGGCTTTTCTGATAAATTGGCCGGGCGATGAGAGGCAAGTCGCAAAGGACAAGAAGCCACTATTTTAATCAGCCAGGCCTCCCCTGCACCCATTTTTAGCAATGGAAGGCAGGAAACGCCAGTCCCGACAGCTGCTTGGTGCAAAGAGATGACATGTCTCAGGGCGCAGGCGCAGGAGGCCAGAAAGGAGGGCCACCGTTTTGAAGGCATTTCAGCTACGACGTGCGTACTGCTTGATCTTCACACTTCTACCTTACTGTGAGTAGCAATGGAAGGCAGTCCGGCTGGTGAAAAACTGGCCCCCTCACCTTCAGCCCCAAAAGATAAAGGCAAGGCCAAGGCCAAGGATAAGGCCAAAGATCCACAGGCCTCCTCTTCTGCCTCCCTCGAGGCAGAGAGGCGAATTAAGGCATTAGAGCAGAGGCTGGAGGTGGCCCTCCAACCCTCCGGGCCTACACCTGTGCTACTTATGTGGCAGGCACCTCCGGTCTCAGAACCATGAACCCCTCTGTCCACCCCGGGGCCTACAGGGATGTTGGCAGAACAGGACTGGTCCCCTGAGAGACAGCTGCCCTTCCTGCCTTAGATGGTGCCTTCTCCTGGGCCAGCTTCATCCAGATCAGGGTCCGCAGGCCACCCCTCAAGGAGCATGCAGGGTCCCTCAGCTACCTTTACTCCTACTGCTGCTGGATTCAGAGACCAGCCTGAGACATGGCAACATATGCCTCAGGCCATGCAGGAAATGATAATAAATGCGTACTCTCAAGGAATAGTGGCGGGGGTGCAACAATTTACGCAACACCCACGCCAAACCCAGCCAAGGAATCTCTGGTCTGTACTGCCCCCTTCAGGTTTGGGGTCCTTGACAGAAGAACCTGCCCTGATGGAGGATAGTGATAAGGAGTATGATCTGTCTGATGATGATATAACCCCCGAGCAACAGCAGGCTGTGTGGCTTTTTAAACCAACCCTATTCAAGATTCTTCTCCATAAGATGAAACAAGTGATGGATGTACCAGACATCACTAAGACATCTGGAAACACTGACACGGCTAAGACATCTACCACCCTGTTAAAGGAACCTCAACCCGAATCAGACCATTTCCCATCATCAGAGATTTTCCTTGAAGGAGTAAAACATCCCTGGCAGCATCCTGCAGCAGCAAAAGGCCCCTCTGTTATGGAGAGGAAGTTTTATACCTTTAATGAGGAGGTTGAGAAGCTACTGGAGTTCCCACCGATTGACCAACCAGTGGTGACCCTGGTGTCCCGTGCTTTGGTACCTTCAGAGACAAGTGACAGTTTAAAACCAGAGGACAGGAAGGCAGAGACATTACTACGTAAAACACACCTGATGTCCAGTTGGGCATTTCGAGCGGCAGCCTCAGCATCCTTCTTCAATAGGGCCTCGATAATGTGAATTCAAGAAATGCAATCCCAACTGGGGCCCGACGAGGGTCGTCTACGCCAGGATTTGAGTAAGTTGCAAGCTGCAGCGGAATTTTTGGCTGATGCCACTCTCCACGTGGCAAAGTTTTTGGCGAGAAGCATGGCGACCACTCTTTCTTCACTGTGCCTTCTATGGTTGAGAAACTGGCAGGCCGATTTAAAATCTAAATGGCACTTGGCCTCGGCCCCCTTTCAGGGCTCTCAACTGTTCGGGGATGTACTGGAGTCAGTCCTCATAGAGGACAGGGACAAAAAGAAGGTACTCCCCAAGGCTCACAGGTGACAGGACCATTGGTCCACCCCCTATGCAAGACGACAGTCCTTTCGCTAGGACCCTACCTCCACTGCAGGCCAAAATACGAGGCCTTACTCACAAGGACAGTATAGCCAGTCGTCATTCAGAAACGATCGCAGATCGTTCTAGGATAGATCAAGAGGCTACCACCAGGCAAGACACCCCTTTAGAGGTGGTAGTCAGAGGGGATTCAAACGCTCCAAGTGACTCAGCCACACTTCAGCCCATAGGAGGCAAGCTGCGTCTCTTCAGTACCTCCTGGCGGAGCACATCCTCTGACAAATGGGCATTAGCCAGTCTCACAAGGACTACATCTGGAATTCCTTTAGCCCCCACCCAATCGCTTTCTACACTGCCCTGTGCTCTGAAACCCTCAAAAGAGAGCACAACTACACCAAGAAATTGCACATCTTTTGGACATTCAGGGGATAGAAAGGGTGCCACGTCATGCCGAGGGCACGGGTTTCTATTTTCAGTAGTCTTCCTAGTTCCCAAGGCTTCAGGAGGCTGCAGAATGATCCTCAACTTAAAACAGTTGAACACATCCATATGTTACAAGAGGTTCAGAATGCACTCTCTCCAGACAATCTTGGCATCAATTCGCCCACAGGACCTTCTTACGTCCATAGATTTGAAACAGGCATACCTCCACGTCCCCATTTACCCGACGCATCGGAGGTTCCTGTGTTTTTGTTTGGACGGGACTCACTACCAGTATCGGGCCATGCCTTTCGGCCTTTCATCGGCCCCACGAACATTTACAAAGTTACTAGACGTCCTGACGTCCTGACGGCCAACCTCTGGTCGCGATCCATCCATTTGATGGCCTACCTGGATGACATAATTATACTGTCCAAGTCCCCATGTCGGGTGAGGGAGGACGTGGCCCTAACCATTCAAACATTGGAGAAACACGGTTTCACCATCAACAAGGAAAAGAGCCACCTTTTGCCCACGACCTAGCTATTACATCTGGGCTCCATGATAAACACTGTATCGGGTACCATGTCCCTTTCCCCAGAAAGACAGGTCAACATCCACCATCTAATTTCCAGGCTTCAACACCGGAGACAGGTGCCTCTCTCCTTGTTGTCCAAGATACTTGGAACCTTAGTGTCAGCCATAGGCATAGTGCCATGGGCTCGACATCACATCAGGATCTTACAGTGGTTCCTTCTCCCAGCACAGAGGGCCAAGATGAGTCATTCTCACAAGCGGGTCAAGCTTCCTCGAGAGGTCAGAGAGTCGTTGAGGTGATGGATATCTCTAGCCCTACTGTGGGGGTCCTCCTTCTGCATACAAGATCGCGTCATTCTCACCACAGACGCAAGCCTTTTGGGCTGGGAGGCTCACATCGGACCCCACATTGCTCAAGGACTCTGGACCACAGAAGATTTGACTCTGGTCAATATCAACTTTCTCGAGCTCAAAGCAGTTTTTCTTGCCCTCCAGTCCTTCAGTTCTCTAGTTTCGGGCAGACACGTATTGGTGTTAACAGACAATGTCGCGACCAGGGCCCACCTGAACCATCAAGGGGGCACGAAGTTGCTGTGCCTTATGAGGGAGACCACGAATCTGTTCACCTGGGCCAAGATTAATCTGGCCTCCTTGACTGCAGAACATATCGCCCAAACCAGCAACCTACAGGCAGACTAGTTAAGCAGGGTGACCATAGATCCCTCAGAGTGGAAATTGGATCTGGAACTATTTCAGAGAATAGTTCTTTGATTCAGAACTCCGTTGGTGGATCTTTTTGCTACCGACATCAACACCCAGTTCTCAAGATTTTACTCCTGGTTTCCTTCGCCGGGGGCAGAAAAGGTCAACACTCTACTGACTTCCTGGCCCCAGGGCCTCTTGTACGCATTCCCCCCGACGAGCCTCATTCAGAGGGTAGTGGACAAGATACTGGAAGAAGGAGTGGAAGTGCTAATGGTGGCTCCCCATTGGCCTCGCAGACCATGGTTCTCGGATCTAGTAGACCTGTCAGTATCCCCTCTGTGGAGGATCCCAGATCAGGACATCTCTCTCAGCCAGGGGACTTTACATCATCCAGATCCCCAGTGGTTTCAACTAACAGTCTGGCACTTGAGAGGACCAGACTGAAAAGACAACAATTATCAGACAAAGTCATTGTTACTATGCAGGCCACTCGCTGTCCCTTGACGTCCAGGATTTACCAGGCGACATGGTCGGCCTTCTGTGACTTTTGTGCCACACAACAAACTGATCCTAGGGAAGCATCAGTGATTCCAGTTTTAGAATTCTTGCAGGCGGGGATTGATCGGGGTTTGGCCCCTAACACGCTGAGGAGACAAGTGGCGGCTCTGTTGACTATTATTCAGCTGACTGAAGTCTGTTCGTTGGCACACCACCCATGGGTGAGGAACTTCATCCGAGGAGCCTCTAACAAACACTCCCCGCCGATCCACAGGTTTCCTTCTTGGGTCCGTTCACTCATCTTACGGGTGCTCACGAGACCCCACTTCGAGCCCCTGAGATTGATTCCTCTTCGTTTGCTTTCCATTAAGATGGCATTCCTCATAGCGATAACTTCTGCTCATATAGTGTCTGAACCTGCGGCTCTATCTACTCGTCCGGACCTCTGTATCTTTTATCCGGATAGAGTCATTTTAAGGTTAGACCCCTCCTTTGTACCCAAGGTAAACTCCACCTTCCATAGGAAACAAGAACTCGTGCTTCCTGACTTCTGTACTCATGGTGACCATCCGGCAAAGCTCAGGTGGCATAAGGTCGATGTCAGATGAGCATTGAAGATCTACATTAGGAGGACTGAGACATTCAGGAAGTCGGAAATGTTGTTTGTGTCCTTTTCCCAACACAAAATGGGACTGGGAGTGTCATCAACATCCATCAGCCAGTGGCTTCGTGAATGTATCAGCGAAGCATACGAGACAAGCGCCCAATCCCCGCCGCCGAGGGTGACAGCCCATTCGACCCGGAGTGCAGCTACGTCGTCAGCATGGTCCACACAAGCGTCTATTGAGGACATTTGCCGAGCAGCGACCTGGGCGGCTCCTTCCACATTTATTCGTCATTACAAGTTGGACTCTTTTGCTTCGGCAGAGGCCACATTTGGGAGACGAGTTCTACAGCAGGTTTCTTTTTATTAAAAAGTAGAAAAGTAAATATGTCACAAGGGACAAATGAAAAATACATCTTCACATTATGGCTGCTAATACAGGAATGAATAGCAAAATATGGAGAAAAAGATAAAGACGGATGTGGGGTATAATGACGTGGCAAGATTTTACATCATAGTAGGAAGTTCTAATAAAACACACATGCACAGTTAACTATTTAATTACTGAATGTCTCTGAATGTCAATATTCAGCGTGACACCCTTTCTGTGGCAGTCATCAAGGACATCGGTTCACATAAGGCACATTTTCTTGGATAGGTATTTGTGTTGGTCAGCTGGCAGTGGTTTATTCAGCATGTCAGCAATTTGTTCAGTTGTGGGCACATAAAGTAATTTCACGAATCCTTGTTTTATGTATTCTCTTGCATTCTTATATCTTATGTCGATGTGCCGTGAACGTGATCCAACATATTCAGTTTCAGATATGAACGTAACTGAAACCTTATCCTCCACAATAACAATTGGTTTCATGGGATCGCCCCAAATACTATCAACAAGAGCAGAAACACAGGTTAATGCATTACAACAATCAGAAACACAAGCATATTCAGCTTCAATGGAAGAACAAGAAATAAAATTCTGCTTTCTAACTTTCCAATAAATTGGACAACCATTCAAAAACATTATATAACCAGAAGTACTTTTTCATGTTTCTTTATCACCTGCCCAATCAGCATCTGCATAACAAATTAACTCAGGAAACTTGTCGTGTTTCGGCTCTAGGAACAACTTCATGTTCTTCGTGTGCTTCATGTATCTCAGCAGTCTCTTTATGCATGTCCAGTGAAATGTAGTTGCTTTGCCAACGTATCTTGACAAAAGATTCACACTAAGTGAAATGTTGGGTCTGGTCCAACTGCTAATGTATAACAGTGACCCAACGACTGACCGATAAAGTGTTTGGTTTTCAAATTGAGGACTATCTTGTTGTGTCAACCTGTAAAAATCAGCTTGCATTGGAGATTGACATGGATGTGCATCAGTCATGTTGCAATTGTGAAAAAGTTGATCAATCTTGTTCTCTTGTGAAAGGCAAAACCCCTTCTCAGTTTTTTCAATCTGAACCCCTAGATAATCATGTATGTGCCCTAAGCTTTTCAACGTAAAATGTCTTTCTAAACCTTTTGCAAAAACTTCACTCATACGTTTGTTAGGACCAATGTAAACAATGTCATCAACATAAACAAGTATAATTTCATAAACGTTACCTTGCCCTTTTGTAAACACGCATTCATCAGAGTCGGACTTAATAAAGCCCATTGAATTTAGCTTGTCAATCAGACAACAATGCCACATGAGGACGGACTGTTTTAATCCATAAAGACTCTTTTTCAGGAACCAGACATCCCCTTCTTGATCCTGGAACCCTGGTGCGCTCTTCACCTAGATTTCTTCATTTAAATCAGCATTCAGATAAGCAGTTTCAACATCAAATTGGTAAACTTCTAAATTCAAGGCAATAGCTGTGGTTAAGGCAATTTTGACACTTTCATTTTTAACTGTAGGTGAAAAGGTATCTGTGTAATCTTTGGGATACTCCTGTGAATAGCCTTGTGCTACTAATCTTGCTTTGTATATTTTCTCACCATTTGGTTTTTGTTTAATTCTGTAGACCCATTGTGTACCAATAATCTTCTTGTTCATTGGAGGCTCAACATATTGAAACACTTTAAGTTTCTTTAAACTGTCCAGTTCATTTTCCATAGCCTCATACCATTTTTCTTGTTCAGACTCAGGTAAATGTTTTATTTGAGAAAAGTTTTCAGGAGGAAGTGTAACATTGTTACAAAGAAAAGGAAAAGGTTTGTGTAATACTTGCTGTTGGTATCTCTTTGGAGGAATTCCTTTTGTGGTCCTCTCTGAACGTCTTGGAAGTGTGGTCCATCCTTCATCTTGGTCATCTCCATCTCCAATTGCATCGCTAGGAACATCATCTGCGACTGTTGAAGAACAGTCTTTTGTAGAAACAACATCTGGAACAGCTGCCTGTGGATCAGGTTGCACTGTACCTTGAACATCATCCTTAGGAAAATAAACTGAAGTGTATTCTGGACCAATTTGTATCCTCCTCAAATTTAGCTGAATTGGAAATAACAGCTCTGTGATTAGTGTCAGCAAATTTGTAATACTTAGAACTTTCATCAAAACCTATAAATCTCAGTCTTTCTGCTACTGGATCTCCTTTCTTTCTTTGTACCAGCGGAATATTAACCATGGCATATGAGCCAAAAATGTGGAGGTTTTGAATATTAGGCTTCTTTGCATGAAGCATGTAGTAAGGAGTTTGATTTAAGACTCTGCTCCAAGTGCGGTTAAAAATGTAATTAGCATAACTGAGTGCTTCACCCCAGTAGAGATTGTTGAGATCAGCATCTTCTAGAAGGCAACAGAACATAGTGTATAAGGCGCCTTGGTGGCTTTCTGCAATACGATTGTGGTTTGGGGTTGAAGCTTGATGATGGATTCTGTTTCTCTTCATCCATCCTTGGAATTGCTGGGACATGAATTCTCCACCACGATCACTTTGTATTCTTCTGATGCGGACACCATGTTGAGTGAGTACCTCTGCAGCAAAGTCTTTAAAGATCTGAAAAGTCTCAGATTTTTGTTTCATTAGGCATACATACCCATATCTAGAATAACTATCAACAGTAGTCAAGAAATACTTACAATTACTTTTAGTAGGCCAAAATGGACCGACGATGTCGGTATGAACCAAATCAAAAATGCATGTAGACAAATGTGTGGCATGCTTAGCAATAGGTGCAGCTTTAGATTTAGAAGAATTGCAAACAGAACAGTCTAAATGAATTTTGCAATTACTATCAACCTTAAAACCATTTACAAATTCAGGCATCTTGGATAGGACTGGATAAGATGCATGGCCCAAACGGCGGTGCCATCGATGAACACACCTTGAATGAAGAGATTTGTTTGTTAATTCAGGTTTAACATTTGCAACATCATGTGGAACCTCTTGAACCTCATTGGCTTTAGGAGCCTTTGTTTCTATAGTGGCAACAGGTTTTCTCTCTGGACCTGTGATTTCGCCCTTTGGAACTTTTATACTTACATCAACTTTTACATGAGGATTTGGCTTTAAGTAGTAAACACCTCTAATTGGAAAAGCAGTAGCAATGACTTTTCCGTTCTTGACAATGCAGCCTTCATTTAGTTTAAAAGTTACTTCAGAACCTAAGTCTTCATTTAGGCGATATGTGCTGAGTAAGTTGCTTGTAGCTTGTGGAACATATAGAACATGTGGAATCATTTGGTCTAATTCTTTTATGTAGACAGTTCCTTCACCTTTGACTTTGCATAAGTGATTTGACACTGCATGTCATTCTTTAATATCAGTCTTATGAAATTCTGTGAAAAGTTCTCTTTGGTAGGTGATATGAAAAGCTGCTCCACTGTCTAATGTCCATAAATGTCGAATGTTGTACTGTGGACTTTTTTGTGGAACATTGCTCAGGACCAAAGAATTGATGTAAGGACGTGGCTCACCTCTAGAGCCTCGTTGAGATGATCTGTAGTTGCTGGAGCTTCTGCTTCTGGAACCCCTAGGATCTGTTCCTCTGGGCTGAGCAGGATATTGGGAGCATTGAGAATCACCAGATTGAGAGCATTGAGAGTCACCAGATTGAGAGCGTTGAAAATCTGTTCTTCTAGGCTGATTGTGCCATGGATTGTGCCCCTTTGTTGGTAGCCACGACTCATTGTAGGTTTGGAACCAGGTGCTGTAGTTTTGAGTCTACTTTGCATAATCACTTCTTCTTCTGTTAAAAGCTTACATACTCTGGACGTAGTTCTTTGAGCCAAAGGTATGTTGTTATACTTTGTAATGGCATCTTTCCATTCATAATTTAAAGATGTGATTATCGCAGATGCCATCTGAATGTCATCAATCTGATAGCCTCTCTCTATCAGATCCTTTTGCATTGCTAGAAGTTTAGATAAGTGTGGAGCAATTTTCTCTCCAGGCTTTAATTTTGAAGTAAAAAATTCAGTAAACAATAAGCATGTTCCTTCGGCTGAAACTGGTCTATAAAGTTCATCTAGAGCTGTGATCAAGTCACTTGCAGTGATATCATGTGGAAATTTACCTGATAGATCTGTGTCCAAAGACATAAGTATCAAGATGGTTGCTCTAGTATTAAAAGCTCTTTCTTCTTCAGTCCACTGTCTATTGGGTGGATCAAAAGCCATGTGATCAACACCTTCAGCAAGTAAAATCAATCTTATTTCATGCAACCAAGTTTTATAATTTTGTCCATTATTCTTTAATCTTGACTCACCTTTCAATGGTGATAAAGTAACGGCTTGCCTTTGAGCTGCAGCTGGTACTGCTACTGGTTGTGGCATCTGGGGTACTTGGACCGGTGTCAGTTGAATTTGAAGAACTGGAACTTGTGGCTGTTGGTCCTATTGCATCTGCACACTTTGACTTGCTTGCGGCACTTGTGGCTTAATTGAAGGATAATAATGAACAACGTGTTCTCCATACTTTAAAGATTGATCTGAAATAGAACTTGGCAATTGCTTGAGATGAGAAACAGTTTTATATTTAATATATTGTATTCCACTAGATGGTACTGCAGGATAACTTTTGGGATTTTCTTCTCTGTTTATAAATGTGGCACTTAGACTTTCGGTTTCTGGTTTGTTTACACTTACTGGTGGCTCGATAGACACTGTTTCAAGCTCTCTCTCTAATAGGTCATTTGAATATCTCTTAGTTTATTTAATTGTTTTCTATATTTAAAAATGTCATCCAGAGAACAGTGTATTGTTTGTTTCTCTTTTTTATCTAGATTAATTCCTCTCTGCTGATAGAAGTCTGAGACAAAGGCTTGGGTATCTTGGAGGGTTTGTTCTAAGCGTGGTATTAAGCTATTTACTCTGTCAATATCATTGATTGAATCCAGACTGCTAGCTGAACTTCTTACAGACTCTCGGTCATTGAAATGTCTTAGTTTCGCTTTTGCCTTTAGCAAGGCGCCATGTTGAATTGACACACTACATTCAGAAATTGGCTCAGAGGAGCTCATTACAGCTTCTAAATTGCTTGGGTCATAAATCAGCTGACCTGAGCTGTCTCCTAGTTTTCCAGAATTCACAATAGCAGTTATCTTTTCCATCTCAGCACTTGAAATTGGGTTATAAATTTTACTCACGCTTTGGAGTGTTTCTGGATTCTCCGTTGCAGAGAAGACTGAATGTCTCTGAATGTCTCTGGGTCTGTCAATAGTCAGTGTGACAATGAGGGCATGAGCGACTGTGAGCAATGACTCCCTGTCCAAATAGGGCCGCAACTGGTGCACTAGGCGAACCTGTGCAAACGCCCTGCTCACCACAGCCGAAAGATGATGTTCCAATGTTAGCTGTGGATCGAGGAGGGCGCCCAAGTTGTGGACCCTCTCGGAGGGGGTCAATAATGCCTAATACCTAATAAAGTTCTTTTCTTTTTTAAAGATGCATTCATTTTCCTCCATTCTTCAGAGTATCAGGGAGGGAGATTTTCTAGCCTCCATGGACATTACAGAAGCTTACCTTCATGTTCCTATCCAGCCAGAACACAGGCAGTTCCTGAAACTTTGTTACACCGGGTGCCATTTTCAATATTCCACCCTCCCTTTTGGCCTGGCTTCACCCCCTACCCCGGTACTTTCACCAAGATCATGGCAGCCCTGGCTGCATACATTAGGATGCTTCTTATAAGAATTCAGTGCTACCTGGATGACTTACTCATCCAGGTGGCCTCCCTGATGGCCGCAGAAAAGGACCTGGCAATGACTATTCAGGTCCTTCGGGAGCATGGGTTTTCTGTAAATTTGGCCAAATGCCACCTGTTTCTCTTCACCAGACTGGTTCACCTGGAAGCACTCATAGACTCTGTCTCAGATCAGGTCTTCCTTTCCCAGGACCAGCAGGACAGCATCAGGACCCTTACAGACCATGTGTGGAGGGATGGGTCTGCTCCCCAGGCACTCCTATCCCAAATCCTGGGGAAGATGATCTTCTGCCTGGACATTGTACCCAGGGCAAGGTTTCACATTTGTCCTACCAGAAGGGGAGTCAGGGAACCTCTCAGTTGAGTCAGGGAACCTTCAGTCCCTGCAGTGTTGGGGATCAAGTGCTCTCTCCAGGGGTTGCTTCTTCAGGGACCAGGATAGGTTGACAATTTTGTCAGATGCCAGCCTGCTAGGATGGGCAGTCTACTTGGGGTTGAGGGTCACCCAAGGTCAATAGTGTCCACAGGAGCTCCAGCACAATATCAAGTGGCTGGAGCTCAGGGTGGCTCAGTTAGTCCTGCTGGCTTTCCAACAGGTCATCAGGATTGCCATGTCCTCCTCCTAAGAGATAATGGGCCACAAAGGTCCTTATTTTGTTTGTTTGATTGATTGATTGATTGATTTTTATGCTGCCTTTCTCCTTAGACTCAGGACAGCTTACATCATGTTAGCAATAGCACTTTTTTAAACAGAGCCAGCATATTGCCCCCATAATCTGGGTCCTCATTTTACCCACCTCAGAAGGATGGAAGGCTGAGTCAACCTTGAGCTGGTGATGAGATTTGAACCGCTGACCTACAGTTCTACAGTCAGCTTCAATGGCCTGTAGTACAGCACTCTACCTGCTGCGTCACCCCGGCACATAAATTGGCAGTGGAGTACCTGGTCTTTCCTGCTCATGGAGGAATCAGAGGCTCTGTTCAATTGGGCAGAGGCCAACCCGGAGTGTCTCAAGGCAGATCACATTGTGGGGGTGGAGAATGTCCATGCAGCTGGCTGAGCAGGGCCACAGCACCAGTCAGTGTCTCTTCTTGGAACTGTCAAACTGGTTCTCATGCCCAACCCTGGATCTGTTTGTCCCCCTGGCAAACTCATAATACCCATGCTTTTTCTCCCAGTTCCCAACTCAGGGGGCAGAGGGGGTGGATTCCCTTTGTTGCCCTTCACCCAAAAAGCTGCTGAATGCATTCCCTCCCCTTCCCCTCATCCAAGCTCTGTTCAGGAAGGTCCTTTAGGAGAAGGCAGAGATCATTGTGGTAGCACCCTATTGGCCCAGGGGATCATGGTTTGTTAACCTTGGTCTGTCAGTCACCTGCCCTTGGTGTATTCCCTCAGAGAAAGTCACTCTGTCCCAGGGGGCTATCGTCCATCCAGAGCTGCAGTGATTCCAATTCACCATCTGGAGGTTGAGCAGCAAATGCTGAAGTGGGAGATCTTTTCTCAGCAGTGTGTGTGTGTCATCATCCAGGTGGTGAGGCAGCCACCCACAATTTGCATTTATAAGGTGACCTGGTGTTCCTTCTCAATCTGGTGCGTCAGATGGAATCAGGACCCAGTTTCAGCATCAGTGGCAAATGTCTTGGACTTCCTCCATAAAAGGCCTCTTCAGGGTCTTTTCCCCAACACCTCGAGGTACCAGGTGGCACAACTGGGTTTGGTCCTGCAGGTTTTTCCCCTCTGAGTTTTCTAGCTAGTTATGCCAGGTGGCCACCCACAATTTATTCAGGAGGCCTCTAACCTTAGGTCCCCTGGGATTCACAGGTTCCCCACTTGTGATCTCTCAAAAGGTCTGCAGGCCCACACCCTTCCTCCCTTCAAGCTACTTAGGGAGACCAACCTTCAAATTCTCTCTCTGAAGCTGGTCTTCTGGTGGCTATAGGGACCTTCATGTTTTCCAAGACCTAGTCACCCCTTGGAATGCAAATGGGATACTCTATATGTAAGAAAGATGCTCCACATTTCCATCTCCAGGACCTTGTCATTCCAGAAGTCAGAATCACTATTTGTTTCAATCTTGCCATCAACTCTGGCCCAAAAGGTAACACCTTCCATGGTGAGTTGATGGCTGAGGATCTGTATAACCAAGCCCTATGAGCTTCAGTCGCTCCCAGTGCCGGCCCACTCAACTCCCAGTCACAGCCCACTCAACTAGAAATACAGCCTCTTTCACAGCCTGGGCTTCTCAGGCATCAGTAGAGGAGATTTGCTGGGCAGTGACCTGGTCATCCCATTCCCCTTTATCAGACACTACATGTCTATGCTTATGCCTCATCTGATGCTGTCTTTAGCAGGTGCGTCCTCCAATGGTTTTAGTTGAAGCAGATTGTTTTCTTTCCTTGAGACTGCGAAACTGCTTTATTATTATTATTATTATTATTATTATTATTATTATTATTATTATTTAGATTTGTATGCCGCCTCTTTCCATGGACTTGGGGCGGCTCACAACAGTGATAAAAACAATACATGGTAACAAATCTAATAATTAAAATCTAAAATAACAGTTTTACATTACAAAGTATAAAAAGAAGAAAGAAAAAAAAACCCAGTAGATAAAATACATACACACAGTCAAATCATGCACAAAGTTACATAGGCAAGGGGGGGATGTCTCAGTTCCCCCAAGCCTGATGACAGAGGTGGGTTTTAAGGAGTTTACGAAAGGCAAGGAGGGTGGGGGCAGTCCTAATCTCTGGGGGGAGTTGATTCCAGAGGGTCAGAGCCGCCAAAGAGAAGGCTCTTCCCCTGGGTCCCGCCAGATGACATTGTTTAGTTGATGGGACCCGGAGAAGACCAACTCTGTGGGACCTAACCGGCCGCTGGGATTCGTGCAGCAGAAGGTGGTCTCACAGATATCCTGGTCCGGTGCCATGAAGGGCTTTATAGATCATAATCAACACTTTGAATTGTGACCAGAAACTGATCGGCAACCAATGCAGACTGCGGAGTGTTGGTGTGACATGGGCATACTTAGGAAAGCCCATGACTGCTCTCGCAGCTGCATTCTGCATGATCTGAAGTTTCCGAACACTTTTCAAAGGTAGCCCCATGTAGAGAGTGTTAAAATAGTCGAACCTCGAGGTGATGAGGGCATGAGTGACTGTGAGCAGTGAGTCCCGATCCAGATAGGGCCGCAACTGGTGCAACAGGCGAACCTGGGCAAACGTCCCCCTCGCCACAGCTGAAAGATGGTTCTCTAATGTGAGCTGTGGATCGAGGAGGATGCCCAAGTTGCATACCTTCTCTGAGGGGGTCAGTAATCCCCCCAGGGTTATGGATGGAGAGATGGAGTTGTCCTTGGGAGGCAAAACCCACAGCCACTCCGTCTTATCAGGGTTGAGTTTGAGTCTGTTGACACCCATCCAGGCCCCAATAGCCTCCAGGCACTGGAACATCACTTCCATTGCTTCATTGACTAGACATGGGGTGGAGATGTAAAGCTGGGTATCATCCGCGTACTGATGATACCTCACCCCATGCCCTTGGGTGATCTCACCCAGCGGTTTCATGTAGATATTAAATAGCAGGGTGGAGAGGACCGACCCCTGAGGCACCCCACAAGGGAGAGACCTCGAGGTTGACCTCTGACCCCCCACTGACACCGACTGCAACTGACCAGAGAGGTAGGAGGAGAACCACTGAAGAACAGTGCCTCTCACTCCCAACCCCTCCCGCCGGCGCAGAAGGATACCATGGTCGATGGTATTGAAAGCTGCTGAGAGGTCAAAGAGCACCAGAACAGAGGATAAACCCCTGTCCCGGGCCCTCCAGAGATCATCCATCAACGCGACCAAAGCAGTTTCTGTGTTGCAACCGGGCCTGAAACCCGACTGTTGAGGACCTAGATAATCAGCTTCTTCCAAGGACCACTGGAGCTGGAGCGCCACCACCTTCTCAACAACCTTCCCCATAAAGGGAAGGTTGGACACTGGGTGATAGTTATTAAATACGGCTGGGTCCAGGGAAGGCTTCTTGAGGAGGGGGAGCACAAGTGCCTCCTTGTAGGGAGCCGGAAAGGACCCCCTCCCCAATGAAGCATTAACAATCTCCTGGACCGTGTCACCTCCCTGCTGGCTGAAACCAGCCAGGAGGGACAGGGATCCAGTAAATAGGTGGCAGAACTCACAGCTCCAATTGGCCTTGTCCAAAATATATCCCATCCTGGACTCCCCTGTTGATCAGAGCACAGAAAATGGACATTGGTTCTTACCTGATATGTCCATTCTCATGCGGATTAACAGGGGAGTCCAGTGTGTGGTCTGGTGGCTTGCCAGGTGGTAAGGTGTTTTTTTTTTTTTGGTGTTTTGCGGTTGATGTTGCTTATTTCTTGTTCCAGAGTTCTCTTTAGTTTGAGTACAGTTCTTGATAGGCTTCGGCTTCATTTCCAAACTAGAGACCATGACCAGGGAGGTGTGTCTTCAGTTAAATCAATGCAATCATAGAACTAGTGATGACCCATCTTGGACTCCCTTGTCAATCCGCATGAGAACGGATGTATCAGGTAAGAATCAATATCTATTCTACAGAATAATATGTTATTTATCTTAGTTAAAATGGCAATTAAGTTACAAATCTTCTTGAAACTACATAGAACATTTGATGCATTTTAATCAAACAAAATTGAAAGTACCAAATAGGCTATGGAAAAATAGTGCACAAATATAAAGCCGACTTATTTTTAAAATTGTTTTGACTATAATCGATTTACTCTGAGCCAAACTTCCAACACCCAAAATTAAAAGTTCAAGTTAAAACATGAAAAAGTTCAAAAGTTCAAAAGTTCAAAACACAGCTGGAAACAATACATTTGATATACCTAATCCCTATTGTTTAATGTTGGGTTTTTGCTTTTAAATGCCAGTGCACAGCATGCAAGCTGTTGCCTCCTGTTGTGCAACCCAGGGCACTTTGGATGTCAGAGGGGTGGGGATGGAGAGAAACGTTCTGTCTATATGAAAAAAAGCTGACAGGTCAAAGTGCTTTTAGAGATCTTTTTTAAGAAATTGTGTGCTAAAGAGAGCAAAAAGCATGCTATGTGTGCTGGCAAAAGCTTGCAGTTATTCAAGTTTTTATCTCTTAATGAATAAAGACTGCTGAAGTAAGGATTAGATAATTGAGTTTATAATTAATTAGCCATAACCCTCATCAGATAAAGCTTGTCAGGATTTTTTTTTTAAATCTCCTTCTTTCCTCAGGGCCTGCCCTTCTTTGTCCTTGTCTGACAGCCTGCACTTATCTTAGGCTTTCTCCAGACTTTTGCCCATCAAAACCTCACCTTCCCTTTTGCTGTTTTTGGTGGTCAACTGAGACCCTTATTGTAGCATTTAGTTCACAATCAACTAGCTGTCTTGTGCTGGGATGATGAATTAGCAGTAGGAGGTAACAGAGAGGTGATTTCAGATTTGCTCACTGATAGCTTATAGAGCTTTTTTCCTGTTTCTTAGGCATCCTTATCTGCTGACACAAAGAGGTCAAAAAGGTAGCTGTAGTAAATATATATCTTTCCCCCTGTATATTAGGTTATTTCAAAGAACTCTTAATTTCTTCTATGTGCGTGATTTTATAATAATACTGATAAAATAAATGGGATTTTGTACTGTATGGATGTCCTTATCTCCCTTTCTTTCTAGTATACATTTGATTGTCTTATAATGGTGCCTACCTGGGTCTGCAACTGCATCAAAGCTTGCAGCATCAAAGACATCTAATTCTAGTTGGTCTTCAGCGTGTATTTGTTCCAAGTCACTTACTGAATGCCTTTTGGATTTTAAAAATATTTAAAATAATATTTTAATAAAAGTTAATTTTAGAAAGCTTTCTCTGTTGTAGAGACTACAAAAATATTATTATTATTTAGAATTTCAATGCTGAATATGTAAATAATTTTGTAGAAAGTAGAATTATTAGGGTGTTGTTGTTTTTGCAAGTACAGTGGTACCTCATCTTACGAACTTAATTTGTTCCGTGACGAGGTTCGTAAGGTGAAAAGTTCGTAAGATGAAACAAGGTTTCCCATAGGAATCAATGTAAAAGCGAATAATGCATGCAAGCCCAAAACTCACCCCTTTTGCCTTACACCACTGGAAATCGCTGCCTCTGGACTTATGTTTATTTATTTATTTATTTATTTGTTAGATTTGTATGCCGCCCCTCTCCGAAGACTCGGAGTGGCTCACAACAATAAATTATGTTGCCAGCCGAAGCGCCCATTCATGCACTGCTGGAATTCCCCTGAGGCTCCCCTCGCTGGAAAACCCTACCTCTGGACTTCCGTGTTCTTGCGATGCTGCAATTTCCCTGAGCTCCCCTCGCTGGGAAACCCCACCTCAGGACTTCTGTTGCCAGCGAAGCGCCCATTTTTGCGCTGCTGGGATTCCTTTGAGGCTCCACCCATTGGGAAACCCCACCTCTGGACCTCTGTGTTTTTGCGATGCTGAGATTTCCTTGAGGCTCCCCTCGCTGGGATTCAAAGCAGCATCAGCAAAAATGAAGGGAATCCCAGCAAGGGGAGCCTCAGGGAAATCACAGCATCGCAAAAACGCGGAAGTCTGGAGGTGGGGTTTTTCTCAGTGAGGGGAGCCTCAGGGGAATCCCAGCAGTGCGAAAATGGGCGCTTCGCTGGCAACAGAAGCTTGGAGGTGGGGTTTCTCAGAGAGGGGAGCCTAAGGAAAACCCAGCAGTGCAAAAATGGGTGCTTCGCTGGCAACGGAAGTCCAGAAATGGGGTTTCCCAGGAAGGGGAGCCTTTGGCTGGCAACGGAAGTCCAGAGGTGGGGCATCCCAGCTGTGGCGGCTTGGGTTCATAAGGTGAAAATAGTTTGGAAGAAGAGGCAAAAAATCTTAAACACCGGCAAGGTACCACTGTATATGATTCTCTGGTATTCTTTGCATGTAAAAGGCCATCATTGATTTCTTCCAACAAAGTATGCAATGTGTCTTTTTTTTCTCTATTCATCCCACCATTTCTTTCTTTATGCAATGTCACAGTTTAAAAAAAATTGAAGGTTTTTTTAAAAAGTTGTATGCAATTCCTCCCAGTCTGGGTAATGTTGGACTCAAAATTAAGGTGATCAGGCATCCTGCTTTTGGCGGGACAGTCTCGCTTTTAAATAATTTTTCTCATGTCCCGTGGAGTTTTTAAAAAGTCCCAATTTTTGTAAAGAATGCAAGAGAAGCTTCCGGCGGCCCAGTCCTTCGCAGCCTGGTGGTGGTGGCATCTCCTTCCAACTTCTGATCAGTCTCAGCCAGGAGTCGGTGCTATTGCTGCAAGACTACTTGGAGGAGTTTAGCCTGACCCATGTCTGGGAAATGGCTTGTTCCATCATCAATCAAAAGGGAAGGCGCCGGTGTCCTGGGCTTGAATTTTGGGGAGGGGGTGATGTCAGACTATGTAGAGGAGAGTGCATCTGACCTTCTCAGCTTAGGTAGTTACTGCTCCATCTTCTGTCATTCCATTCCCACGGCCCACACTCATTTGGGAAAAGTCTCCCAAGATATAGCTTGGTGGGGGGAGTCACCACTTCAGGAAGGGTTAGGATTCATTTTAGTGAAAAAGGACGTGAATTCCTTTGGACTGCAATGTCCTTGGACTAGAATATAATGTAATAAAGTTGTGATGCTTCTTTTGGTATAATCTTTTTAGATTATCTCTTTTTTCTTCTCCAATTGGTATTGGATTGTGTTGTTGGCTCTGGGACAGCTCCTGCTCCAAGGACTGTGGGGGTTGATATGGGAGAATCCTCACATTATCAGAGGCTGGTTTTACTGCCAACATCTTCCAATAGTGAAGTGTCTGTGTCAGGGGAAGATTCTGGAAGTGAAGTAGGATCAATGGAGGAGGTAATTACAGGCAGCCCATTAGCTAATTACCCCATTATTGAACCATCATCATCATCATCATTATCATCGTTAGATTCAGAAGGGGAGGCATTCATAGATGTTCGCAGATGCAGGTTGATGTCAAGGAAGGAACAAATGCACAAGTGTTATAGGAAATAAGGGAGAACATCTGTGGCTGGGGCAATTAAGCTAATGGTGTTGCAGATAGACTCAATTAGGATCAGCCCGCGTGAGCTGAAATGAGACTAACCACGGAGGTAGATGGAAATAAGCTGCGAGGAAATCTTCAAAACGAAGTTACTTTTATTTAGAAAATGTATAAAAAGTAATAATGCCTGCGAGCAGACAAGAGACACGTCTTTACATCATAAGACTTCTCAAGGAAAGATGGAGTCTTCCTTCTCTTCTGACACAAAGAGGAAATGAGTAAACAGGTTTACATCATAGAAAGGGAGGAGCTACATTAACATACAAGAGTTAACTATTAAACTACTGAATGTTTCTAGATGTCTCTGGAGGCTGTCAATACACAGCATGACACCCCTTCTTTGGCAGTCATCAGGGACATCGGTTCACATAAAGCACATTTTCTTGGAGAGGTATTCGTGTTGGTCAGCTGGCAATGGCTTATTCAGCAGGTCAGCGATCTGTACAGTAGTAGGCACATACTGTATTTTCACGAATCCTTTTTTCACACTTTCTCTGGTATTTCTATACCGGATGTCAATGTGCTGTGAACGAGCTCCAACATATTCAGCTTCAGCTATGTTATGTAACTGAAACATTATCTTCCATAATAACAATGGGTTTCTTGGGACTTTCCCAAATACTATCAATAAGAGCAGAAACAGAGGTTAAAGTATTACAACAATCAGAAACACATGCATATTCAGCCTCAGTTGAAGAGCAAGAAATAAACTTCTGTTTTCTAACTTTCCAAAAAATTGGACAACCATTCAAAAACATTATATAACCAGAAGTACTTTTTTGTGTTTCTACATCACCTGCCCAGTCAGCATCTGCGTAGCAAATCACTTCAGGGTACTTATCATGTTTTGGCTCTAGGAACAACTTCATGTCCTTTGTAAGTTTCATGTATCTCAGCAGTCTCTTTATGCATGTCCAATGGAACATAGTCGTTTTGCCAACATATCTGGACAGAAGGTTCACACTCAGTGAAATGTCGGGTCTTGTCCAACTGCTGATGTACAATAATGATCCAATCACTGACCAATACGGTGTTTGGTTCTCAAATAGAGGATACTCTTGTTGGGCTAACCTGTAAAAATCAGTTTGCATGGGAGAACGACATGTATGTGCATCAGACATATTACAGTTCTGCAAAAGTTGGTCAACCTTACTTTCTTGTGAAAGAGATAACCCTTTCTCAGTTTTCTCAATCTGAACACCTAGATAATCATTAATATGCCCTAGGCTTTTTAAAGTGAAATGTTTTTCTAGACCCCTGGCAAAAGTTTCACTCATGCGTTTGTTGGGACCAATGTAAACAACATCAACATAAACAAGAACAATTTCATAAACTTTACCTTGCCCTTTTGTGAACACGCATTCATCAGAGACGGACTTAATAAAGCCCATTGAATTTAGCTTTTGAATGAGGCAGCGATACCACATGAGGGCGCTATGTTTCAGGACATAAAGACTTTTGTGCAGGTACCAGACATCCCCTTCTCGGTCCTGGAATCCGGGTGCACACTTGACGTAGATCTCTTCATTTAGATCAGCATTCAGGTAGGCAGTCTCAATGTCGAACTAAGAAACCTCTAAGTTCAAAGCAATAGCGGTTGTTAGGGCAATTTTGACACTTTCATTTCTGACAGTGGGTGAAAAGGTATCATTGTAGTCTTCAGGATACACCTGTGAGTATCCCTGTGCTACAAGTCTTGCTTTGTATAGCTTTCCATCATTTGGTTTTTGTTTGACTCTGTACACCCAACGTGTGCCAATGACTTTCTTGTTTGCTGGAGGCTCAACTTGTTGGAACACCTTAAGTTTTTTTAAACAGTGCAGTTCATGTTCCATAGCCTCATACAACTTCTCTTGTTCAGATTCAGGTAAAAGTGTTATTTGATAAAAATTCTCAGGAGGAAGTGTAACATTGTTACATAAGAAAGGAAAAGGAGTGTAAGATACTTGCTGTGCATATCTCTTTGGAGGAGTTCCTTTGGTGGTTCTCTTTGAACGCCTTGGAACCTTGGTCCATTCTTCATCATCATCATCTCCGTCTCCAAGTTCATCATCAGGGACATCATCTGCGACTGTTGAAGACTGTTCATCATCTGGAACATCAGGATCATCTGGGACAGCTGCCTGAGAGTCAGGTTTCGCTGCACCTTCAACATCATCCTTAGGAAAATAAACTGAAGTATCATTACTATGTATACTGGACCAATTAGTATCTTCCTCAAATTTAGCTGAATTAGAAACAACAGCTCTATGATAAGTGTCAGCAAATTTGTAGTATTTAGAGCTTTCATCAAAGCCGATGAATCTCATTCTTTGTGACGCTGGACCTCCTTTTCTTCTTTGATCAAGTGGAATGTTAACAGTGGCATAGCAGCCAAATATGTAGGTGTTTTGAACATCAGGCTTCTTCGTATGAAGCAAGTAATAAGGAGTCTCTTGTATAACGCTACTCCAAGTTCTGTTAACAATATAATTAGCATACCTTAATGCTTCACCCCAGTATGAATTGTCCATGTCAGCATTCTCTAGGAGACGATGAAACATAGTCTGTAGGATTCCTTGTCTTCTCTCTGCAATACCGTTAAGGGCAGGAGATGAAGGTGCTGATGTTTGTTGACGGATTCCATTTCTTTTCATCCATCCTTGGAACTGCTGGGTCATGAATTCTCCACCATGATCACTTTGAATTTGTTTGATCCATACATCGTATTGCGTAAGTACCTCTGCAGCAAAGTCTTTAAAGATATGAAAAGCCTCAGATTTTTGTTTCATTAAAAACACAAAACCATATCTAGAGTAACTATCAACAATAGTCAAGAAATACTTACTGTTACCTTTAGTAGGCCGAAATGGACCGACAATGTCGGTGTGGACCAATTCAAAAATGCGTGTGGACAATCTTAGAGCATGCTTGGCAACCAGAGATGCCTTGGATTTTGCAGTGTTGCAAACCTCACAATCAAGATGAACCTTGCAATCACCATCAATTTTAAAACCATTCACAAACTCAGGCATCTTTGCTAAAACGGGATAAGATGCATGGCCCAAGTGACGGTGCCATCTATGAATACACCTGGAATGAAAAGATTTGTTTGTTAATACAGGTTTAACATTAGAAATAGCATCAGGGACCTCTTGGACTTCATTGGCTTTATGAGCCTTTGTAGCTATAATGGCACCAGGTTTTCTCTCTGGACCTGTGCCTTTGCCCTTTGGAACTTTCATACTTACATCACCCTTTGGAGGAGGTTTTGGTTTTAAGTAATAAACACCTCTGATAGGGATACCAGTAGCAAGGATTTTGCCATCCTTCATGATGTAAGCTTCCGACAGTTCTTGAGTCACTGTAGTCCCTAAGTCTTCATTCAGGCGGTACACACTGAGTATGTTGTTCTTGGCACTTGGAATGTAGAAAACACGTGAGATATGTATGTCCAGTTCTTTCACGTAGACAGTTCCTTCTCCTTCCACTTTGCAGAGATATGCTGCTACTCCAACCACTTCTTTGACATCAGTCTTGTGGAACTCGGTGAAAAGTTCCTTCTGGTATGCAATGTGCACGGCTGCTCCACTGTCCAATGTCCATAAGTGATGGATGTCGAACTGTGGACTTTTGTTGGGAACAGTGTTAAAGAGGAGAGTGTTAACATAAACACGTTTCTCACCTTTTGAGTCTCGTGGAGTTGACTTGGAACCCCCGGAGCCTCGACCTCTAGATCCTTTCGAACGCACTCCTTTGGGTTGAGTAGGACATGAAGGAGATTCAGACTCGCCAGATTGAACACTTTGTAAATCACTAGATTGAGATTTTTGAGTGTCATCTTTCTTGGATTGTTTCTGGCATGTGTATCTCGAAGTGTAACATTTTTGTTGATAGTTTATGGCTAAGGTAGGTTTGTATGCAGATGACATTGGTCTGAGTCTAGTGTGCAGAAAACCTTCTTCAACTAACATATTGGGCCAATGGCAAGCTGTTGAATTTAAAAACAGCCTCCTTCCATTCAGGGCCAAGGGAATTTATGATGGCAGCATTGACTTGCAAAAAGTCCAGATTATAGCCACACTCCGTTAAGTCTTTGTGCATTGCTAACAGCTTAGACAAGTGTGGAGCAATTTCATTCCCAGACTTTAATTTGGCACCATGAAATTGAGATATCAGAAGGAAATTGCCTTCTTCTGAAATTGGCCTGAACAATCCTTCGAGGAAGTCTAAAAGTTCTCCTGCAGTAATGTCAGGTGAGTATCTCACTGACAGGTCAGACTCTAGTGACATAAGAATGAGAAGAGTTGCTCTTATGTCTGCTTCTCTTTGTTCTTCAGTCCACTGCCTTACTGGTGGGTCAAATGCCATATGATCTACTTGATGAGTAATTAAATCAGCCTCATCTGATGAAGCCAAACCTTATAGTTATGCCCATTACTCTTCAACTTTGACTCACCTTTCAGGGTTGCTGAGGTGATTGCTTGCCTCATAGATGCAGCTGGGAGCGCTGCTGGTTGCTGTACTTGTGGCACAATAACCGGTGGCAAGTATGCAGGTTGAGGAGGATGGGCAGGTTGTGGCAGATGAGGTTGCAAGATGTTGCCTCTGTTGCTGTACAGAGCTAGCTGGAATTTGTGGATGTCTGTTCCGTTGCATCTGGGCAGCCTGGGATGCCTGTGAGATTTTGGGCTTAACAGCAGATTGATTAAAAACATTTTCTGTTAATCTTTCTCTTTCCCTTTTGAAAGACTGTGCAAAATCTTTGATTTCAGGTGTTGGCTTAGGTTTGTAGTCATGCCATCCATTAGAGGCCGCTGCTGCACTATAAGTTTCTGCAGCTGTGTGGGCAACGATAGCCCCCCTTTGCATTCTTTCAGAGGAGTAATCTTCTGGTTGAGATACAGCAGGGAAAAAATGGTGGATCTTTTGGGCATGCTCAGATTGCATGATGGGGGACAAAGGAATTCCGATCCCGGTAGATGTGGCAATATGATCAGACTGCGCATGCTCAGACTTAGTAATGGAAATAAGCCCTATTTGATCCTTTAAAAGCTTGAGTTGCAATTGTCTTAGTTCTCGCAACTTTCTAGAAGCAGTTAAATCTTCTAAATAACATTCATACGAAGCCTTTTGCTCTAAAGTCTTCGATTCGCCAAAACTGTCAATATGGACACAGAATGACTGCAAATCCTGAATTTGATTTTCCAGTTTAGCTATGGCATTTTCAACTCTGTCTAAATCAGAGAGGGATTGTCTGCTCTTGTTAGAAGTTTGAGACACATTATCATCAATATGTTTGGTTTTAGCAGTTACTTTTAAAGGAAGGTTTGAAGACTGAACGCTTGGAGATTGGGAGCGAACAAGGGTGTCTTCTTCCTCAAATTCCTCAACTAAGTGCCCAGAAAAACTTTCCACAGGCTGTCCCAGGATAGTTTTCTCCCCCTTCTCAACCATGTAAGAAAGCGAACTTACGGTTTGTTGAGGGGCTGCTGGTTCAGTAGCTTGAAGCAATTGTTGCTCTGCCATGATGAGATTTCTTTTCTCTTCCGAAGCGTGGATGAGAGATTTGAGACCGTCTAGCTGATCTTGAGAAATTTCATCTATGAAGCTTTGGGGAAAAAGTTTCTTCTTCCCTTTAGCCGGCATTCCAGTGGGCACAGCAGCTTAGGTTCATAAATAACCGACCAATGCTACCATGTCGCAGATAGACTCAATTAGGATCAGCCCGCGTGAGCTGAAATGAGACTAACCATGGAGGTCGATGGAAATAAGCTGCGAGGAAATCTTCAAAACGAAGTTACTTTTATTTAGAAAACGTATAAAAAGTAATAATGCCTGCGAGCAGGCAAGAGACACGTCTTTACATCGTAAGACCTCAAGGAAAGATGGAGTCTTCCTTCTCTTCTGACACAGAGAGGAAGTGAGTAAACAGGTTTACATCATAGAAAGGGAGGAGCTACATTAACATACAAGAGTTAACTATTTCACTACTGAATGTTTCTAGATGTCTCTGGAGGCTGTCAATACACAGCGTGACAAATGGGGCTGCTGATAAATTGCCAGCGTTGCTGCCTCTCGGCATGGAAGTTTATCTGTTTTATGAGAGAGAGAGACTTGTGGTTTGCTTCAGGATTTACAAAGACTTTTGTGAATGGCTTCAGGATTTTCAACGACCTTGTGGAACAATTCACAGTTAAGTTTCAGCATGAGCACTCTTGAAGGGGGGTGGCTGTGAAGTCTTCACAGCTGCCTTTTATCTGCTTTGCTTTTGTTTTATGTTTTTCACAGCATTCAAGGCTTGTGGTGTGTGGGAGAGCACTTTGGTTGATTAAAAGTGTGTTTTGGACAGTATTTTCCTTTTGATAAACCAACTTTGTTTACTTTACAAATGTATGTATTTGAATTTCTCCTTTGGACTTAATTGGGGGCTTGTAACGTGAAGCCCGGCATAACAGATTATATCATTTTCATCTTTTAATTGTTGTATCATTTTATTTTCCTTTTCTTTTTTTAAATTATATGATAACCACCTGCCCGGTTTATTTGCATTTTCGAATTGATTTTGTTTTGACAGTTTTATTTTTCTTATTAAGTCTTCTTGCTCATTTAATTCTAGTTTATGCTTAATTAAATCAATTTGTTGATGTATTGCTTGATTATCTGGATTTCTTTGAGATTCCTTTTCTGATAGTTTCAATTTATCAATTTTGTAATAGTCATTTTTCTTTGTTCTTTCTAGTAGAATAAGCTATTGTTATTTCTCTTAAGTATGCTTTGGCTGTGTCCAATAAATTCTGCAGTGTGGTCTCTTGGTTGTTATTTTCTTCAAAAAATAATGCAATTTCTTCTTTAATCCAGTCTATAAACTTCTGTTTTAAAAAAATATTTGTGTGTTTAACATGCACCTTTTATTTTTACACCCTTTGGTTTTCCATACAATTCTTAAAGGATTATAGTCTAAATTGTGACCGGAAATTGATTGGCAACTGTTCTGTCTGTGTGCCCCCAGACTTCAACACCAACTGGAAAAAGCAGCCAGACACGCTGGTAAAAGCAAAAGCACTTTATAGTTTGAAAAATAAACACAGAGAAAAACCTGTTCTTCCCAACAGGCAGGCTATGAGACTTCACAGCAGAGTCCTGATGGCCAGACAATACAGCAGACTTCTTGCTGGCACACCCACCACTGTAGAGAATAAGACCCACACCTTTTCCCCCCAAGGTTTCAGTATTCAAAGTCACAAACCAGAATTCCAAGACGCCAAAGATCACAGCCAGGTCCCAGGACTCCCAAAGATAATACTCCACAAGCCAGGAAGGGTGGGTCTGCCTTTTCAGCCTTTCCAGAGAGCACCACACCCAAACCCAGCTGTTGCCTCTTTAGTGCTGAAAGTACCTGGCTAATTGTCCCCTTCGTTGTGTTGCTCTTCTCTGCCGGAGATCTATGATTGCTTGTGCATTTTCATCTAAAGAATCCAGGCTGCTTGCTGGGGAGAGCTCCCCCGAGGGGGACTCTGGCTGTCCTCCCTCTCCCTCAGCCTGAGATTCCTCCTCCCCGTCTGCCTGAACCTCCTGTTCCTCATCCTCCCCCTCTGAGCAGGAAGCCGGAAGAGGATCAGCCGTTCCCTGAGGGGCCTCAGACGGAATCACAACAGCAACCAATGCAGACTGCAGAGTGTTGGTGTGACATGGGCATACCTTGGGAAGCCCATGATTGCTCTCGCAGCTGCATTCTGCATGATCTGAAGTTTCTGAACACTTTTCAAAGGTAGCCCCATGTAGAGAGCGTTATAGTAGTCAAACCTCGAGGTGATGAGGGCGTGAGTCCCGGTCCAAATAAGGCCGCAACTGGTGCACCAGGTGAACCTGGGCAAACGCCCCCCTCGCCACAGCTGAAAGATGTTTTTCTAATGTGAGCTGTGGATCGAGTAGGATGCCCAAGTTGCGGACCCTCTCCGAGGGGGTCAATAATTTCCCCCCCTCAGGGTGATGGACGGACAGATGGAATTGTCCTTGTGAGGCAAGACCCACAGCCACTCCGTCTTATCCGGGTTGAGTTTGAGTCTGTTGACAACCATCCAGACCCCAACAGCCTCCAGGCACTGGCACATCACTTCCACTGCTTCATTTACTGGACATGGGGTGGAGATGTACAACTGGGTATCATCTGCGTACTGATGATACCTCACCCCATGTCTCTGGATGATCTCACCCAGCAATTTCATGTAGATATTGAATAGCAGGGGGGAGAGGACAGACCCCTGAGGCACCCCACAAGGGAGTAACCTTGAGGTCAACCTCTGACCCCCCACTAACACCAACTGTGACCGACCGGAGAGGTAGGAGAACCACTGAAGAACAGTGCCTCCCACTCCCAAACCCTCCAGCCGGCGCAGAAGGATAGCATGGTCGATGGTATTGAAAGCCACTGAGAGGTCAAGAAGCACCAGGACAGAGGATAAACCCTTGTCCCGGACCCGCCAGAGATCATCCATCAACGCGACCAAAGCAGTTTCTGTGCTGTAGCTGGGCCTGAATCCTGACTGTTGAGGGCCTAGATAATCGGCTTCTTCCAAGGACCATTGCAGTTGAAGCGCCACCACCTTCTCAACAACCTTCCCCATAAAGGGAAGGTTGGAAACTGGCCAATAGTTGTTAAGAATGGCTGAGTCCAGGGAAGGCTTCTTGAGGAGGGGGCGCACAAGTGCCTCCTTGTAGGGATCCAGAAAGGACCCCCTCCCCAAAGAAGCATTGACAATTTCCTGGACCCAGCTCCATGTCACCTCCCTGCTGGCGGAGACCAGCTGGGAGGGACACAGATCTAGTAAGTAGGTGGCGGAACTCACAGCTCCAATGGCCTTGTCCATTTCATCAGGTGTCACCAGATCAAACTCTTTCCAGACAGGTGGACAAGTACGGTCCCCAGTCACCTCAACTGACTCATTGTCAGTCGACTCTGTTATCCAATTGGAGTCGAGGTCCGCCGGGATCCGAGCGATTTTATCAGTGAAAAATGTGTTAAAATCCTCGCCACTACTCTGTAAGGGCTCCCCAACTCCCCCCTGGTTAAGAAGGGAGAGAGTCACCCTAAACAGAACAGCCAGGCGGGATTCCGCTGATGCAATCAATCTTGATACACACATCTTGCTGCCTTGAGCGCCACTTTTTAAGTCTTAATAATGGCTCTTACAAGTGTTCGATCGGATTCGGACTTACTCTTCCTCCATCGCTTCTCTAGACATCTAATATCATTATCATTATCATTATCATTATCATTATCATCATCATCATCATCATCATCATCATCATCATCATTATTTATTAGATTTGTATGCTTCCCTTCTCCGAAGACTTGAGGCGACTCACAACATAGCAATAGTACAATACATTACAAATCTAATATTAAAATTTAAAAAGTTAATTAAAAACATTTATATAACATAGTCAGTATCATAAAATCATCAACTACGCAATCATGCACACTCAACCCAATTAATCATACTACAGAGGTCAGAAAAACAACAAGAGGTGAGGGTAATCATCCCCACGCCTGGCGACAGAGATGAGTTTTCAACATTTTACGGAAGGCGAGGAGGGAGGGGGCTGTTCGAATTTCTGGGAAGTTGATTCCAGAAGGCCTGGGTCACCACAGAGAAGGCTCTTCCCTGGGCCCCGCCAACCGACATTGTTTAGTCAATGGGACCTGAAGAAGGCCAACTCTGTTGGACCTAATCAGCTGCTGGGATTTGTGCAGCAGAAGGCGGTCTCGTAGGTATTCTGGTCCGATGCCATGTAAGGCTTTATAGGCTATTACCAACACTTGTGACCAGAAACTGATCGGCAGCTAGTGCAGGCTGCGGAGTGCCCATGAATGCTCTTGCGGCCACATTCTGCACGATTTGGAGTTTCCGAACACTCTTCAAAAGAGATCATCCATCAGCACGACTAAACCAGTTTCCATGCTGTAGCTGGGTCTGAATCCTGACTGTTGAGAGCCTAGATAATCCTGACTGTTGAGAGCCTAGATTATTTATTTATTTATTGGATTTGTATGCCGCCCCTCTCCGTAGACTGGGGGCGGCTTCTTCTTCCAAGGGCCGCTGGAGTTGGAGCGCCACCACTTTCTCAACAACCTTCCTTATGAAGGGAAGGTTGGTGACTGGACAATAGTTGTTGAGAATGGCTGGGTCCAGGGAAGGCTTCTTGAGGAGAGGGCGCACAAGTGCCTCCTTGTAGGGAGCCAGAAAGGACCCCCTCCCCAAAGAAGCATTGACAATCTCCTGGACCCAGCTCCGTGTCACCTCCCTGCTGGCTGAAACCAGCCAGGAGGGACACAGAACCAGCAACAGGTGGCGGAATTCATAGCTCCAATGACCTCCTCCACTTCAACAGGTGTCACCAGTTGAAGCACCTCCCTGACAGATGGACATAGACGGGCCCCAGTCACCTCAACTGACTCGTTGTCAGTCAACACTGCTGTCCAATTGGAGTCAAGGTCCGTTCGGATCTGAGTGATTTTATCAGCGAAAAACGAGTTAAACTCCTTGGCACTACCATGAAAGGGCTCCCCAACTCCCCCTTGATTAAGAAGGGAGCTGATTACCCTGAACAGGCAGCCGGGTGTGATTCTGCTGATGCAATCAAGGTGACATGATACGTGCATCTTGCTGCCTTGAGCGCCACTTTGTAAGTCTTAATATGAGCTCTTACAAGTGTTCCGTCAGATTCAGATTTACTTTTCCTCCAGCACTTCTCTAGCCGTCTCTTATGGCGTTTCAACACCCAGAGTTCCTCGGTAAACCAAGGAGCCCTCCGGTGTCTAGTGCCAGAGAGAGGTCACAATGGCGCAATCCAGTCCAGAGCCTCCACTGCAACCTTATTCCAGGCCATAGCAAGAGACTCCGCCGAGCTGTGGATGAGTGAGTCCGGTAAAACTCCAAGTGTCCAGTTAATGGAAATGGATTGAACAACCCTAAGAAAAGAAATCAAATATTAACCAAACTCAAGAAACAAAAAGCACAGATAAATATTCTACAAGAAGTTCATATTAAAAAATCAAAACAAAGTCTTCTCAACAACTCAAAACTGGGGAAATTATATACTAGCTTAGCAAATCAAAAGAAAAGGGGAGTGGCAATGTATATAGATGAATTAATTGAATCTAAACAAATATACAGTGATGGAAGGATTTTAATGGCACAACTAGACTTAGAAAAAAAAACCCTTTTTTGTCTCAATTTATGCACCAAATGACAACCAAAAACAATTTTACAAAGAATTACAGGAAAAAATAAATGAACTATCAATTGAAAATATGATAATAATAGGAGATTTTAATGCAATCTCAGATGATCAAATGGACTACACTGGGAAAAGAAAAGAAAAGGGGAAAAAAGGTAATCTTACCTGTGACATTTTGGAAAATTAGTACAGAACTATTATTAAATGATTTATGGCAAGAATATCATTTAAAAGATAAACAATATACACAAGACCTTGTCCAGGATTGACATGGCCTGGGCCCCAGCTCATATAATGGAACAAATCAGTAAAGTAGAAATAGAGACAAATACCTGGGCGGACCATAACCCTTTAACTGATACACTGGAAAGGTAAAAGGAAAATAAATAATTGGCCAATGAATAGAAATATAACAAAAGATCCAGAGTATAAAAAATGGATAGAGAAAGAATTAGAGATTTTTTAAAAAATAAACAAAAATAGTGATACTACCCCTCAAAACCTATGGGACACAACAAAGGCATGTATATGTGGGTTAACAATTTCTTTCATAGCAAAAAAAAAGAAAGAAAATAAAATACATTATGAAAAATTAGTTTAAGAACTTAAAAAATTAGAATTGTTAATGCAAAAAGAGGATAATGATGACAAAGCTAAAAATCAGGGAGAATTAATAAAGCATAAATTGAGATTGATAGAACAAGAACCAATAGTAGAAAAGATAAAGAGAGCAAAACAAGAATATTTCAAACATGCGAATAAACCAGGAAGATGGTTGTCATATAAACTAAGAAAAGAGAGGGAAAATAAAATTATCAAAAATTTGATAGATTCTAAATGTAAAATAAAACATAGAACAGAAGGAAAAAAGGAAATAGTATTAGAATTTTATAGACAATTATATAAGAGAGAAGAAATAAATGAGGATTTAATTTTTGAATATTTGAGAAATATAGATTTACCAGTATTAACTGAAACACAACAACAAAGATTAAACAAACCTATTACAGAAATGGAATTAAAGCAATCTATAAAGAATCAGAAAAATAATAAAGCGACGGGCCCAGATGCGATACCAGCAGAATTTTATAAGTTAGATATAGAAATACTTTTTTCAAATATGTTGGAGATATACAACCAAATAGTGGCAGAAGGTAAATTACCCATAACACGGTCAGAAACTTTAATAACTTTAATACATAAAGCAGACACGGAAACAGAAAAAATTGAGAATTATAGACCAATTTCATTGTTAAATGTAGATTATGAAATTTTCATATCAATATTTGCAAATAGGTTTAAAAGTATTATAAATTATATGATACATAGTGATCAAAATGGATTTTTACCAGGAAGACAAATTAAAAACAACTTGAGAACAATAGTAAATACATTAGAATATTATGAACAGCACCCAGAAAAACAAATGTCACTTATATTTTTAGATGCGAAAAAAGCATTCGACAATGTAGATTGGAATTTTATGAAAATATAGTTAAATAAGATGGAGGTCGGAACAATTTTTTAAAACATAATAGACGCTATATATTTGGAGCAATCAGCTAGAATCATAATAAATAGCAAGCAGAAAGAAAAAGTAGCAATACAACGAGGAGTAAGACAAGGTTGCATAATATCTCCATTATTATTTATTTTAACGTTAGAAGTATTGTTCATAAAAATAAGGGCAGATAGGGAAATAAAAGGATTGAAGATTAAAAAAGAGACTTATAAAGTACAAGTGTTTGTCGATGATGTGGTGTTTATTTTAGAGGACCCTACAGTATCAATTTCAAGGTTAATAAACTCAATAGAAGAATATTGGAACGTCGCAGGTTTGAAAATAAATAAAGAAAAGACACAGATATTAACAAAAAATATGACAGAGGCACAGAAGAATTTTTATAATAAGTTTTTTTTTAGTTATTTTAGTATTGGATTGGATTGTTACATGTTGTTTTTATCATTGTTGTTAGCCGCCGCGAGTCTATGGAGAAGGGCAGCATACAAATCCAATAAATAGATAGATAGATAGATAGATAGATAGATAGATAGATAGATAGATAGATAAATTAATTAAAAGAAAAATGTAGAGGATTTATCAAATATGAAAATTACAAAAAAGGTGAAATACTTAGGTATATGGATGACTTCTAAAGCTATATCTTTAAAAACGACAATTATTTAAAATTATTAGCTAAGATTATAAAAGATCTGGAAGTGTGGAGTAACTTACAATTATCACTAGTTGGAAGAATTTCTACAATTAAAATGAATATTCTCCCCAAAATTTTATTTCTCTTTCAAGTTATCCCAATTAACTCTGGAACGAAATTTTTTGTAGCATTAAATAGGATAACAAAAACATTTATATGGCAAGGTAAAAAACCAAGAATAAAACAAAACTCACTAGAGGATTGCAAAGAAAGAGGACGCCTAGGCGTTCCAAATTGGAAATTATATTACCAAGCCACTGCCCTAACATGGATAAAAGAGTGGCTGACCTTAGAAAATCAAAGGTTACTTAATTTAGAAGGTCATGACTTAATGTTGGGCTGGCATGCTTTTATATGGTAAGAAAAGTTAAAAACACACTCATATTTTAAAAGTAATATTATTAGGAAAGCATTGATTGATGTATGGAATGAAATAAAGAAAAATCATTTTTTAATAATGCCAGAATGGATTTCCCCTATTGAGGCTATTTCACATCCGAATTTTATAACAGGAGGTAAGATTTGGAAATACAGGGAATTACTGGATAATCAATTAAAACTAAGAACAAAACAAGATCTACAAGAATTAGGAATTGACTTGGATTGGTGGCAATATACACAGATTAGTTCCAGATATCAAATGGTTATTAAATCTATATTTTTAGAAAAGAAAACAATGTGTTAAGCAAATTATTATTCCAAAATCAAGTGAAGTTAATTGGAAATGTATATAAATATTTAATAAATCATAGAACGATAGGTTGGATATTGAAAGACAATATGATCAGTTGGTGCAAAATTTTTGGCAAAGAGATAAATTTAGAAACATGGGAAAAGATATGGGTATATAATTGGAAAATAACAAAATCAATTTCCTTTAAAGAAAATCAAATTAAGATGTTTTATAGATGGCATCTTCCACCATATAGCATTTCCAAAATGTTTCCGACTGTTTCACCTGTTTGTTGGAAATGTAAAAAAGAAACTGGCACATACTTTCACGCATGGTGGACATGCTTTGAAGCCAAGAAATATTGGAATAAAGTAGAGAAATTGATAAATGAAATAAAGGAGAAGATCAATAAATCTCCCTGGGTATTTCAAATATGAAGTATAAAAAAGAAATTTATTATTTAATAATACATATATTGGTTGCGGCAAGAATTACATTTGCACAGAAATGGAAAGAAAAGGAAATACCAAAAGATGTAGAAGTATTTAAAAAAATTATAGAATGTGCGGAATTAGACGTGATGACAAAACGCTTGAATAACCAAGCTGAAACAGAATTTTATAAAATATGGGATAAAGTATATAAATGGTGGAATTTTAAAAATAGTTTTAAAAATTAAATAAGTAAGAATTTATAATTATTTGAACTTATTAATTTGATGGTAAACCGTATGTATATATGAATAGCTTAAAAATAATATAAACATAGGGTAGTTTTGCAATATGATAAATTTAGAAGTGATATATTTTATATTCTATTTTAGGTTAAAACATTTAATATTTGATAGATAAGAAAATTAATATAGAGTTAAATTTAATAAGAATATAGAGTATGTATGTTATGTTTTTGTATCGATCTGATCATAGTTACAGTTTGTATTTTTTGAATTCAAGGAGGAGGGGCAGATATTACTGGCTGCAAGGGACAATTTTATTGGCTGATTGTGTTTAAGCACAGACCACTCACACATTAGGCTGGAGTGGGACTAGACTGGGAAGTATAAAAAGGTGGGAAAAGCCATTTTAAATTGCACTTTCAGAACACAGAGAAAGAGGAGAGAAAACTAGTGCTCTTTTACAGTTTGTATTTTTTGAATTCAAGGAGGAGGGGCAGATATTACTGGCTGTAAGGGACAATTTTATTGGCTGATTGTGTTTAAGCACAGACCACTCACACATTAGGCTGGAGTGGGACTAGACTGGGACGTATAAAAAGGTGGGAAAGGCCATTTTAAATTGCACTTTCAGAACACAGAGAAAGAGGAGAGAAAACTAGTGCTCTTTTACAGTTTGTATTTTTTGAATTCAAGGAGGAGGGGCAGATATTACTGGCTGCAAGGGACAATTTTATTGGCTGATTGTGTTTAAGCACAGACCACTCACACATTAGGCTGGAGTGGGACTAGACTGGGAAGTATAAAAAGGTGGGAAAAGCCATTTTAAATTGCACTTTCAGAACACAGAGAAAGAGGAGAGAAAACTAGTGCTCTTTTACAGTTTGTATTTTTTGAATTCAAGGAGGAGGGGCAGATATTACTGGCTGTAAGGGACAATTTTATTGGCTGATTGTGTTTAAGCACAGACCACTCACACATTAGGCTGGAGTGGGACTAGACTGGGACGTATAAAAAGGTGGGAAAGGCCATTTTAAATTGCACTTTCAGAACACAGAGAAAGAGGAGAGAAAACTAGTGGCCCATGCACCTGGCGGCGTGCGAATTATTTTTTATTAATCAGATTTGTATGCCGCCCCTCTCCGCAGACTCGGGGCGGCTCACAGCAATCGCCATACAATGTAAACAAATCCAATATTTAAATTAATTTTAAAACACCACAAGTTAAAACCAATCATACACACTAGCATACCATACATAAATTTTATAAGCCTAGGGGGGAAGGAACATGTCAATTCCCCCATGCCTGATGACAGAGGTGGGTTTTAAGGAGCTTACGAAAGGCTAGGAGGGTGGGGGCTGTCGGGATGGAGAGACCCCCTTACCTTAGACAAGGCGCTCAGCCCGTGAGGAGTGAGCCGGGAGCTTCCAGAGGTGATGAATATTGAAGTACAGACAAAGCATGTTCAAATGAACAATTAGTTTTTATTAGAAAAGTATAAAAACAATAAAAGTCTGAAGAGACATAAAAAGCACATCCTCTGGCTAAGGATGTACGGAGGAAAGATGTCTCCTAATTAAGGACCGCCCTTCTTCTTCAAGAAGAGACAGGATGTGAGCAAACAGGTTACATCACAAAGGAGGAGCTATCTTACTAGACAGAATTAACTTTCTAACTACTGGATGTTTCTCAATGTCGTTGGGGGCTGGCAATTTCCAGCGTGACACCCCTTCTTTGTCAGTCATCAGAGACAAGAGGGACATCAGGACATCAAGACATCAATTCACTTAAGGCACAATTTGTTGGTGAGGTATTCATGTTGATCAGCTGGCAATGGCTTATTCAGCAAGTCAGCGATCTGCTCAGTAGTAGCCACATACTGAAATTTCACGAAACCATCTTTCACCTTCTCTCGGATATTTTGATACCGGATGTGAATGTGCCGTGAACGAGCTCCAACAAATTCAGCTTCAGCAATGAATGCAACTGAAATATTATCCTCCATAATAACAATTGGTGTCATAGGACCTTTCCAAATACTATCAATGAGAGGAAAAAGAGACATTAATGCATTACAGCAATCAGAAACACATGCATATTCAGATTCAGTTGAAGAGCAAGAAATAAACTTCTGCTGCCTAACTTTCCAAAAGAAAGGACAACCATTTAAAAACATGATATAACCAGAAGTACTTTTTCGTGTTTCTGTGTCACTTGCCCAGTCATCATCAGCATAACAAATCACTTCAGGGTACCCAACATGATCTGGCTCAAGGTACAGCTTCTTGCCTTTCGTGAGCTTCATGTATTTGAGCAGCTTCTTTATGCAAGACCAATGAAACGTGGTAGCCTTTCCAACGTATCTGGACAGTAGATTCACACTCAGTGAAATGTCAGGTCTCGTCCAGCTGCTGATGTACAATAGCGATCCAATCACTGACCGGTACAATGTTTTGTTCTCAAAATCAGGATACTCTTCTCGGGTTAACCTGTAAAAGTCAGTTTGCATAGGAGAACGACAAGTATGCGCATCAGTCACCTCAACTGACTCGTTGTCAGTCGACTCTGTATTCCAATTGGAGTCGAGGTCCGCTCGGATCCGAGCGATTTTATCAGCGAAAAACGTGTTAAAATCCTCGGCACTACTCTGCAAGGGCTCCCCAACTCCCCCCTGATTAAGAAGGGAGCGGGTCACCCTAAACAGAGTGGCCGGGCGGGATTCCGCTGATGCAATCAAGGCGGAATGATACGCGCATCTTGCCGCCTTGAGCGCCACTTTGTAAGTCTTAACATGTGCTCTTACAAGTGTTCGATCGGATTCGGACTTACTCTTCCTCCATCGCTTCTCTAGACGTCTCTTCTGGCGTTTCAACTCCCGGAGCTCCTCGTTGAACCATGGAGCTCTACGGGGTCTAGTGCCGCGGAGAGGTCGCAACGGCGCAATTCGGTCAAGAGCCTCCGCTGCAGCCTTGTTCCAAGCCTCAGCCAGAGACTCTGCCGAACTGTGTACGAGTGTATCTGGAATAACCCCAAGCGCCTTCTGAAAGTTCTCTGGATCCATCAGGCGTCTGGGGCGGAACAGCTTAATCGGTTCCGCCTCCCTGCGGGGAAGGATTGGAGCCAGGAAGTCAAGCCGCAGTAGAAAATGGTCTGACCATGACACAGGCAACACTTCTAAGCCCCTTAGTCTCAGACCATTACTCAGTTGCTCAGAGAGGAATACCATGTCGGGTGCATGCCCCCCCTCATGAGTCGGACCCTGTAGTACTTGGGTCAGGTCCATGGCTGTCATGGTGGCCATGAACTCCTGTGCCAGTCCAGAGGTTTCACCGAGCGACGGCAGGTTAAAGTCCCCCAAGACAATAAGTCTGGGGAACCCCACCGCCAACCCGGCTACCTCCTCGAGTAGCACAGGCAGGGCTTGTGACATGCAGCTGGGAGGCAGGTACGTGAGAAACAAGCCCACCTGGACCCCTAAGTCCAACTTCACCAGGAGGGACTCGCAGCCCGCAATCTCTGGAGCAACGAGTCTATGCAAGCCAAGGCTCTCCCTGGCTATAATAGCCACTCCTCCCCCCCTTCCCTGGGGTCGAGGCTGATGCCATATCTGAAACCCGGCTGGGCAAATTTCAGAGAGAGGGACTCCTCCCTCTAGGCCCAGCCAGGTTTCAGTGACACATGCCAGGTCGGCCTCCCCATCCAGGATCAGATCCCGGATGAAGAGAGCTTTATTTACCACTGACCTGGCATTGAGTAGCAGCAGCTTGAGCCCAGGGCCAGAATTACACTCATCACCAGCACCCAGGATTGGGTTCACAGAGCCGGAACAAGGGATCGTTATTACGCAACGATCTCTCATTCCCCTGGAACGGCTAGCTCTGTGGCCCCCGTCATATCTGCCTCTCCCCAGCAAGACTGGAATATTCCGACCCTCTACCACCTCAGACATCGGTGCCCCCTCCCCTCCTGCCTCTCCTGTGTCAGGTAGGCTAATCAAGTCATTCATACCATTTCCATTTATTTCATCCATGCCAAAATTCCACTCAGCCCACCCATAACAATCATTTATTTCATACATATCATCATACCCACCCCAATAATTCATTAGTTTTAAAACCCCTTCTAAGAAATTAGCTAAAATATTAATTATTAAAAATTCAATATAGATTCAATTAAAAAGAAAAACAATATAAAAAACCAATTACACTAAATAGGATATTAATTAACACTAGGTTATTCTCAAGATCTTAATAGAATAACATATAATTATTAAAAATCGTTAAAGTTATAAAGTGCTAAAGTTATAGAGTGCAAAAAAATATAGGAAATAATTAAACATGATATTCCATCAGGTCAGCAACACAGCACCAGTTCTAAAGAGTGAGTTCTGGAGAGAAAAGTTCAATGACCAAGGAGAAGTCCAAGTATATTGTTCTTCAGGATCTTGGGATCTTTGGTGCCAGCCACTGCCACTGGCTGGCACTCTCAGTTCTTTCTGTGGATCCACAATCACCTTTTCTCCTCCTCTGCTCCCAGTCTCCAGTCCCTCTACAGTCTTACATGGTTTTAGTACAGACTCCATGTGGGCTCAGTAAAATGAATTTCAACCTCTGGCTCCGACTCGGTCTCCTCCTTCCTTGTAAGTCCACCTATTCCGATGGCCCCTCCGATACCGGGCGCCCCCACCATCTGGCGCCACGGCTTCTCAGGACCATCCAGTTCAATGGGGAGGATCCGGCTGGCTTGCTCAGTTCCGATGATATTACAACCACTTAAGGTAGCAGCAGCAGCAAGCAGATGACTCAGCAAAAGGAAAGAAACAGCGAACAACAGCCGATGGTAAGCAGGAAGTAGACAGGCACAGCGGCAGCCGGCTCCAGTTCTCATCAGGGGGCCGCCATTATCCGAGCCCCAGCTGATTGCCTGGTGATATCTCCCTTGCGAAAAGAAAACAGCCTGCAAAACGCTGCGGAGCAAGGGGAGAGGCATCAGAATCTCCCCAGATTAAATAAGGGAGTGTCTTCCTCTGGGGCTCTGTCTTCTCACTGCTCTCTGTCCCTCCAAAACGAATAAACAGCAAACGGAGGCAACAGGCTGTGTGTCTCGATGCCGCAGATGACAGGCGGCTCAGCCACGTCACAATGCCGCAGTCGCCATTTTCGGAGCCCAGCTGATCAAACTGCCGGGTCTGGGGTAAAAGAGGGGCGGAAACAGCGCGGGGGGAGCAGGGGGGCAAGCGTCCTCCTTGGCAGCAAATGCTCACCTCTCCAAAACTTGCGAGTCCTGTATAGCATTAACCAGGGGTTCCTATATTATTTGATGTTATCTACCGTAGCCGGCGGAGCAGCAGTCCCACCCCTCCTCTCTGCTCCCCAACCGGAACCGGAATCATATAACTTTAAACCAAAATCAGCAAAGTTTAGGTAGCAATAGGGGTTGATTTTCTTGCTAAGTACTTGTATTTCAATACATTGTTAAGATGACTGGCTTTTGTGCAGTGTAACACTTGTTTGGCTGTTGTGTTCCGTAGTACCTCTGTGGAACTTGGGGTGCTGCCCTCTTTGCATAAGGACATCTAGTTTATATGGCGAGATCTCTAGATTGCAGTCCTTAGTTTTGTAGCTTACAGGCAGAAGTGGAAAGATTGTCCCAGCCACATGCTGAAATGCAGCCATGTGTACAGCCTCTACTTCCACAGCGCCCCCCGAGGAGGAGGGCTGTGTCTGTTGGTTCAGGAAGATTATGTGCAGTTGAGCAAAAACATAGCAATTTTGGTCTCTCTGTATCCAATTCCTATAATATTCTTGCGGATTTAAATAGTAAGGATATTGTAGGTATTAGCAAGGCCCCTCAGGTGGAGAATGAGGGGATGTTCAAAGGAGAAGTTGTTGTAAATGAGGTGCATAGTGTCACCAAACCATCAAGTGCAGTTAGTAGAAATAAAAAGATGACCCATTTTCTTGTGGGTGACTCGATTGTTAGAGGTGTTGATTTGGGACAGAGTAAGGATGTGGTGAAGGTGATGAGGTGTCTACCAGGAGCCACTGCCAGCAGGGACAGGAGGCGGAATACAAACATTGTCAAGGCTGTGAGTAAAGGTAATAACGTTGATGTGGTGGTGCATCTTGGCACAAATGATTTGTCCCAGAGAAATGTTAATGTAGTAAAAAGAGATTTTCAATGTCTAAGTGTGGAGCTGGGTAAAATAACTGATTCAGTGACTTTCTCAGAGGTGTTACCAGTTTGTGGCCAGGAGGATAAAACAACTTGTATCAGAGAGTTTAATGTGTGGTTAAGGCAGTGGTGTAAAGCTGAAGGTTTTGGCTATGTAAGTCATGATGTCAGTAGATGGTCTAATAGGGAGTTGTTTAAGAGGGATGGTTTGCATCCATCATACAGAGGTACCCAGGTGCTCGGTGAGGAATTCAGAACTTTTTTGGACAGGCATTTAAACTAGGTAAAGGGGACACAGATGTAACAGATGTGGATGATTTCTGTCCCTGACCAATGAGGATAAATCAGTTTCTGGAAGCTTATGAAAAGGGAGCTGTAAATAAAATAGATGTAGTTGTTGATGATAAGGGGCAAACTAATAATTAAAATAATGTTCTTCAGGTAATGTGCACGAATGCTCGAAGCTCTGTGAGTTAATGGCCATAATATCTAGAGATAATTTGGATCTAGTTGCCATAACTGAGACATGGTTTAAGGATTCTAATGAATGGGAAATATCCATACCAGGATACACACTGTATAGGAAGGATAGAATAGAGAGAAGGGGAGGTGGAGTAGCTATTTATGTTAAAGAAAGTCTAAAAACAATACTAATTCAAAATACATGTAAAGATCTGGAGACCCTCTGGATTCGCATGCAAAATAAAGATGGTTCTGTCATTAGAATTGGAGTGATCTATAGGCCTCCAGGGCAATCATGACAACAAGATGGTGGGTGAAATTACCCTAATGGCAGTAAAGGGAGATATTGTGGTTATGGGTGATTTCAACATGCCTGATGTTGACTGGAATATCCCCAGTGCCCTTACATGCAAAACTAAGAATATAGTAGAGGCCTTTACAGGAGCAGCTCTGGCACAGCTAGTTAAGACACCAACTAGAGAATATTCTAAATTTAGTTTTTACGAATGGGAATTGGGTTTCAGAGGTCAAGGTGAGAGAAAATTTAGGTTGCAGTGACTATCTATGTTTGCGGTTTGATGTAAAAACTGATTGTGAGCAATCCTATTCTGCAACCAAAGTATTGGATTTCAGAAAAACAAATTTTAATGCAATGGGGGAATATTTAAATAATGAATTAAAGGAGAGGGATAAAATGGCAGGAGCGAGCACCCAGTGGACTGTATTAAAAAAAGGCCATCTTAAAAGCCACAGGACTGCATGTAAAGCAAATAACTAAAGGTAAAAGGAAGAAGAAACTGCTATGGTTTAGCAATGATGTAAGGGCTATAGTCAATGCAAAAAAGGCTGCTTATAGGAGGTATAAAGAGTCTGGAAGTATAGCTGATAGAGAGGTGTATAAAATGAGACAGAAGGAGGCGAAACAGATAATATATGCTGCTAAAGCCTCAAAAGAGGAAGAAATTGCCAAATCTGTAAAGAAGGGGGATAAAACCTTCTTCAGATATATTAGTGATAGGAAGAAGAAAAACTGCAGCATCACAAAGCTTAGTACCGGGAATAATACATGCATTGATGGGAATAAGGAGATCGCTGACCATTTCAATAGCTACTTCTGTTCAGTTTTCTCAAAAGACACCTTACAAAATAATACTATAGAGGGATATAGCATTGTCTTAGAAGAACTTGAACGATTAAAGATAAATAAGGCAATGGGTCCAGATGGCATCCACCCAGAGTTCTTAAAGAACTCAGATCTGTCATTGCTACCCCCCTGACTGATTTGTTTAACCAATCCCTGTTAACAGGAGATGTTCCTGAAGATTGGAGAATGGCCAGTGTTGTGCCTATCCACAAGAAGGGCAGTAGAGAAGAAGCTGGTAACTACAGGCCAGTTAGCTTGACATCAGTTATAGTTAAAATGATGGAGACTCTACTCAAAAAGAGGATAAATCAACACCTAAAAAACAATAACTTATTGGACCCAAATCAGCATGGCTTTACTGAATGCAAATCATGTCAGACTAATCTCATTGATTTCTTTGACTATGTCACAAAGGTGTTGGATCAAGGTGGTGCCGTGGATATTGCCTAACTGGACTTCAGCAAAGCCTTTGATACGGTTCCACATAAAGAGCTGATAGATAAATTAGTGAAGATTGGACTTAATCCCTGGATAGTTCAGTGGATTTCAAGCTGGCTGAAGCATAGACATCAGAGAGTTATTGTTAATGGCGAGTATTCTGAGCAGAGACAGGTTACAAGCGGTGTGCCACAAGGGTCTGTTCTGGGTCCTATTCTTTTTAATATGTTTGTGAGTGACATAGGGGAAGGTTTGGTAGGGAAGTTTTGCCTATTTGTTGATGACTCTAAAGTGTGCAATAGGGTTGATATTCCTGGAGGGGTCTGTAATATGGTAAATGATTTAGCTTTACTAGGTAAATGGTCAAAGCAATGGAAACTGCAGTTTACATGTTTCCAAATGTAAAATAATGCACATGGGGAAAAGGAATCCTCAATCTGAGTATTGCATTGGCAGTTCTGTGTTAGCAAAAACTTCAGAAGAGAAGGATTTAGGGTAGTGATTTCTAACAGTCTCAAAATGGGTGAGCAGTGTGGTCGGGCGGTAGGAAAAGCAAGTAGGATGCTTGGCTCCATAGCTAGAGGTATAACAAGCAGGAAGAGGGAGATTGTGATCCCCTTATATAGAGCGCTGGTGAGACCATATTTGGAGTACTGTGTTCAGTTCTGGAAACCTCACCTACAAAAACATATTGACAAAATTGAACGGGTCCAAAGATGGGCTACAAGAATGGTGAAAGGTCTTAAGCATAAAACGTATCAGGAAAGACTTAATGAACTCAATCTGTATAGTCTGGAGGACAGAAGGAAAAGGGGGGACATGATCGAAACATTTAAATATGTTAAAGGGTTAAATAAGGTTCAGGAGGGAAGTGTTTTTAATAGGAAAGTGAACACAAGAACAAGGGGACACAATCTGAAGTTAGTTGGGGGAAAGATCAAAGGCAACATGAGAAAATATTATTTTACTGAAAGAGTAGTAGATCCTTGGAACAAACTTTCAGCAGACATGGTTGGTAAATCCACAGTAACTGAATTTAAACATGTCTGAGATAAATATACAGTGGTACCTCAAGATACGAACCCCTCGTCTTACGAACAACTCGTGATACGAACCCGGGGTTCAGAAAAATTTTGCCTCTTCTTACGAACTTTTTTCGAGTTACGAACCGGCGTTCGGAGAGTGCTGGGAAGCCGCGCAGCTGTTTTAAAAGGTGACAGCCGGGCGGCGGGGCTTCCCAGCAGCCTCCCGAACGCCGGTTCGTAACTCGAAAAAAGTTCATAAGAAGAGGCAAAATTTTTCTGAACCCAAAGTTTGGTTCGAGAGATTGCTGGGAAGCCCCCCAGCCCAGCTGTCACCTTTTAAAACAGCCGCGCGGCTTCCCAGCAGTCTCCGAACGCCGAACACGGAAGTTCGGGTTTGGAGTTCGGCTTCGGGAAGCTGCTGGGAAGCCGCCCGGCAGTTTTAAAAGGTCACAGCCGGGCTGGGGGGCTTCCCAGCAACCTCCCGAACCCCGAACTTTTGCCGAACTTCCGGGTTCAGGGTTCAGGAGGTCGCTGGGAAGCCCCCCAGCCTGGCTGTCACCTTTTAAAACAGCCGCACGGCTTCCTAGCAGTCTCCGAACACCGAACGTGGAAGTTCGGGTTTGGCGTTCGGTTTCGGGAAGCTGATGGGAATCCGCGCGGCTGTTTTAAAAGGTGACAGCCAGGCTGGGGGGCTTCCCAGCAACCTCCCGAACCGAACCCGGGGTTCAGAAAAATTTTGCCTCTTCTTACGAACTTTTTTCGAGTTACGAACCGGCGTTCAGAGACTGCTAGGAAGCCGCGCGGCTGTTTTAAAAGGTGACAGCTGGGCGGCGGGGCTTCCCAGCAGCCTCCCGAACACCGGTTCCTAACTCGAAAAAAGTTCGTAAAAAGAGGCAAAATTTTTCTGAACCCCAGGTTCGGTTCGAGAGGTTGCTGGGAAGCCACAGCTAGCTGTCTTTCACCTTTTAAAACAGCCGCGTGGCTTCCCCAGCAGTCTCCGAACGCCGAACGCGGAAGTTCGGGTTTGGAATTCGGCTTCGGGAAGCTGGCTAGGAAGCCGCCCGGCTGTTTTAAAAGGTCACAGCCGGGCTGGGGGGCTTCCCAGCAACCTCCCAAACCCTGAACTTTTGCCGAACATCCGGGTTCGGGGTTCGGAAAGCTGCTGGGAAGCCGCGCGGCTGTTTTAAAAAGGTGACAGCCAGGCTGGGGGGCTTCCCAGCAACCTCCCGAACGGAACCCGGGGTTCAGAAAAATTTTGCCTCTTCTTATGAACTTTTTTCGAGTTACGAACCGGTGTTAGGAGATTGCTGGGGAAGCCGCGCGGCTGTTTTAAAGGTGACAGCTGGGCGGCAGGGCTTCCCAGCAACCTCCCGAATGCCAGTTCCTAACTCGAAAAAAGTTCGTAAGAAGAGGCAAAATTTTTCTGAACCCCGGGTTCGGGGTTCGGGAGGTTGCTGGGAAGTCCCCCAGCCCGGCTTTAACCTTTTAAAACAGCCGCGTGGCTTCCCAGCAGTCTCTGAACGCCGAACGCGGAAGTTCGGGTTTGGCGTTCAGCTTCGGGAAGCTGCTGGGAAGCTGCGCGGCTGTTTTAAAAGGTGACAACCGGGCTGGGGGGCTTCCCAGCAACCTCCCGAACCCCGAACTTTTGCCAAACTTCCGGGTTTGGGGTTCGGGAGGTTGCTGGGAAGCCCCCAGCCCGGTTGTCACCTTTTAAAACAGCCGCGCGGCTTCCAAGCAGTCTCTGAACGCCGAACGCAGAAGTTCGGGTTAGGTGTTCGGCTTCAGGAAGCTGTTGGGAAGTCGCGCGGCTGTTTTAAAAGGTGACAGCTGGGCTGGGGGGCTTCCCAGCAACCTCCCGAACCCCCGAACCTGGAAGTTCGGCAAAATTTCGGGGTTTGGGGAGGTTGCTGGGAAGCCCCCTAACCCGGCTGTGACCTTTTAAAACAGCCGGGCGGCTTCCCAGCAGCTTCCCGAAGCCGAACGCCAAAACCGAACTTCCGCGTTCGGCATTCGGAGACTGCTGGGAAGCCCCGCCGCCCGGCTGTCACCTTTTTAAACAGCCTGTAGGATTCTCGGCGGCCTCCCAAACGCCGAACCTGGAAGTTCGGGTTTGGCGTTCGGGAGGGTCACTGAGAAGCCCACAGGCTGTTTTAAAAGGTGACAGCCGGGCGGCAGCGGTTTTTTTTGCGGGGGTTTTTTTTTGCACGGATTAATTGACTTTACATGTGTTTCCTATGGGAAACAGTGCTTCGTCTTACGAGCCTTTCGTCTTACGAACCTCCCCCTGGAACCAATTAGGTTCGTAAGACGAGGTATGACTGTATATCCATTGTAAGATAAAATACAGGAAATAGTATAAGGGCAGACTAGATGGACCATGAGGTCTTTTTCTGCCATCAGTCTTCTATGTTTCTATGTTTCTATAGTTAGGCTTTTTTCTTTTTTGTATTAGTTAGACTTCTATGATAAGCGGAGCAATGGTAGCTCCTTAAATGTTGAATGTTGTTTGTCCTTTGTCTTTTGAAAAACTAATTAAATTAAAAAACAAACAAACCTCAAGTGCCCTCTGAAAGCCCTCTGGGTCCATCAGATACCTGGGACAGAACCACCTAGTCGGTTCTGCCCCCCTGTGGGGCAGGATAGGATCTTTGAAGTTAAGCCACAGCAGGAATCAATAAAAGACCAGAGGATTATGAAACAAGAATATTTTTGGGTTAATATAAATGGTCTCAATTCTACAATAAAGAGGAAATGTGTACTGTCAGATCTGGGGGAAACAAAACTTGGACATAATTTGAATACAGGGAACTCACATAAAAGAAAAATACAGTAAGTTACTGGAATGTCCAAATTGGCAAATTGTTTTTGTGTGTCGACACAAGTGAGAAAATGAGGTATAGCTATTTATGTAAAAGAGTGGCTAAATCCAGAACTGAAATATGCAGATAAAGAAGGGATAATCCTAATGATTGAAATTATAAATGGGGGGGGGGGGGTTGATGGTGGGGATTTATACTCCAAATTTTAAAAAAATCAAATTTATATAAGAAAATAAATGAAATAAATTGGCCAAAACGTTTATATCTTAGGTGACTTTAATACAATTGCGGACAATAAAATGGATTATAAGAGTATGGGCAAGAAAAAATTAGAAGACAATTACTAACCCCATATATTGATATGATTAATGAATTGATCTCCAAGACATATGGCAGAAATTCAACCCAAAATGCCAGCAGTACACGTTTTACTCATATCCACATGGTTCTGGCAGACCACCACCAGTCTTTTTGCAATGGAAAGGGAAAACCAAAAAGTTAAACAGATGGACACTAAATCACAAAGTATTCTCCAAGAAAAGCAATATCTGGACAAGATGGAAAAAGAATTAGGTTTTTTTAAAAAAGAAAACCTAAAGAGCTTACCTCAATACAAAATGTCTGGGATACAATGAAGGCATATGTAAGGGGCATTACAATTACAGCAAGAAATAATAGTCAACATAAAGAAAAACTTAACAAACTACAGCAAGAACTGAAAAATATAGAAATATTATGTCAGAAAGACTCAATGAATACAAAGAAACTAGAGACCTTATAAAACCCCAAATTAACTTAATTACCCAGGAAGAAATAGCACGTAATATAACAATGATGAAGCAAAAACATTTCACAACAAGCCAATAAAACTGGGAGGTGGTTGGCCCATAGGTTAAGAAAAAACAAAGGGAACAATCCAACAGCTGTGGGATGATGAGGGGAACATGTGTAATGGAATAGAAGGAAAAAAAGGATAGTACAAAATTTTTATTAAAAATTATACAAAAGTGAAGAAATTAGTGAAGACAAAGTCAAGAATTATTTAATTAATCAGGAACTACCACTCTTGTCGGAGGAGATGAGGTCGATATTAAACAAGGAAATATCTAAGAAGGAACTACAAAGAGCCATCCATAAACAAAACAATAATAAAGCTCCGGAATGGTGTCCTATTTGAAATATATTAAAAATATAAATATATTTGAAAATAGACTACTTGAACTATACAATGAAATATTAGAGAATAGCAAGATGCCAAATTCATGGGGGGAGGAATATATTACACTAATACATTAAGAAGAAATGGATAAGGGCTACATACATAAACTATAGACCTATCTCACTTCTTTATACAGATTATAAAATATTTGTTTCCATCATGGCAGAAAGTTAAAGATAGTTTTAAACCCAATTATACACCAAGATCAGAATGGCGTTTTTGCCCAAACGCCAAATAAGAAATAACACCAGGATTATAATGAACATACTGGAATACTATGAAACAAAAGTAGACAAACAATTGGCAATGATACTTGTCGATGTCCAAAAACGTTTGAAAATCTAAATTGGAATTTTATAAAAACACAAATTAGAATAATGCAATTTGGTGATAAATTTATTAAAAATAATAGAAGGTATATATTCACAACAAACAGCAAATGTTTTACTTAATGGGGAGTCAACAGAGAAGATCTATATTAGAAAAGGTGTGAGACAAGGATGCCCGCTTTCTCCATTATTATTTATAATGTCATTAGAAGTAGTATTAAACAAAGTGAGAGCTAATCAGGAAATTAAAGGTTTGAACATAAAAGGGGAGCAATACTCAAGCTTTTGCAGACGATATGGTTTACATAATTGAAGATCCCCTGAATTTGGGACTTATCCTATTGACAAATAAGGAAAATTTTGGAAAAGTGGCATGGCTTAAAATTAACAAAAATAAAACAAAGATAATAACTAAGAATATCCCCCAAAACCAGATAGAAATATTAGACAAAATTATGGGAATAAAAACAACAAAAAGAATCAAATATCTAGGAATTTGGTTGACTGCAAAATGTGCATCAATAAAAGAGGATAATTACTTGAAATTCTTAAAAAAACATTCAAAAGGACTTAATAAGCTGGACTAAACCACAAATTTCATTATTAGGAAGAATTTCGGTTATAAAAATGAATATTTCACCTAAACTCCTCTATCTGTTTTAGACAGCTCCAGTTAAGTTTAACGAAGAATTCTACAAAGAATTAGACAAATTAATTAGGAACTTTATATGGAAAGGGGAAAAGCCCAGAATTAAATATAAATTAATGCAAGATAAAAGGTGTCAGAGAGGGATAGGCCTACCCAACTGGAAGGCATACCAACAAGCAGCAACTATGACCTGGCTGAAAGAGTGGGTCCTGTTAATAAGCAAAAGAGTCTTAACCATTGAAGGACAATATTTATGGAATGACGAAAACAAAATCCACAAATACTTTAGTAATCATATTAGGGGGATTTTAATAAAAAATGATTAGATATCAGGAAAAAAATCTATATTCAAATCCCTAGGTGGATATCACCTTTCGAAGCTGTGACCCATCCCAATTTAGCAAACTTAACCAATAGAATTGTTTATAAAACATTATTGGATGAACATAATAAACTTAAAAGGAGAGACGATCTAGCACTAGAGGGTGTAGATATTGATTGGTGACCATACTATCAATTACACAACAAATATAAATCCAATTTGGTACAATTTGGCTTTCAGACAAACTATCAGGAAATGAACAAGATACTATTGGGCCTGGATGAAAAAATAATCTCGAGATTTTATAACTCTATTTCAAATTACAAAATGGAAGAAGAAAGAGTCAAAGAAGTTATGGTTACCTGGCCCGAAATATAGGACACACAATCTAATTAGATGATTGGGAAAGAATATGGAGCTGGAACTTCAAACTAACAATCTCCACAGCTTACAAAGCAAACATATACAAAAGTTTTATCGGTGGCATCTTGCTCTGAAAAGACTGGCCAAAATTTACCCCGACTCATCCCCCAAATGTTGGAAGTTCAAAAAAGAATTAGGGACATACTACCATATGTGGTGGACATGTCAAGGGGCCAGGACATATTGGGGAAAAAATCAATGTTGTTTAGGATAAATTATATCATTTAATGTAGAACTAAAACCTGAAATATTTCTTTTGGGCGTAATAGACCAAAGAATACACAAAGAGATACAGTACTTGATAATTCATATCTCAACTCTGGCGAGGATTTGCTATGCACAATCATAGAAGAAAGAAACAGTTCCCACCAATCTACAAGTGATCAATAAAATATTTGAAGTGGCAGAAATGAGTAGACTAACTATGAGATTAGAAAAAGAAGACACGGACTATTATCAAATTTGGGATAAATGGTATAAATGGTTAGATAAAAGAAAGAAAACTTAATAATAGTATAGCGATGTTAAACTTTGAGATCTTGCAGGGATGGTAGAGTATATATAGATAATAATGAGTGAGAAAAGGACTTCCGGGGTGATACCATGGTGGAGCGGTGTGGAATCTAGCCTGTACTGGGTTGCATCTGAGATTCTCCGCTCGAATGCTGTGTAAACTGTGAGGTTTTTCTCTGGAGAGGAGAGCTAGCTAAAGGGGAAGCTTAGAGCAGTGGGTGGAGGTACAAACCCCCACTGATATTGGCGAGACCCCTGTGATTGAGCGGCGAAAAGAATCGAAGTTTATCCTCAGTCCAGAGACATGGCACTGATTTGACAGCTGGGAAGAGAAGAGTAAATGGCATCATCAGCAGTATTGTTTCAAATAGCTTTCACTACTCACCTGTTAAAAACACCAGAGTAGAAGATTGGGGGAAAAAAATATAAAACAGTGAGTCTCCTGATTGTGACGGTGGCGATTATTGAGGTTGGAGCAGAACAAAGTAGAAGGTGAGGGAAGTGGTGTTTGGAAAAGCGGAACTTAATGATGGTGGGTTTAGATGTGAGAGGCTGATGGTGAAGCGAGAGAGTTCGGGGTCCGGAGAGATTGGAAAGCGAAGGCATTGCTGAATAAAAGAAGGGGGAACGTGCAGAGGTTGAGAATGAGTGGAGACCGGATGGAAGACGAGCAGTGGACAAGGACGAGGCTGAGATCAGTGGCGGTGGCAGAATAGAAGGATTGGGAGTAGAGGCCGGAGATCCGAAATCAAGATTGAGGAGTAAAAAAGTTAAGTGCTAAAGTTTGGTGATCGGAGGTGGCGGAGACCCAGGAAGATCTGTGGGGGGTGAAGATCGGGATCGAGATCAAGCAGAGATCGGAGATCGGAGATTGAGGAATAAAGAGTGGAGTTTTGGAGAGCTGGGAGAAAGTTGACAGGACGCAGGATGCAGTGAGTCAGAGGACCCACTCCCCCATCAAAAATTGAGATTCTTTGAACATTCCAGAATCCTTAACTTACTTTGCTTACTTTACTCTACTTAATCCCCTTTGGGTGGACTATTGGATTGGTGATTGCAACGGACGGTGTTCTGTCGCGCTCTCTGGTAGAATCCTCCCAAAAATTCACAGGTACAAATTTCAGACACACACACATTTGAAAATTCAAAACAATGTTCTTTAGAATGAAAATTCAGTTAAACCAAGCCCTCTTTTGGTATAGCCAAGAGCACTCGTCTCCAAACAAACTGGTAATTTGTACAAGTCCCTTATCAGTTCTGTGATACTTAGCTTGCAGCTGTGAGGCAATTCACAGTCCTTCTTCTTTCACAAAGTGAAACACACTTTGCTCTGGTTTAATTTCAAAGCAGGGAAAAATCAGCACACAAAAAGTCAAAGTCAGTAAAGCAGTCACGAACCACAACGATCAGATAATCCTCCACTATGGCCAAACCCACAGGCTGCTATTTATAGCAGCCTCACTAATTACCACAGCCCCACCCAACCACAGGTGGCCTCATTTTCTTTGATAATAATCTCTCAGTTGTTGCCTATGCATCGCTCTCCGTATGCGTGGCTGTATCATTAATTCTTGTTCAGAATCCAAGGAGGAGCTAGATAATTGATCTCCTTCTGAGCTGTCTGCCCCACTCTCCTCCTCCCTGTCACTCATGTCTTCTTGGTCAGAGGAGCCTTCATCAGCAGATTCCACCGGGGGCAAAACAGGCCTGCAGCATGTGGATGTCTCCCCCACATCCACAGTCCTTGGGGCAGGAGCAGGGCCAGAGCTAACCACAACAGGACGGTATTAATTAATTTGACCTCTAAACATTGAACTGGCAATAGACTAAGAAATCGAGGTTTGGAATTGACTTAAAACCAAATCTGAACTCTAGAACATTAGAGCTCAGTCTAAGAGTACATGAACTCTTTCAATCATAATTTGCAAACTGACTTATCTGCTTTTTTGGGTTGTTGTTTCTCTCCTCTCCCTCTTTACTTTTTTTCTTCCACCTTCCTTCAGTCTCTCTCCTTTGGGAATTGAAAGAAACTTTAAAAATTGATTGATTAGAGTAACTTTATAGATACTATAGATATTATAGATATTAAGGTTCATTTTGGTTTAATAGTAGACAACGATAGATATATTCAGAAATATTTTAGTAACATTTAGAAATCTCAGATATATTTAATATACTTAATAGAACTTAACAGAATAATTAACAATGTAACAATTAACTTATACTAATTAATATATTTAATTTAATTAATTTGTATCAATTAACATATTTAATATACTTAACTAATTAATTAATATACTTATTGATTTATTTAAGATATATATATAGAAACTTAAAGTTATTGATTGATAAGATTGATTGATTGTTTAAAGATTGATTCAAGACCTACAGCATCAACTAGTGGTTTCAAGTGGTTACCCTATTTTATAAATAACAAGCCTAGCTGCTTCAATACAATATAAAGAGACTTTTGGAACATCTACGAAAAATACTGAACACGTCAACAACCTTCACTAAATCATTGAAAAAAAACAACACCCAGAAACCCTTCTACATCCAATACCAAACCAAACATAGAAATGGCAACAGTAGACAAACAGAACCAAGCACCCACATTACAATCAATACAGGCTTCGCTGGAACTGATTCAAGAATTTATGGTATGAAGCCAGGAATCTACATTAACAACACAGGAAACAATAAAGCAAAATCAGGAGGAAACAAACAAGAACTTTGAAAAAATGGCAGGGAAAATCGAGGGACTTCTAATAACTTGGAAGGGAAAAAAAACAAAATAGATTCATTTGAAAAGGCTGATCATTTCATTGCACAGTATTTAGAAAAAGAAGGAGGTAGTAGCTCAGATATAGATCACCAAAGTCGGGAAGAAGAAACAGAAGAGAAGGAAACAGAGAACAAATGAGAGAGGATGGAGATACAGAAAGAGGAAAGGATTGTAACAAGAGCAGTGGCGAAAAAACAGTAAAAAATGAAAACATTAAAAATGTTTTCCATAAACATCAATGGCCTGAACTCGGCTATAAAAAGAAGACAGACAATGACCAAATTGCAGAAACAAAATGCGGATGTATTATGCCTACAAGAAATCCACATCAGAAATTAGGAATCCAAATTATTAGAAAATAAAAAAAAACTGGGTAAATTATTTATGGCACTTGCAGATTCAAAAAAAGGGGACATTGCAGTATATATTAAGGAAACACTTCAACCAGAACAAATTTACACAAATAGTGAAGGTAGAATATTGAGTATAAAAATTAAGATAGGATCCAAATAAATAGTCTTAATGGTGATATATGCCACAAACTCAAATCAGAGAGAATTTTATAACAAACTAGAAGAACAGGTAAGATAGATAGGGGGGAGAAACATATGTATCATTGGCAACTTCAATGCAGTATATGATATCCAAAAAGACTATAAAACAACCAAAAAGAAAAATGAAGAGAGGTAAACCCTACCAATTGAATTTTTTGAGATGGTGAGGGAATATAGACTTACAGATCTATGGAGGGAAAAATATATACAAAATTTAGAATATACTTTTTTCACACCATCCCAGAAATCATGGTCAAGGATTGACATGATCTGGGCAGACAAAGAAGTAGGGAATATTACTGAAGAAGCTGAAATAGGACTGAATATATGGACTGACCACCAATGTTCCCTCTAATTTTTTTTCAGTCTGGGTGGAAAAGTATAGTGTCTGAGTGGCAGTCCCTTTGGAACTGAGCGGCATAGAAGTCTAAATAATAAATAAATAAATAAGTAAGTAAGTAAGTAAGTAAGTAAGTAAATAAATAAATAAATAAATAAATTTTCATGCCTGAGTGCCTGATTTTTTTTACAGATGTCACTCAAGGCAACTTATCGCGTAATTATTTGGGGCTCCATCCTGGGGCACAATAAGGTCCTTTCACATTATGTTATTCTGTTATTTTACATTTGCTGATTCCTCTAGTTCAAAGTTTCAAAATATATATTAGGATATTACTTTATGTTCAATTTTATAAGAGTTCTGTTTTAAGAGAACTGTCTGAGACAGCTAATTTACAATGTAAATAAGAGGCTGCCACAAAAAAGGGGGAGTCAAGTTATTCTCCAGAGCACCTGTAGGACAAGAAGCAGTGGGTGGAAACTAATCAAGGAGAGAAGCAACTTAGAAGCAAGGAATGAATGTGAGAACAATTAATCCATGGAACTACTTGCCTCTAGAATTCCATCTGTCTGTCCATAACCCTGGGGGGGGGAAATTATTGACCCCCTCAGAGAGGGTCTGCAACTTGGGCGTCCTCCTCGATCCACAGCTCACATTAGAGAAACATCCTTCAGCTGTGGCGAGGGGGGCGTTTGCCCAGGTTCACCTGGTGCACCAGTTGCGGCCCTATCTGGACCGGGACTCACTGCTCACAGTCACTCATGCCCTCATCACCTTGAGGTTCGACTACTGTAATGCTCTCTACATGGGGCTACCTTTGAAAAGTGTTCGGAAACTTCAGATCATGCAGAATGCAGCTGCGAGAGCAATCATGGGCTTCCCAGGGTATGCCCATGTTACTCCAACACTCCGCAGTCTGCATTGGTTGCCGATCAATTTTCGTTCACAATTCAAAGTGTTGGTTATGACCTATAAAGCCCTTCATGGCATTGGACCAGAATATCTCCAGGACCGCCTTCTGCTGCACGAATCCCAGTGACCGGTTAGGTCCCACAGAGTTGGCCTTCTCCGGGTCCGGTCGACTAAACAATGTTGTTTGGCGGGACCCAGGGGGTTGGACTAGAAGACCTCCAAGGTCCCTTCCATCTTGGTTATTAGAAAATGTTTCACATTTTAAAATATCTGTACAAGCCACAAGAGACATCTCTTTAGAGCAGAGGTCGCCAACCGCCGGTCCGCGGACCGGCACCGGGCCGTTGGGGGTTTTCAGCCGGTCCGTGGCGCCAGGGCCCCCTCGGCCTTTCCGCACCACCAGCGGTGCTCCCCCCCGCCAGCCAGCCAAGCCCCGCGCCCACCGGAACCGGCTCCTCGCTCTCCCCCCGCCGCCCCGCTGCGTTTGCAGGAGGTGGGGAGGGTCGGGCGGCCAACCAAGGCCAGGAGGGACGCCGCTGCCCCCCCCTTCCCTCTCTCCGCCCGCCGCTGCGCCTCCTTGACGCTGAGAGGAAATGCCGGCAAAGGCTTTTCTCAGCGGAGGTCTTCAATGTCGGGGGCGCACGGGCGGTTGCACGCGCTCCCTATCTCCCTGCTAGCCCACTCGGAGTATTCAAAATAAGAAAAACCTTTGCCGGCGAAGGCTTTTCTTATTTTGAATATTCCGAGTGGGCTAGCAGGGAGATAGGGAGCGCGTGCAACCGCCTGTGCGCCCCCGACATTGAATATCACCTTCGCCGGCCCCACCTCTCCTGAAAACCCCCTTGCTGAGAGCCCGGGGCGAAAGTGCTCTCGCAAAGGTGAGGCGGGCAGGGCGTGCGCGCGTCACCGCTGAGAAGAACGGAGAACGAGAGTGAGTGATAGCAACAGACAGCAAGATAGAGAGAAAGTGAGAAAGAGAGAGTGAGAGAAAGGGGGGGAGAAAGAGATAGCAAGAGAGAGAACAAGAGAGAGAAAGGGCGTGAGAAAGAAAACAAGAGTGAGAGAGAAAGCAAAAGAGACAGAAAGAAAACAAGAGAGAGAAAGTGAGAAGAAGAGAGAGAAAGAGGGGGAGGGAGAGAGAAAGAGAGGGAGAGGGAGAAAGAGAGAGGGAGAGGGGGGGAGAGATAGCAAGAGAGGGAGAGAGAGAAAGAGAGAGGGAAAGGGGGAGAGATAGCAAGAGAGGGAGAGAGAGAAAGAGAGAGGGAAAGGGGGAGAGAGGGGGGAGAGGAAAGAGAGAGGGAGAGAGAGAGGAGATAAAGGAAGAGGAGAGAGAGAAAGGAAGAGAAAGAAAGAAAGAGGGATAGAAAGAGAGAGAGAGAGAGTGAGAGATGCTCAGTGAGCCTTTCTTTGAAGTTGCCTTTCTTTCTTTCTTTCTTTCTCTTTCTTGCTTTCTTTCTTGCTCTTTTTCTTTCTCTCTTTTACCTTCCCTTCCTCTATTTCTTCTTTTCTTTCTCCTTCCTACCTTCTTCCCTTACTCTCCCCTTTCATAAGTTTCCTTGCTTCCTTCCTCTGTTCCTGTCCCTTCCCCCCTTCTTTCTTTCTTTCCTTCCTTCCTTTCCTCCCTCCATTTCTTGCTTTCCTTTTCCTTCCTCCCTTCTTTCCTCCCTCATTCCCTTCTTTCACTCCTTCCTCTCTTACTCTCCCCTTTCACACCTTTCCTTGCTTCCTTTGCACCCTTCTTCTGTTCCTGTCCCTTCCCTCTTTCCTTCCTTCCTTCCCACCCTCCGTCCATTCATTCACCCATTCCTCTCTTGATCGCCCCTTTTACGGCGCCGCTGACAGCTAGCTCCCCCCCCCACCGGGCCATGGAAAACTGGTCTAGCTTAAAGCCGGTCCCTGGTGCAAAAAAGGTTGGGGACCTCTGCTTTAGAGGAACATCTTCCCACCTTGTAGACAATACTTCCAGAAACTGGGAACAATTTCTACATCTAGTATCCAATATCCAGTATCAAGTTCAGGGAACACAGATCAGTTTGACATGCCTTGATTGTTAATGAATTATCTACCTTCAGTCTCTCTAGGACTCTCAGCTGACTTGCACCTAAGGAGGTTGTTTTGATATTTTTTTTTGCAAAAGCAAAACCAACATCATTTAGAAGCAATTAAAAATGCCTTCAATGAGAATTTAAAAAATACAATATCCAATTAGAAAAGGCCATACTTTTCTCTCCTTCTTTCTTCCCCACTCCTTCCCCATGGTGGAAATCCAATCCAGTCAGTTTTAAAGAAAATTGTGGTTTAATATTTTACAGAACTATATAGAAAGGAGGAGATAAAAGAAGAACAATTGAAAACCTACCTTAATAAAATAGAATTAGGAGAGATATTAGAATTAAATAAAACATCACTAAATAAAAAAAATAACTGCAATAGAACTGGAAAATGCAATAATGAAACAAAAAAATAACAAATTGCCAGGCCCCGATGGTATACCAAGTGAATTCTACAAAGAATAAGAGAACCACTAGGGAAAATATTACTAGTCATATTTAACAAAGTCTTAGAACAGGGAGTAATACCAAAATCTTGGACAGAAGCGCTAGTAAGACAATTCAGGAAAACAGAAAATACAAAACTACAGGCCGATATCATTACTCAATGTAGATTATAAAATTTTTATCTCAATCATGGCAAATAGAATGAAACCAATTTTAAATAACTGGATAAATATAGATCAGTATGGATTCTTACCAGGTATGTGCATATGAAATAAAACAAGGACGATATTAGATATATTAGAATTTTACGAAGCACACCCGGAGAAATCTATGGCACAAAAAGCATTTGATAATTTGAGGTGGGAATTTACATTTGAATTATTAAAACAAATGAAATTCGGTCCTAAGTTTATCAAAATGATACAGACAATACACAATCTGCAAAAATTATGATCAACGGAGAAACGGAATCATTTCAGATTTGGAAGGGTGTGCGCCAAGGATGCCCACTATCTCCATTATTATATATTCTATCCATCAAAATAATGTTAAATCGAATAAGAGAGAATTCAACGATTACAGGTCTAAAGATTAGAGGGCAAGAATTTAAAGTGTAGGCATACACAGATGACCTAGCTTTTATAATGGATGAGCCGTTAGAAGCAGGAAAACACTTATTAAGCGAGACAAAAGACTATGGAGAAGTGGCAGGTCTAAAAATGAATAAGCAAAAAACTAAAATTATAACCAAAAATATGAGACTTGAATAAGATCAAGAATTAGAAAGGTTCTTAGGGATACAAATTGTAAAGACAGTGAAATATGTAGGGATATTATCAACAAAAAGAGGTAGTACAATCAAAGAAGATAATTAAGATACATTAATAAAAAAAACTAGAAGACCAACTGAGAAGATTGAATAAATGTCTCTCTAAACAGGAAGAATCTCCACAATTAAAATGTCAATTCTACCAAAATTTCTCTACCTATTCCAAACAATACCAATAACAATCTTTTTACAAAATTACATAGTATAATTTCTAAATTTATATGGGGAGGTAAAAAAGTGAGAATAAAATTGAAATGGTTACAAGATAAAACTAAACAAGGTGGATTTGGGTTCCCAGATTTTGAAATCTATTATCAAACAACAGTAGAATAGAATAGAATAGAATTTTATTGGCCAAGTGTGGTTGGACACAAAAGGAATTTGTCTTGGTGCATATACTCTCAATGTACATAAAATAAAATATACATTTGTCAAGAATCATGTGGTACAACACTTAATGATTGTCATAGGGGTCAAATAAGCAATGAAGAAGCAATATTAATAAAAATCTTAGGATATACGCAACAAGTTACAGTCATACTACTTTACAGTACTACTTTGGATTAAAGATTGGATAGAGATCAAGAATCAGAGATTGTTAACATTGGATGGACATGATATTCTACAAGAATGGCACTGATTCTTGTGGAATGAAAAACACAAAATCCAATTTTTGGCATCACTCTGACAGATGGGCAGCCTTCGATCTCTTCCTGGGTTGCTCCGGCTTTTCGTGCTTTATTGGTGGCTTTTGGGCAATCACAGACCCGTAGAGTCAGTGATCTCAGAGAGGAATCTCCAGCACAACCGGGGGGTGGTCGGCGGACCCCTGCCCCCAAACAGTGAGGATCTCCTCTTGCCGATGCACGAAAAAACCAATCGTTTGATCGGCCCAAAGACATGACGCTCTGACTCCTCTGAGGAAGCTACAGAGAATACAATGAGAAGGTTTTGGAAAGTGAGAACTTTGAACTACTCTATTCTAACCTCAATGATCAATGTTGCATAGTACTAGATGGCTTTAGAATGAAACCCCTGCTGTTTCTGTCATTTATTTGATTTGATCTGATTGCCAGAATTAGAAGGCTTGATTTGATCTGATTGCCAGAATTAGAAGGCAGCGACTGTTATGGTCTATGGCGATGATAAAAAGATTGGACTAGGTTAATCAGAGTGGGGGCATAATACCTGGACATACTCGAAAGCAGCACCAAAGTCCCCCGAAATTAACAACAATGATTGACTGACAAAAACTCCTTTGGAAGCAGCAGTGGGAGAAAATTTGTTGTTGGAAGTTGCGAGGGTGTGTGGAATGTTTGAAGGAGAAGAGTGTGGGCGGAGCAAGTTGGCGACAAAATACAAAACTGGGAGGACCGAAATATTTTCTTTTTCCTATTTTTTGTTTTTTTGTTCTTTCCCCTGCTTCTCTCTGCCCATGGACTTGTATTGTTCCTTACTTACTCTGTGACAATACTCTACGCTATACCTAACCGCTATCTCCAATTGATCAGAGTGGTCCTAACTAACTCTTTTGTATATTCAGAACCTAACGGAACCTCCCGATCGACTTTGGTCGCCAAACAGCGTCGGACTATTCTATAAGCCGAAAATAGTGAATCCCCCCCCAAAAAAGGTGGGGAATAGTCGGAGAGTGGAAAAGAAAAAAGAAATAACCTTATTAAATTCCCAGAAAGTTCTGAGGACGTTTGGAGATTTCAGAAGAAGGAGATTGCAATCGGTAACGATTTGGCGACAAAATACGGAAGCCGGAGGATCGAAACCACGCTGTCCTTGATTTCCTTTTCCTAGCTATTTTTACTTCCCCCTGCAATCACAGTCCTTTCCCCTTTCCTACGCTAATCCTAATCAAACATACTCCCATGTTTCCTGTACCTATTCCAAACTGCTCCAATAAAATTAAAACAAATCTTTTCTTTGATAGTCTTCACAAAAAAAATTCATTTGTAAATTTATTTGCGCCAAGAAAAAGGTGAGGATAAAAATTAAATGTCTTCATGATCACCACACAAGAGGGGGACTTGGACTTCCAAATATGGAGCTGTACTATAAGGCCTCAATTCTTAACTCAGTTAGAGAATGGATAACACTCAAAAACAGAAGATTATTAGCATTAGAAGGCTATGATCTCCTGACAGGATGGCATGCCTTCTTAATAACAGACTCACATAAAAATAGCCCTCATATTTTAAACAACATTACATCTGTAAAGAAATAGTTAAAACTTCAATGATCACCTGGGGTCAAAATTTTGAACACACTATTAACCTGAATGATTGGAAAAAAAATTGACTATAAATTACAAAATACACAATGGCTACCACTCAGAAAGAGAACCAATATAAAATGTTCTACAGATGGGCATTTGCCCCCAGCTAGACTTGCCCAAAATCTACCAAATATGTCTCCAAAGTGCTGGAAATGTAAGGAAAAAACTGGAACCTATTATCATGCCTGGTGGACGTGTGAAAATTGCCAAAGCCTATTGGCTAAAAAAATATATTAAAAAAATCAAATTACTGCTTTAACTATCCCTCTAAAACCAGAACTATTCCTATTAGGAATATCCAGACAAGATATTAACAAGGAAGACTTTTATATCATAACCCACATCCTAACTGCTGCAAGAACCCTGTATGTGCAGTATTGGAAACAAGAAAGAATACCTACTACATTAAATCTTTTAATTAAAGTTATGGACTATGCAGAAATGTCCAAATTGACCATGGAATTATAAAATCAGAAAGATACGGATTTCTACCAAGCCTGGGACAAGTGGTACAATTGATTAAGGAAAAGAAAATATTTGCAAATTCTACAAAAAGAAGATAACCCAACAAATTAACCTTTAATGAAAAATAAAATTCAAACTACAGTGTTCCCTCGATTTTCACAGGGGATGCGTTCTGAGACCGCCCACGAAAGTCAAATTTCCGCGAAGTAGAGATGCGGAAGTAAATACACTATTTTGGCTAGGAACAATATCACAAGCCTTCCCTTAACACTTTAAACCCCTAAATTACAATTTCCCATTCCCTTAGTGTTGTGCTTCCGTCTGAGGCTCCTCAGGGAACGGCTGAATCTCTGCCGGCTCCCTGCTCAGAGGGGGAGGATGAGGAACAGGAGGAGGAGGAGGAGGCCCAGGCAGAAGGGGAGGAGGAATATCAGGCTGAGGGAGAGGGAGAACAGCCAGAATCCCCAGGGGTGGAGCTCTCCCCAGCAAGCAGCCTGGAGTCCTTAGATGAAAATGCTCAAGCCATCATCGATCACAGGCAGAGAAGAGCAGCACAACGAAGGGGACAATTAGCCAGGTACTTCCAGTCCTAAATAGGTAACAGCTGGGTTTGGGTGTGGTTCTCCCTAGAAAGGCTGAAAAGGCAGACCCACCCTTCCTGTATTGTGGAGTATTATCTTTGGGAGTCCTGGGACCTGGCTGTGATCTTTGGCGTCTCTGATTCTGGCTTGTGGCCTTGAAGGCTGAAACCTTGGGGAAAAAGGCGTGGGGGCTTATTCTCTACAGTGGTGTGTGTGCCAGCAAGAAGTCTGCTGTATTGTCTGGCCGTCAGGACTTTGCTGTGAAGCCTCATAGCCTGCCTGTTGGGAAGAACAGGTTTTTCTCTGTGTTTATTTTTCAAACTATAAAGTGCTTTTGCTTTTACCAGCGTGTCTGGCTGCTTTTTCCAGTTGGTGTTGAAGTCTGGGGGCACCCAGACAGAACACTTAGCAACCATTTAGATTATTACTCACCATGTTTATTTATTAAAGTTTATTAAAAAAATATTTATTAAAGGCAGACAAAAGTTTGGCGATGATATATGACGTCATCGGGCGGAAAAAACATGGCATAGGGGAAAAAACCGGGAAGTATTTTTTAATTAATATTTTTGAAAAACCGTGGTATAGACTTTTCGCGAAGTTTGAACCCGCGAAAATCGAGGGAACACTGTATTACCTTATTTACCATAAATAATGTATATAACTTACATGCAGCATTGGAAGATCATAATTAGCTACTCCCAAAACAAATCCAGTATAAACCCTCAAAGTAACAAGACGGGAATTAGTACATCAACTACATTTCTGAATTTTATGTCGTATGGAGCTGTTATACCAGTCAAGTTACTGGTATCTTTCTATCTCTTCACTCTATCCCCTCTTTTTATTTTACCTTTCTTCAATACCTTTTCCATTCTCCCTGGTGTCTCTTTTCCCTTCCCTTCCTTATTTCTTTTCCTAATATTCTTAATATCTCCAATATTAGGTTATGTTTATGGTATATGCTCTAAGTGTATTGATTTATAACCTAATTACTGTAGACTTATTTTATGCTATCTTTTCTATTTCTTTTTTTTCTTTTTTCTTTTTTTTATTTTGTTTGACTTACAAAACATTTAGACATCATACAATACAACATTGAACATATACGATTTATATATTTACAAGATTTATTTTTTACAATTCTATTTACTATACCTTTTTCTTAACTTCCACCCAGTTGTATATTTTTCCCCACACTTTGTAATAGTCCTTATTTTGTTGGTTTTGAATCTCATACGTTAATTTACTTTTCTATTTCTATTTTTGTCAAACTCAATAAAGATTATTTTATATATATAAAAAAGAAAAACACAAAATCCCGACATATTTTAAAAAACATATAATTTATAACTAGAACATACAACTTTTTGATCAAATATAAAATGGAAACAGAGATAGTTAAGGGAAATATGATTAGCTGGGCAAAAAATGTGGGACATAATATTTATTTAGAACAATGGGACTCAACATGGAAGAATTATAAAATGACAAAATCTATTGCATATAAAGAGAAAATTAAAAAAATTATAGATGGCACCTTCCACCAGCTAGGCTAGCAAAAATATATCCAAATTTAAAACCAAATTGTTGGAGATGCAGAAATAAAAATGGAATGTTCTTCCACATATGGTAGACGTGCCCCGAAATAAAAGAAAATATGGAAGAAAGTAAAACTATGGATTTTTGAAATGACCAAATTAAAACTCACACTAAAACAGAGACTTTTCTTTTAGGCATAATAGATCTGAAAATAAAAAAGGAGTATTATTATTTGATTCAGCACATAATTACAACAATCAGAATAACCATAGCACAAAACTGGAAAAAAGAAGAAACACCATCAGAGAGAGAAATGATTAAGAAGATTTATGACTGCGCAGAAATGGATAAGCTGACACAAGAGCTCAAAAACAAAAATGAATCACGTTATTATGAAATCTGGGAAAAAATTCTATAGCTGTAAATAAAAATGTTATGTTCCTAGAATTAACTTTATTTATAAAATTATGATACATAGTAATAACTTGATCTTGGTTATATTAAAACTATAGAAGAACCGTAGAATAACCACTGATGTTACAGGCCGTACAATTTCATAAAGAAAGGTTCTGACAACAGTTCCAGTGGGGGGGGGGGATATGTTGTGTCCTGTCTTGTAAGACTTAAGTACAACACTTAAACAAACAAGTATGTTGAAAAAAGATGAATTATGTACTGTCTTATTTTAATGTTTTATAATAAAATCTTATTTTTAAAAAATGAGTGAGAAAAGAGTGACTTAGTATAGAAGAACATTCTAATATACAAGGGTGCGATGAGCTAACTGTAAAACAAAGAATTTAATAACAATAAATTGAACAGGAATTATAAAAGAACTATACAAGACCAATTATGAAATGTAAATGTGTCAAACAATATGTATAACTGCATAAAATTTGATAAGAAACATTTAAGATTGGGACAGCTAAGAGAGAAAAAAGATATTTCTCTCTTTTTAAATGGTGCTGTTTCTAGGGGTGTGTGTTGTTTCTGTCTTTTTTGTTTTTTTTCCTATTTTTTGTCTCTTCTTGTTGACTTGCTTGCCTATTATTGCTACCATTATTATGAACACCGTTCCCTGTAAGCTGCGCGCGTGCGCAGGCGTGCCCCCCCAAATACCCCCCGCGCACCCTTTTCCACGGGCGCGTACTCCCCATCCCCCTGCCAGCCCATGGGGAGGGGCGCGCTGGCAGTAGAAGGAAAGAGAGCTGCGGCCGCCCCTGCCTCCCCACCGTGCCTCCAGCCCCCTTGAGCCCCTGGCCTCTCGGCGCTGCCTCCCGCCCGCCTGATCCGCCCCCTCTCCCCCTCCTCTGCTGAAAGAAAAGCACGGAGGCTGCCTGCTTGAGCCTCCCATTGCTCCACCCCGCTTCGCCCTGCCTGTCATCCTGGACCTCCATTATGTTTTCGGGGGGGGAGCGGCGGGGAAAGCCCTGTGCTGGCCAGGAAAGCCAGCTTTCCGGGAAAGCAGCACGCCTTTCAGACATGCTGCTTTCCTGCACCTCTTTCCTGGGGGGGGGGAAGTGGCATCCTCCCCGCCCTGCCCAGGAAAGAGTTGCAGGAAAGCAGCGCATTTGAAAAGTGCGCTGCTTTCCTGGAAAGCCGGCTTTCCTGGCTGGCACAGGGCTTTCCTGGGCAGCTGGCTTGAGCCTGGTGCCGGTCAGCAAAGCCGGCTGCCTGCCGGAGATGTGGAGAGAAAGAAGGAGGGAGGGAGAGAAGGAAGTAAGGGAGAGAAAAGTGAACGAGAGGGAGAGAGAAAGGGAGGAAGAGAGGAAGGAAGGAAGAGATAAATATAAAGGGAGAGAGGGAGAAAGAGAGGGAGGGGAAGGAAGGAAGAGATAAATATAAAGGGAGAGAGGGAGAAAGAGATGGAGGGGAAGAGAGGAAGGAAGAGATAAATATAAAGGGAGAGAGGGAGAAAGAGAGGAAGAGAGGAAGAAAGGAAGAGATAAATATAAAGGGAGAGAGGGAGAAAGAGAGGGAGGGGAAGAGGGGAAGGAAGGAAAAGAGAGAGAGAAAGAGAAAAAGTGGAAGGAAGAGAGAAGGAAAGAAAGGAAGGGAGAGAGAGAAAGAAAGAGAGAGAAGATAGGAAGGAAGAGAGAGAGTGAGAGAGAGCAAGAAAGAAAGAGTGAGAGAGAGGAGAGAAGAAGGAAGAGAGTGAGAGAGAGCGAGAGAGAGGAAGAAAGCAAGAGAGAGAGAGGAGTGGAAGGAAGAGAGAGAGAGAGAGAAATGATAGAATAAAGGGGAGAAAAAAAGAGAAACGAGAAAATGATTGAGGCAGAGAATGACAGGAAAGAGAGAGAAACAGAGAGAGAAGTGACTCTTGATTTAAAGCATATGGTAAAAGCACTTAAATAATAACAGAGAAAAAACCCCCCAGCCCTCACCTCTTTTTATTAATAGTTATGTTTTGGGGTTTGCTGGTTGTTTTAGTTTTAATAGTAATAGAGTTTTGCTTTATTATTAATTTCTTTTAATAAAAAAGAAGGTATTATCTATCTATCTATCTATCTATCTATCTATCTATCTATCTATCTATCTATCTATCTATTTATGCTTCTATGCTGCCCAGTCCCAAGGGGACTGCCGCTCAGACACTATACTTTTCTGCCCACCCCGAAAAAAAATTAGAGGGAACATTGATTATGAATACATATATTGTAAGTTATTTTTGTAAATACATTATGTATGTAGCTTTTTAAAGTAATAAAAAGTAAAATAAAATAATAATAATAATAATAATAATAATAATAATAATAATAATAATAATAATAATAATTTACCATGAACTTTTTTCCAAGTACCTGCTACATTACCGAGGCCTGTTATATGTTCCAGCACGGCCACTTCAGGCCCTCATCATGAACCAGTGCCATGATAACCCTGCAGCTGGCCATTTTGGCCTTTTCAAGACAGTACACCTAGTATCTCAAACTTTCTGGTGGCCTAGTCTTTGCCATGATGTCCACTCCTATGTAAATTCTTGCACCCATTGTCACCAAGCCAAGGCAGCCACAGGAGCCCTTCCTGGCCTGTTACAACCTTTGCCTACACCAGAGAGATCTTGGGGGACCATCTCCATTTCCTGACCTGTTTACCTATCTCTGCAGGATTCACAGCTGTGTTCGTGGTGGTGGACATGTTAATCAAGATGGTGCATTTTACTCCTTGTCGCAGAATATCCACAACTAAAGTCTCTCCTCAACTATTCATCCAGCACATCTTCCAGCAACACGGTTTACCTGACACTGTAATATCTGATGGAGGACTTCAATTCACTGCCAAGTTTTGGAAATAAGTCATGTCCGCGCTCCAGGTCCAAGTCTTCTTGGCGTCCACCCATCACCCCCAGACTGACAGGGGTACAGAAAAAGTCATTGACATCTTAGAGCAGTACCTGCATTGTTTCGTCCATGACCAACAGAAAGAATAGGCAAAATATCTCTCCCTAGCTGAGTTAGCATGCTGTTCTGTTTAGAAAAACTCCCTAATCTTCTGTTCCGGATTACATACGACCCGGACCGAAAACCCTTCATTTGAAGTGGTTATGTTTGGTCAATTTAAAAACTTTTTTCACCTGGAAACAAGTTTGAACATTTCTGGACACAATGGAATGAAAATTGAACTGAAAAAATTAATCCTTATTGGTTTATTTTGCACATAAATGTGCCTCCCCCCATTTTTGTGAAAGTTTTTTCAATTTATGGATAGTTTTGCTTGCAAAATCCATTCTATTTTACTAAAGTTGGTGTGGGATTGGTAGCCTGAACATTTCTGCACACAATGATATGAAAATTGAAATGAGAAAAGTAAATCTTATTGGTTTATTTTGCTGATATAATGCATGCCCCCCCATTTCTGTGAAATAGTCTTCACTTTATGGATAGTTTTGCTAGCAAAATGCATTCTATTTTGCTAAAGTTGGTGTGGGATTTGTAGCTTGAACATTTCTGAACATAATGATATGAAAATTGAACTGGAAAAATTGATGCATATTGGTTTATTTTGCACATAAAGTTATTTCAATTTATATAAAAATTATGCTGTTAATTTCAAACTCACATTCTTTTTTTTAGTAAAATGGATTTCTTTCATAAAATTAGTTCTCTGGCTACAATGTGGTTGATTTTCAAAAGGATATTCCAAATATTTCTAGACAAATATGTATAAAAAGTTACAATAATGGCACACAGCAAGGCCGAGGGGGGGTGGCCCTTTTGTGGCAAAAATAAACCAATAAGAACCATTTTTTTCAGTTCATTTATATTTTTCTTATGTTCAGGATTGTTCAATTTAGTATATCAAACCTTTTGGGGGGAAATTCCTTAGGGATTTGTAGCCTTAAAAAATATAAATTAACATGAAATACAGAAAGGATGGGGGGAGGGGCTTTTTGATCAAAATAAAAATATAAGTCTCAATTTTTCCAGTTCAATTTTCATATCATTATGTTCATAAATGTTCAAACTAGTTTTCCAATTGAAAAAGTTTTCAAAAAGATCAAATTCAAGTACCTAAAAAAATTCCTTTTGGTCGGGTCATATACAAACAGAAACAGACTCGAAGTGATGATTTTTTTTGCCCAGAAAACAATTAGCCACCACCCCACAAATATTTTTGGATGATCAGCATTGTTAAATTGAGGAAATGAATGCCTAAGATTTTAAAGAATATTTCGGATTTGGAGCATAAAAAAATAAAAAGTGAAAATGGTTGCAAGTAGCCGAGGGGGGGGAGGCCTTATTTCTGATGTTAAAAAATCAGTAAGAATCATTTTTTTCAGTTCCTTTATATTTTTCTTATATTCAGAAATGTTCACGCTACCAATCACACACCAACCTCAGTAAAATAGAATGCATTTTGCAAGCAAAACTATCCATAAATTGAAAAAACTTTCACCAAAACGGGGGGGGGGCATGCATTATATCAGCAAAATAAACCAATAAGAATTACTTTTTTCATTTCAGTTTTCATATCATTGTGTGCAGAAATGTTCAGACTACTTTCCAAGTGAAAAAAGTTTTCAAATTGACCAAACATAAGCACTTCAAATGAAGAGTTTTCGGTCCGGGTTGTATGTGACCCGGGAACATAAGATTAGGGAGTTTTTGTTTTTCAGCAAGAAAGAAACCCCCCACCCCCCAAAAAAATTTCTCATAGAGAGAACCCCTGAAATGATGAAAAGTCATGAAATCTCAAGTTTCAGATATGCAGGGAAAATGTTTTACAGGGGACTCAAACTTGGTTTCGGGTCACATATGACCCGAACAGAACAGCAGGGTTATAACTCTCGGCACACTTCCACGCAAACCACACCATTCTTTGCCAATTACAGCTATCATCCTAGATTTTTTTTCCACTTACGCTCTCCGATTATCCAGTTCCAGTCACCAGAGATTTCCTGTCCAAGTTATAGTCCATCCACAACCTGGTTAAGCATTCTTTGAACAAGCCAAAGAAGACTACAAAAGATTTGCAGACTGTTCCCGCAAGGACACCCCACCATTGGTGATCGAGTTTGGCTTTCGACCAAGTACCTCTCCTCAGAAAAACTCAACTTGAAGGTCGACCAACGTTTATTGGGACCTTTCCCTGTTGAAAAGGTCATCAATCCCATGACTTATCACCTGACTTTGCCCAGCTCTATACATGTACATCTTGTGTTTCATTGTTCCCTGTTTGTTCTAGTAAGACCTGATTCTCCACTTTGTCCTCCTGCTCCAGACCCAGCTGTTTCACTGTTCCAGGCCCAGCGCTCAAAACCCGTGTTCCCTTGTCCAAGTTGAACATTACCAGCATCAAGGAGACTCATTGGCTCAATGACCATTTCCAGTATTTGGTGGAATGGTCAGCGGGCAGCCCTGACAATTGCTTCTGGATGGATGCCCGAGACTTTGAAGCCTCTGACTTGATTTTTTATTTTCATGTGCATTTTCCTTGCAAACCACATCCTCTGCATCCACTCCAGGGGAGGGGCCTGGGGGGGGGATGGTGTTGTGGGTGATCTTTGTCCATCTTGGGCCATGCCTGATTCTGAGGATGATGGGCCAGATGTCAATGCCCCAAATAGCATCTGAGAAATAAATCAGATTCCACTCCAGTTCTCTCACATAAGGTTCGATTTATTAGCAGAGCCATGTTGGTTACATTTTGGCCATTCCAATACTAACTTCTTTCCAGTACTCCACCGAGGTTAAGGTTCATGTCACCTCACCACACCCACAAGTTCATCACGTGGACCAGTCCGAGTGGAGGGATTCACCGACTTCCTCTCTTGTTCAGCTGACACAGAACCTTGGACTCTAAGTGTTCTGCCAGCGTGTCCCAACCACCCGTAATTACAGGGTAATTAGTCCAGAAAGACACATACCACACTATAGAAGGAAAACCAAAAGTCTTTATCAACAGAAAAGCAGAAAAAACTCCCTTTTTAAATGTCAAAGGAATTTTCTGGTACATACAAGGCACAGGTTAAATGCAATCCAATTTCTCACCCAGTAACTGGGAAATTGAGTCCAATTCCAAAGTCCAGAAAGTCCACACACACACCCTTGAACAGGGAACCAGCAAAAACCACCATCTTGACGAAACTATGAATCAGATAAACTTCCACAAGGATAAACCAGCATGCTGTTCTTTTTATCTGTAGCACTAATTACAGCAGCCCCACCCAACCACAGGTGGCCTCACTTATCTCCTGTAATAATCCTTCAGTTGTTCTTTCCTATGCATCACTCTACACATGCGCGGATCTGTCATAAGTCCTTGTTCAGAATCCAGGGATGATAAGGATGATTGATCTCCTCCTGGGCTGTCTGCCAAACTCCCCACTTCCCTTCTACTCATGCTTCCTTCATCAGAGGAGCCTTCATTGGGAAATTCTATTGGGAGCAAAACAGGCCTGTGGCATGTGGATGTTTCCCCCACATCCACCTCTACATTCCTTGGGGCCAGAGCCAACCACAACACTAAGAAAGGAATTTGTTGTGGGTATTAACTTTCCTCTCTTTCTGGGTATATATTTTTTATTGGTTTTTACACCTTACAGAGATTCCAATTTACATACCTCAAATTAAAATATAATACAATACAATATCAAATGCCAATTTCTTAGTCAAATTAATCAAATTTTTCTAATTATTTATCCAATTATTTCTGATATATATCATTCATCCTGTGCTACCTCCTTTCCAAATGCTATCATCCGAATTTTAGATAATGTTCTTCGCTTTCATTTATATTTAAAGTGCTATAGCTATCTAAATTTCTCTTGGCTATTTGCTGTTTTTCTTAACTATGCCACCATGCTTCAGTCCCTTTCTAGTGTTCTTAGAAAACACATTCTTACTTTCATTAAAAAAACCCCTCATTTTATCATAAGTGCCCTTAACAATAGAAAATATCCAAATTTACATCTCTTTAAAAGCCCAGGAAGGAAAGGGGGAAAAATAAAGAAAGAATAAAATAGAAAAGGAAAGAAAAAACAAGAGTGAAAAAGAATAAGAAAAGAAAAACACTATTCATATCGTATCTTAATCTATACATAGGAGGAAGAGTTGTTATTAGAAATTTTAAAATACATTTCCTACTCAATTCATTTATTTCACTTCTTTCATTATATCAGTATGTCATTTCTACTTTAACAAATCAAAATAAATATAAATAATTATTACTCCATTATTTTATGCAAAAAGTATCCTCCATTAAGAAAACACCAAAGTATTAATATTCTTCCCTAATCTAGATATTTTCCACTTCGGTTCTTATTGTGATCTTCCCTAATCTATAAACCCCACTGCCAATCCCAGCATAATAATCTTCCCTAATTTATGTGCCACTGTCATATCAGTGCAATAGTCTTCCCTATTCTAATTGTTTTCACTGCTAAATGCAGTGCCATAATCTTCCCTAATCTATATATTTCCCTAATCTATATATTATCCCTAATTCTAAATGTCTTCCACTATCAAACTCAGTGATAATCTTCCCTAATATATTGAGTTTAACTCTTTGTTGTTTCATCTGTCTTTCCTATATGATACCTTACATAATTAGTGCTAATTATTGTCCCATATCAATCCTACTCCTATTATTATAATTCTCCTCCCTTATCTTTTCCCCTCCCACTTTATTTATCACCATAAATCAAATAAGCAATTTACAATTCAATCAATCAGAATAATAAAATAAAAAAGAGAAAGAAAAGCAAAAAAGAAAATAGAAAAAAGGTCATCCAAAGATAATCATAATCATTACCAAATATCTCATCTATATTATGCGCAATAATCAAACCTATTTTCAATTTTTTCTTTTATAATCCATTAAATTTTCTCCTCTTATATAATTCTTCCATTTTACACTTTATATCACTTGCTTGTATATTTGTATATATATAAGCTCCCATAAGATTAAAATAATAAAAAATCCAATTCATTAAGTATACTCAATTCTTTTTGTAATTTATAACTTTGTAAGAACAGAGAAAAGAGAAAAGAAGGTGCTAATATCTTTTAGTAACTTTTAAATATTCTTACACGTATTTTAATTTTAATTTTCTGAAAGACATTTAATTCTTAAAAGTATTTAATTTCAATTTATATTATTCAATGTAATTTCAGTCAGATCAGACGGTCCAAATGTAATTTCAGTCAAATCTATCAGTCCAATTAGATCAAATCTATTCAAATCAGTTTAATTCAGTTCAAGTAATTTCATCTTGAACATTATCTTCCTTCCATGGGTTTAGCTGATCAGTCTTTCCATGGCAAGAATACTGTATTTAAACCTATGACAAATGTAATTTCAGTCAAATCAATCAGTCCAATTAAATCAAATCAATTCAAATCAGTTAATTCAGGTCAAATAATTTCATCTTGAATGCATTGGCTGGCCATTCTTCTCTAGACTACTGTACTTAAAAACCAGTAGCAAACTGCTATATTTCCTCCAGCCACACGATGTCACTAGGTGATCAATTCTCCAAGTCTTCTGTATGTAACTCCTCTCTGAATATTTATTTATTTATTAGATTTGTATGCTGCCCCTCTCCGTAGACTCGGAGACTAGCTTTAAATGACTATTTCACTGTAGCTTCCTGTTTTGTACTTCCTGTCTTACGATGTTCTTTGTTTATAGAAGAAATGAAAGATAAGGATTCCAAAACAAAAGTTAAAAATTTCAAATTCTAAAAGGCAAATTTCAAAGAGAACCAATTAGGTAGTTGAAAATAATCCAAATGATGGGCAATTTCGCTATTTTAGAAGCTTTCGCTGAAATGCCACATTGCACAGTTAGCTGCCTTCTTCAATCTCAGGCCATTTTAACACCGTCCAGCAACTAAGCCAGAAACAAAGGTCTAAAATCCCATTCAGGCATTCTCCGCTTACCATCATAGACAGAAAAACTCTGCTTCCCCTCTGCAAGTTACTCTTTCAAATCCTCTTTCCAGATGGAATCATTCGTCTATCTTCCCTTTATAAGGTAGTCTCTACAGCTGTGTCAGAGCAGGCATGGTTGTCTGTCCGGCTTCACCACAGCTGGTGCGAGACAAACCAGTTTACCCAGTCGGGCATGCTGGTCCCTGCCAGGCCCTTGGCAGTGTTCCAAGTGTCACTCTTCCTGCAGGAGAGATCTGGTCTGGTCCAAAAGGACCAGAACCCCTGGACAATGGGACTTAGGGACATTTCCAAGGAGAGATGGAAATATCCCGGTGCTGCAGACCCCGCCCCCCTCCAACTTTCCTCTCTTTCAACTACCCCTCCCAATTTCCCTAATGCTCTGCTACTGTGGCAGGCCAAAACCTCTAACTCCACATGATGGCTTTCGGCCTGACACCAGGTCCCTCATGAAACCCTGGGCCAGAGAGGCTGTCAGAGGAAGCTGACAACAAGAGTGAGGCAGACAGTGATTTGGGACAGATAGAGGGGGCTGATGTTACAGTGGGAAGTTGGTCTCTGTCAGATAGTGAGGGAGATTTATCGGGATGATGCTTGGATTAATCCATGGTGTAGAAAAATGGCAAAAAGAAGAGAATAAATCCAGAGTAAAAGGTATTAATCCACAGTAGTAGCTCTTTGGGTCTGTGAGGTCATTTCCAGGATTCATGTAGAAGGGTGGCTAGGAAAGGGGAGGCATGGTCTGACAATGTTTGTGACAAAGAATGGCCAAGACTTTGTGGTGTTCCTGAACAAAAATAATAAAATACTGAGTTTTGCTTCTCCAAGCTGTCTGAAAATTGCATCTGGGTGATGGAATGAAGTTCTGAGGTGAGCCTTTTTATTTTAAGCCTTGAGGTATTCTAAAGAATTTTCAGAGGACTGGAATGTCTGGCACAATTCCCAGAGGTTGAGTCCAGCCAAGATAGACTGTGTATTGCTCTTGTTACTGGATTTTGCATTGCAAAATATTCATATTATGCTTGTGTGAAAACAATAAAATATAGTTTTATTTCAAGAGTGAGTTTTTGAATCTTAGAAAATTACTGTAGAGATTTTTCAGTTGTTCCTTCGAGGTCATGGTTGTCCCAAAAGTAAAGTGACCAGAATGTTAAAATCTGGTCACCTTACTTTACAGTTTAGACCAAATTTTTAATCAAGAACCCCCTCCTCCTCCGTCACTGGTGTCCTGCTTCACCAATCTTAAAATCTGGTCACCTTATTTGAGGACTACTTGTTGGGTACAGTTGGTCAACCAATTGTTAATCCATCTGTTTGTGTTGTAGTCTATCCCACTTTTTTCCAATTTGCATAGTAGTAGATTGTGGTCCACTTTATCAAATTCCTTACTAAAATCCAAATATACAAGCTCCCCTGCATTTCGCTGGTCTATTGATTTAGTCACAGTATTGAAGAATGATATAAAGTTGGCTGTTGGTTATTATCTTGTTTTTTTCTAATGGTGGCAAATCTGCTTTTTGATTATATTTTCTAATATTTTTCCAGGTATTGATGTCAGACTGATTGGCCTGTACTTGCATGGGTCTGTTTTTTGCCTTTCTTGTTCTTTAAATTTGGCTTTGTATTAAATAGATATTGTGTGATTTACAATTAACTTGTAAGTTATTCTTAGTATAATGTAATCTTATAGTCTGATCTAATTTGTCAAAAAGTACAGGAAGATAGAATATAGAATATAATATATTCAAATTTATTTAAACATGAACTAAAAATGAATGGTTTATACATGGTAATTATGGAATCAATGCATTTTCATAAATATATTCTGATTAGTTATTTGCTAATAATTTTTTAAAATAAAATTCATATATTTTATTTTTATTGCAATATTTTGTATTGCAGCATTAATAAAAGCAAAACATACACACCATACAATTTAAAGTTCTCTCATTTTAATACATCAAATAACTGGTGCAATAATTGGCAAGTAATATCCCTCATAAATACTCGCAGGCTTTTCAATTAATTTTTGTCTAAAGTTCTGGATACAAGATTATAGCCTGTCAACGGACAATGGATGAGAAAAATTAATAAATTGTCTTCTAAATAATATGGACACCTAAGAAAAATTGGGCAGCCAATTTAGCACAGCATGAACTGGGGAGGAACCTTTTGTACTGTTGTTGTCTCACTAATGTTGTCTGAGTCTTTATTAATGGTGCTTGGCTGCTACTGACAGTTTTGTTGCTAGTGGCAACTTTTTTCATTAAAATTAAATTCAGCATCAGATCCCATTAGCTACACTCTGGGTAACTTAGATGGGTGCATATATTTTTATTTCTCTGTGTATATATATATATATATTCACACATACATGCATATATCCCCAATTATAATTATATACATGCCAACAACGCACATATACATCTTTAAATCAATTTGCTCAGTACATGTAAAAAATACAGGATATATGTCTTCTGTATATCTACATTTTGTGTTGTGCTTTTTCACATCCTTTTTTTCTCTATTTTTTGGGAACAAAGAACATAAGTATGTGTTGGCTGTCTTTTACAGGAAAGAGTGAATGTTCTAATGTAAGGCCGTCAAAATTGCAGCTTATGGGCCAGATGTGTCATGCACTGGCCATGACCATGCCCAGTTTAGTGAAGGGGGAAAAAGTCACGCTACATTGCATGATGCCACTGTGACGCCACAAATTTGACACCCCTGTTCTAACAGAATGTTGTTATAGGTAGAAATCCAAAGCCTAGATATTTTGGAAACTTTTTACAGATAAAACTTGTGTTACAAATATAATAGAGCCTATCAATTACATTTGTAACCTGAGGATTTATTAATTGGATCCACCCTGCTTTCCCAAGGCATTTGTTTAAATATATTTGGAAGGCTTTGAGGGCATGGTCTCATGCTCCTGCAGATCTCCCTCCCTTTGCAAGAGCTTTTGGCAAGGAAAATGGAAGTCTTTGGAGATGCAATCTCGCACCCCTGGAGGCCTCCATACCCAATTTTTTTTTGCAGAGAACAGAACCTTGGGGGGGGGTGTTGCCCATGATCTTGCACCCCTGCAGTCCTCTGTGAAAAAAGCCTTTTGCAACAGCTACACCAGCATCTGAGAAGACAGTAAGTGAGCGATGATCAGTGACAGGATGAGACAGGGCCACCATCAGGAATTTTGGGGCCCCATACAGCCTAAGTGTCTGCCCCCCCCCGCCATATTAAAACTATTTTAAGTTGCCAAGCCATTCCATCCCCCGGGGATCATTTCCCGCTTCACGCCAAGCGAGGCGGTCCCATAGGCCAGTGTTTCCCAACCTTGGCAACTTGAAGATAATGGACTTTAACTCCTAGAATTCCCCAGCCAGCGAATGCTGGCTGGGGAATTCTGGGAGTTGAAGTCCAGATATTTTCAAGTTGTCAAGGTTGGGAAGCACTGCCATAGGCTATTTCAGGAACTGGGTTAAGCCAATTGTGTGGACTCATCCAGGAGAAAGAAAGAAGCGGGAGTGACAAGGGAAAGAAAGATCCTGGCATCGGTCAGGCGGAGCGAGGCTTGTTTATGGCAGGGAAGGGACAGGAACAGAGGAAGGGTGCAAAGTAAGCAAGAAAAGGTGTGAAAGGGGAGAGTAAGAGAGGAAGGAGTGAAAGAAGGGAGTGAGGGAGGAAAGAAGGGAGGAAGGAGAAGGAAAGCAAGAAATGGAGGGAGGGAAGGAAAGAAAGAAAGAAAGAAAGAAAGAAAGAAAGGGGGAAGGGACAGGAACAGAGGAAGGAAGGAAACTTATGAAAGGGGAGAGTAAGAGAGGAAGGACTGAAGGAAGGGAGGGAGGGAAGAAGGTAGGAAGGAGAAAGAAAAGAAGAAATAGAGGAAGGGAAGGTAAAAGAAAGAAAGAAAAAGAGCAAGAAAGAGAAAGAAAGAAAGAGAATGAAAGAGAAATAAAAATAGAGAGGGGGAATGAAAGAAATGGAAAGAGGGAAGGAAGGAGAGAAAGAGAGAAAGAAAGAAAAAGAAACGAAAAAAAGAAAGAGGAAAGAAAGAGAATGAAAGAAATAAAAAGAGAGGGGGAATGAAAGAAATGGAAAGAGGGAAGGAAGGAGAGGAAGCAAGAGAAAGAAAGAAAGCAAGATAAAGAAAAAAGAATGAAAGAGCAAGAGAGAAATAGAGAAAGAAAGAAAAAGAAATGAAAGAAATTGTGATTTTGACTATGCCGGCTCCTTCCCTCCCCCGCTCAGCAAGAGGGAAGCACCCGAGGCGCCGGGTTCTTCCCTTTCTCCCTCGCCCGCACCCTTGCCGCGGTGACTCACCAGGAGAAGGCTGGAGACCCACGCGGCTCCTCGGGGGGCCTTGCGGAAGGCGGCGGCGGAAACCCCCATGGCCGGCACTGGGTGCAAGGAAGGATGCTTTCTGCGCGGGCGGAGGCCGAGAGCTGAGAAGGGCGCGCCTTGTCCACCCTCGCCGGAAGATCTGCCCATCTAGCAGTCCCGCTGCCCCATTGCCCAGCAGGGGATGATGGGCAAGGGACGCCTCCGGGAAGGAGGGCAGGGCGGGAAGGGAAGGAGGGGGCTGGCGGGGGTTTAGGAAAGGGGAGCCCGCCAGGCACGAGGGAACGCTGGCCGCGCGGGGCTCCGAGGCCAGCCTTGCAGCTCCTCGGCAGGAGGAGCTGAAAGCCACCGGGAGAGGACTGGGCTCAGCAGGAGAAGCGCCGCCCCCCCCCCCATTATTCAATTTCCCCGGGCCCGTGACACCACTCCCAGTAGTACCGGTCTATCGGCGGCCCTGGGATGAGGAGGAACTATCAGGACCAGGACTGGTGGGTGGGGGAATAGGCAAGGGAAATGTTGCAATGTCTCTGCAGTCAGCCCTAAGAATCAACAACTGCTGTGGTGTTGCAACATTCTCTGTCTCTTTGCTTTGGTTGGTCATGTGGATGTAACCAGGGAAAGATAGTCTGACCCCAAGCCATGTAGGACTTTAAAGGTGACAACTAGAGCCTTGAGCTGGACCTGGAAGCAAATTGGCAGCCAATGTGGTTCCCACAGGAGGGGCCACATGTGCACAGCTGGGCCTGCATGAAACCATATGGGTGGCTGCATTTTGAACCAATTGTAGCTTCAAGATCCTTTTCAAGGGCAGCCCCATGTAGAACATATCACTATAATCAAAGGCAGGAGGCAACTAGAGTATGAGTGACTGTGAGCAGGGATTGTTGGTCCAGGAAAGGGATGATACCTAGAGCCATTCTGTCTTGCCAAGGTTCAGTTGTTGTAGATATTAAATCAAAGTGGAGAAAGTACATAGGCCTGTGGAATCCTACAAAGTAGTGGAAGAGGGCTGGGCCTCTTGTTTCATATCAACACTGACTGAGAGTGATCTCATGGAAAGGAAATGAACCAGGACAATAGAGAATTTCCTACTCCCAACCCCTGAAGCTACTCGAAAAGGATACCCTGATTGATGGTATTGAAGGCTTCTGAGAGATCAAGTAAAGCAAAGATAGATGCACTACCCCCATCCCACTCCCACCAGAGATCATCAAAAAGTACAACCAATGCCATTTCTGTCCTATATCAGGCATGGACCCTGACTGGAAAGGGTCTAGATAATCCATTTCATTCAGGAATCACAAACTGTCATGCAAGCACATTCTCAATCATGATCTTACAAAAGGGAAAATTGGAGACAGATTGAAAATTATTTAATAGGTAGAATCTAGTGATGGCTTCTTAAAGGTCAGACCACAGCCTCTTTAAAATGTTGGTGCACTGCCCCCTCCTGCAGGGAGGCATTAATCACCACCAGAACCCACATGCACGCACTTCCTAAACAGTTTTCACAAGCCAGGAGGGACATGAATATAAAACATAGATTCTTGTGCTCATACTCCCTAGGACTCTATCCATTCCTCAGGAGCAGAGGGGTCAAATCATTCCTAGATAACAAGCCAAGAACCTGTCCGAGGTGCCTCTATTGACCAGCACCCATGCTGATATTTAACTAGGAATGAAGCTGAGCAAATTCAGCTTCAGCAAATTCCTCAGTGTGCCACTTCTGTATCCTCCTTCCCCAGGAGGAGGCAGTTCGCTTTAAAGAGGATTGCTGACTGATTATCTGCAGATGCAATTAGAGTGGAGAAGTGTTTATACTTTGATGTCACAAGATAGGTCTTAATAGCAGTTCTTACCTGTGTTTGATCAAGTTTATTCAATTTTTTTTCATTCCTTGTCTTCCACCAGTAGTGCTCTAAATGTCTTCTCATCCATTTCATCCCTCTCAATGACAAGGTAGTAAAGATTACATGGGTACAAACCTATGCGGAGCCTTAGTCACCTTCCTATTTCAAGCAGTGACCAAGAGCCAGGCAGGACTAAACAACGGAAATGAAAGGCCAGGTGCTTTAATGCCTGGCTGATATTTGCAGAAGGTCTGGATAACTCACCACCAGAATCACAGCTGGCGCTCAGCATGTACTTCCTGGGTTACACAGGCTGCCGGGAGGCAACCGCTCTATTTAGAGATGGCTCACCGCCTTCTCCTCCATTTCCTCTGCCAGCTTGCCTTCCCTGCAGACTCTGCAAGTGCTCCTGGTTGCTACATCACATCGCTGAAACATGGATTTGGAAGAGAGAGGAATGGAACAATGAGGGGATCTCAGGACACCCCTCTGCCATTAGCCAAGTGGTTCTTAAACCGCAAGTAGCTGTGTGTGTGTGTGTGGGAGTCTTTTACAGTATTTGAACATACTCAACTTTGTTGGCTTGTTCTCTTTTGGCTAGTTTGAATCTGTTTCTTCCTGTTCTGCCTTTGGGTGCTTTAGAGAATAGCTAACTTCCACTTTCTTGGCTTTACCTTTCCTCCTGAGTTATAGGCCTTTAACTTGGGGAGCAGGGGGTTTCTACAGCTGTACATCTCCACCCCATGTCTAGTCAACGAAGAAGTGGAAGTGATGTGCCGGTGCCTGGAGGCTGTTAGGGTCTGAATGGGTGTCAACAGACTCAAACTCAACCCGGATAAGACGGAGTGACTGTGGGTTCTGCCTCCCAGGGACAGTTCCATCTGTCCGTCCATAATCCTGGGGGGGGGGGAAGGAATTAATGACCCACGCAGAGAGGGTCCGCAACTTGGGCGTCCTCCTCAATCCACAGCTCACATTAGAGAACCATCTTTCAGCTATGGCGAGTGGGACATTTGCCCAGGTTCGCCTGGTGAACCGGGTTGCGGCCCTATCTGGACTGGGACTCACTGCTAACAGTCACTCATGCCCTCATCACCTCGAGGCTCGACTACTGTAATGCTCTCTACATAGGGCTACCTTTGAAAAGTGTTTGGAAACTTCAGATCGTGCAGAATGCAGCTGCAAGAGCAATCATGGGCTTCCCTAGGTATGCCCATGTTACACCAACACTCTGCAGTCTGCATTGGTTGCTGATCAGTTTCTTGTCACAATTCAAAGTGTTGGTCCCTTCATGGCATCGGACCAGAATATCTCCGGAACCTCCTTCTGCCGCACGAATCCCATTTGGCGTGACCCAGGGGAAGAGCCTTCTCTGTGGCAGCCCCTACCCTCTGGAACCAGCTCCCCCCAGAGATAAGAAGTGCCCCCACCCTCCTTGCATTTCGCAAACTCCTTAACACTCATTTCTGCTGTCAGGAATGGGGTAGTTGAGACATCTCCCCCCGGGCCTATAAATAAATGAATGAATGAATGAATGAATGAATGAATGAATGAATGAATGAATAAATAAATAAATAAATATTCTTAAATTTATGCAAAATTAATCCTTAACTGTTGTGTTTGGGCTTGGGCCAGCCGTTGCTCCCACATATGGGAGAGATGCGGCACAAAGTGAGTGCGAAAGACTGGCTGACAGCCAGGAAGATGTGGCAGACAGCCCTGAAGATGAGGCCATTGGTTCAGAGGAGTTGGCAGACAGCACACAGGACCCAGAAGATAGCCATGGGGATTTGGCATGCAGCCACTTGGACAGTCTCTCCTCGTTGGATTCCAATGCAGAACAGCTCATAGACATGCGTAGCCGGAGTGCCATGCAAAGGAGGGCTCAATTAAAGGACTATTACTGGTGATCAGAGTAGCACCTGGGCTGGGTGTGGTTCTCATACTGAGGGCTGGGTGTGGTTCCCCTAATGAGGGCTAAAGGTATAAAAGGGAACAGAGGCAAAAGGCAAGCTGTGGCTGTTTATCTGTGTGACTTTGTGGTTCCTGCTCTGAAGTTTCTGTGCCTTTGAATTTCAACCCAGCCTTTTCAGGCAAGTGGGAGGTGAAACCTCTGGGACTATCTGGTTTCTCTCGAGTCTCCATGATTCAAAGGACTCCTGAAACATTTCTGCTCCATGCAGGTTGTCTTTGTTTGCTTTTTCCTGCACTTTGTATTTGGCTGACTGTACGCCTTGCACTATAGTTTATTCCTGACAATAAGGACTGTTTTCTTTAACCCTTTTTGTTTGTTTGCTGATTAGAAAAGCACGTGTGTAAGAGATGACATCCTGCACTGGTCAAGAGACGAAAGTTTGAAATATGGAGGCAAAGACGTTATAATATTAAAACAGGTACCAAGAAGAGTTCGTGAAAGCAGGAGGGAATACTACTTCCTAACGAGAATTTTAATTAAAGAAAAAATAATTTTCAGATGGTTGATTCCAGACGGAATTTCTTTTTTTTTGGCAAAGATCCAGAATAAAACTAGAAACAGTCGAAGAAGCAAGAGTCTTTTATGAACAATTTGGACTGAGTAGGCATAATATATCATATAAAGAAATTGGAGCAGGAGGAGAGGAAAAGGGAGCGACCGCAAGGGGGGAGGAAGAAACTCAAGACCGTAAGAACAAGCAATCTCAACCACAAGAAGAATTGGTACTAAGCACTAGACTTCGAGAACCTAGAGAAGCTAAAAAGTACTATTAACAGAAATGTACTCAGACTTAAAAATTTTCTCTGTAAACGTAAATGGATTGAATCACCCAAGAAAAAGAAAACAAATATTTTCAAAACTTAAAAAACTAAGAGCTCAAATTATGATTTTACAAGAAGTTCATATTAAAAATACGAATAGAGATTTATTATGTAATTCCAAATTAGGTAATTTGTTTACCAGTCTAGCTGCGAAAAAAAGGAGAGGTATAGCGGTATATATTGATGAAATGATTGAGGTCAAAAAAACTCTACAGTGATGATGATGGTAGAATTTTAATTTTACAAATAAATCTAGAAACAGGACCTCTCGTCATTATATCGATTTATGCTCCAAATGAAAATCAAAAATTATTCTACAAAGAACTACATGAGAAAATAACAGAATTATCTATTGATAATATGATCATAATTGGAGACTTTAATGCAATAGCCGATAGTAAAATGGACTATTCAGGTAATAAGAAAAATAAAAAAAAGAAAACGATTCTACATGTAACTTTTTGGAAACTTACCTCAGAATTAATATTACAAGATGTATGGCGAGAGCGCCACCCCACAGATAAACAATATACTTTTTTCTCGAATCCGCACAAAATATGGACTAGAATAGATATGGCATGGATCTCAACTCAGATCTCTGAGTATGTCTCAAATGTCAAAATTGAATTAAATGATTGGGCGGATCACAATCCATTGACAATTACTTGGAAGGGAAATAAAAAACCAAGATATTGGAGAATGAACAGAAACATTTTACGAGATTCTCAATATAAAGACTGGATAGAAAAAGAATTGGAAATCTTTTTTAATTTAAATAATAATACAGATATTACTGCACAAAATTTATGGGATACAGTAAAAGCTTATATACGTGGATTAACAATATCTTATACAGCAAAAAAAAAATAAAGAAAAGAAATGTCAACTTCAAAAATTGAGGACAGAAGTAAAAGACTTAGAAATAATATCACAAAATAATCAAGGTGAAGACGAGAATAAAAAGAAAAGAGAGCTACTTAAACACAAAATAAATTTAATAGAACAAGAACAGGTAGCTGAAAAAATTAAACAGGCTAAACAAGAATATTTTGAGCATGCTAACAAACCAGGGCGCTGGTTAACATTCAAACTAAGGAACCAAAAAGAGGCAAAAATAATAAAAAACCTAGAAGATAGTAAAGGCATACTTAAACATAGAATAGAATAGAATAGAATTTTATTGGCCAAGTGTGATTGGACACACAAGGAATTTGTCTTGGTGCATATGCTCTCAACGTACATAACATAAAATATACATTTGTCAAGAATCATGTGGTACAACACTTAATGATTGTCATAGGGGTCAAATAAGCAATGAAGAAGCAATATTAATAAAAATCTTAGGATATACGCAACAAGTTATAGTCATACAGTCAACATGGGAGGAAATGGGTGATAGGAATGATGAGAAAAACTAGTAGAATAGAAGTGCAGATTTAGTAGAAAGTCTGACAGTGTTGAGGGAATTATTTGTTTAGTAGAGTAATGGCGTTCGGGAAAAAACTGTTCTTGTGTCTAGTTGTCTTGGTGTGCAGTGCTCTGTAGCGACGTTTTGAGGGTAGGAGTTGAAACAATTTGTGTCCAGGATGTGAGGGGTCAGTAAATATTTTACCCGCCCTCTTTTTGACTCGTGCAGTATACAGGTCCTCAATGGAAGGCAGATTGGCAGCAATTGTTTTTTCTGCAATTCTGATTATCCTCTGAAGTCTGTGTCGGTCCTGTTGGGTTGCAGCACCAAACCAGACAGTTATAGAGGTGCAGATGACAGACTCAATGATTCCTCTATAGAACTGAATCAGCAGCTCCTTGGGCAGTTTGAGCTTCCTGAGCTGGCGCAGAAAGAACATTCTTTGTTGTGCTTTTTTGATGATGTTTTTGATGTTAGGTGACCATTTTAGGTCTTGAGATATGATAGAACCTAGAAATTTGAAGGTCTCTACTGTTGATACTGTGTTGTCTAGTATTGTGAGAGGTGGAAGGGTGGAAGGGTTTCTCTTAAGGTCTACCACCATTTCTACGGTTTTGAGTGTGTTCAGTTCTAGATTGTTCTGGTCACACCACAAGGATAGTTGTTCAACTTCCCGTCTGTATGCAGATTCATCATTGTCTCGAATGAGTCCAATCACTGTTGTATCATCTGCAAACTTCAGTAGTTTAACAGATGGATCATATGAGATGCAGTCATTAGTGTATAGAGAGAAGAGAAGTGGTGAGAGTACACAGCCTTGGGGGGCACCTGTGCTAATTGTACATATATCTGATGTGATTTTTCCTAGCTTCACCTGCTGCTTCCTGTCTGTTAGGAAGCTTGTGATCCACTTACAAGTGTGTTCAGGTACCGCTAGCTGATTTAGTTTGGTTAAGAGAATGTCTGGTACGATGGTATTGAATGCTGAACTGAAGTCCACAAAGAGGACCCTGGCGTAGGTCATTGGAGATTCAAGATGTTGAAGGATGTAGTGTAGAGCCATATTAACAGCATCATCTGTTGATCTATTTGCTCGGTATGCAAATTGCAGGGGGTCTAACAGTGGATCCGTGATGGCTTTCAAATGGAACATCACTAGCCTTTCAAAGGTTTTCATAACTACAGATGTTAGAGCAACTGGTCTGTAGTCATTCAGTTCCTTGATGGAGGGCTTCTTTGGCACTGGGATGATAGTCGAGCGTTTGAAGCAGGAAGGAACATAGCACAACTCTAGTGATTTGTTGAAGATTTGGGTGAAGATGGGGGCCAATTGGTCAGCACAGACTTTTAAGCAAGAAGGAGTTATCTTGTCTGGGCCTGGTGCTTTTCCAGGCTTCTGTCTGAGAAATAGATCTTTCACTTCCTTTTCTGTGATCACTAGGGGTTGTAAACACAATGGGATGGGTTCAATTGTAGAAGATTTAGCTGTTGTTGGTGTGTCTGGGATGGAGGTTGTGCACATAAGTGGTTGAGGTTTCTTTTCAAACCTGCAGCAGAACACATTCAGGTCATCTGCCAATTGCTGATCTCCTTCAGCTTGGGAAGGTGGTTTGCTGTAACAGGTGATGTTTTTGAGAGTTTTCCACATGTTTGCTGGTTCATTTGTTGAGAATTGATTCTTTAGCTTTTCAGAGTAGTTCCTTTTTGCTGCTCTGATCTCCCTTGTTAATATATTTCTGGTCTGATTGTACAGCATTCTATCACCTTTTCTGTAGGCTTCCTCTTTGGAATGACGTAACTGCTTGAGTTTGGCTGTGAACCAAGGTTTATTGTTACTGTATATTTTCAAGTTCCTGGTTGGTACACATAGGTCTTCACAGAAGCTGACATATGATGTTACAATATCTGTTAGTTCATCTAGATCTGCAGAGGTGTCTTTAAAAATATTCCAGTCTGTGCAGTCAAAGCAAGCCTGTAGCTTTAACTTTGCTTCCTCAGTCCAAGTCCTCACTGATTTAATTATTGGTTTTGTGGCTTTAAATCTTTGTTTGTAAGCAGGTACAAGGTGAATCATGCAATGATCAGAATGGCCCACAGCTGCTCTTGGTAAAGCCCTGTATGCATTTTTTACAGCTGTGTAACAATGGTCTAAGATATTATTGCCTCTGGTGGGACAATTTACATGTTGAAAGTATTTTGGTAGCTCATCTCTTAAGTTTGCCTTGTTAAAATCTCCCAAAATAATGGCCAGTGAATCAGGGTATTTGGCTTCAGCCTCCATAATCTGATCAGCTAGGTTTTTTAGTGCCTTTTGTACAGATGCTTGGGGAGGGATGTAAATTGTAGAATTTAAGAAGGAATGGATCTCACGAGGAGAATAAAAGGGTTTGCAATTAATAATTAAAGACTCCAAGTTTTCATCACAGAATTTTTGTATAATGGTGATGTCTTGAGACCAGCTGTTGTTGATATATATACATAAGCCTCCTCCCTTTTTCCCCCCTGATAATTCTGCATTCCGATCACCCCGAAACATTTGAAAGCCCGGTAAATGCATACTGTTATCATCAATTTCCTCGTTTAGCCAGGTTTCAGTAAAGCATAGGGCAGATGCGTTGTGAAAATCAGAATAGCATCTATTTAAGAGCAGTATTTCATCCATCTTGTTGGCAAGTGAACGTAAATTGGTAAGAAAGATAGAAGGGAGCGGTTGTTTTTTAATTCCCTTGTTCCTTAGTCTATTTAAAATTCCCGCCCTTTTACCTCTTCGTCTCTGCCGGCTGAGTATGTTTTTGGTGATCCATGGTTGCCGGGAAATGGCTTCCTCCTGTGCTAAAATCTCCTCCGCGTTTGTAAAGACAGGTGGGGTTGAAGTTGCAGATAGCTGCTCCTTAAAGAAATGTTCTTTAATTCTTAGCAGATGGTCTCTTGAGTAGGAAATCCGTTGAGAATTGCAGGGAATAGTAGAAAATGAAAAAACTGTTGAGGAAAAGAAAGCAATTGCCTTAGAATTTTATAAAAATTTATATCAAAAAGAAGATAAAAATGAAGATGAAGTCTTCAACTTCCTAAGTTCAATAGACTTACCTATCTTAACTGAAGATCAACAACAGAAATTAAATGCACCATTTACCATGATAGAACTACAGCAAGCACTTAAATGTCAGAAAAATAACAAGGCCACCAGCCCAGATGCCATACCTGCGGAGTTTTATAAACTAAACAGTAACATACTTATAACAAACATGTTAGAAACATTTAATAATATAATATTAGATGGCAAAATTCCCAAAACATGGTCTGAAGCATTAATAACTTTAATACATAAATCCTATACTAGGAGAGAAAAAATTCAAAACTATAGACCAATTTCATTATTAAATGTGGATTATAAAATTTTTGTTTCGGTATACGCCTATAGATTAAAAAATATTATGTCTGGATTAATACATGAAGATCAAAATGGGTTTCTTCCAAATAGACAGATTAAAAATAATATGAGAACAATCATAAATACATTAGAATATTATGAACAGCACCCTGGAAAACAAATGGCATTAGTATTTTTAGACGTACAAAAAGCATTCGATAATATGGATTGGCTATTTATGAAATTACTACTTAACAAAATGAACTTTGGAACCAAATTCTTTAATATAATTGATGCCATATACTCTGCTCAAACAGCAAAAATTATTTTAAATAATAATCAAACAGAAAAATTTGAAATACAAAAAGGCGTTAGACAAGGTTGTCCTATCTCTCCACTATTATTTATTCTATCACTAGAAGTTTTATTGATAAATATAAGGAAAGATAAAAATATAAAAGGTTTACAAATCAAGAAAGAAATATATAAACTACAGGCTTTCGCTGACGATGTTGTTTTTATATTAGAAGATCCATTAAACTCTATTTTAAAGTTAATAGACCAGTTAGAAGAATATGGATCGTTGGTCGGCTTGAAAATAAATAAAAATAAGACACACATATTAACTAAAAACGTGATAGATTCTCAGATTCAACAACTAGAAACAAAATCAAATATGAAAATAACAAAAAAAGTATTTGGATAACAGCAAAATCTATGACATTAAAAGAAGATAATTATACCAAACTTTTAAAACAAATTAAAAATGATTTAAAGACCTGGAACAATTTGCAATTGTCTCTACTAGGTCGGATTTCCACAATCAAAATGAATATTCTACCCAAAGTATTATTTTTATTTCAAGTAATTCCAATTAACCCAGGGAAAGATATTTTTATAGAGTTAAATAGAATAACAAAAAAATTTATATGGCAAGATAAAAAACCTAGAATAAGACAGAGTGCTTTAGAAGACATAAAAGAGCCAGGAGACCTTGCCTGTCCAAATTGGAAGTTATACTATCAAGCCGCAACTTTGACGGACCAAAGAATGGCTTACTTTACAAAATAGAAGATTATTAAATTTAGAAGGACATGATTTAATGTTGGGATGGCACGCCTTTATATGGTATGAAAAGTATAAAACACATTCCTACTTCAAAAGACATATTATTAGGAAAGCACTTATAGATGTTTGGAATGAAGTTAAAAAAGATCACTTTTTAGTTATGCCGGAATGGATATCTCCCATAACTTTTCCAAATTTATTACAAGAGGATGAGATCTGGAAATATAAAGATTTAATAGATAATCAGTGGAATTTAAAAACAAAGCAGGAACTGTTGGACTCGGGCTTGGCAATAGACTGGTGGCAATATATACAGATTAAGTCGAGATTCCATAAAGACAAAACAACATATATACTTAGGAAGGATAATAATATATTAGGTAAATTACTAACCATAGATCAAAGAAAATTGATAGGAAAAATATATAAATTTTTAATTAATAGTAAAAATATAGAATGGATATTAAAGGATAACATGATTAGTTGGTGTAGAAATTTAAATAGAGAGCTAGATCTGAATACCTGGGAAAAGGTCTGGACGCTTAACTGGAAAATAACAAAGTCAACCACTTATAAAGAAAATCAGATCAAGATGTTTTATAGATGGCACTTACCACCAAGTAGAATTTCAAAAATGTACCAAACTAATTCGCCTAATTGCTGGAAATGTAAAATAGAAATAGGTAGCTATTATCACTGTTGGTGGACGTGCCCAAAAGCTAAAGAGTATTGGAACATAATAGAAAAATTGCTGAGAGAAATAACTCAATTAGATATTAAGAAAGCACCAGAATTTTTTCTATTGGGCATATCAAATTATAAATACAAAAAAGATATATACTATTTAATAGTTCATATATTAGTAGCAGCTAGGTTAGTTTTTGCACAAAAATGGAAAGATAGTGAGATTCCAAAAGAAACAGATATTCTTAAGAAGATTTTAGACTGTGCCGAATTAGATATGATGACGAGACGGTTAAATAATCAAGAAGAATCAGAATTTTATGATATCTGGCAGAAAGTATATATTTGGTGGGAAACAAGGAATAAGAGATAAGTGTGTTGTTATATTATGTTGCATATTTGAATTTAGTATTAGAATTGTATAGTAATTATTAGTATAAATATAAATCTCTTTCATCTCTTTCCCCCCCTTTTTTTCTCTTTGTTTTTTCATAAACCCTTTTTCTTTTTCATATATATCTTTATAAATTTTGATACAGACTTAGATTTACATTAAGATTGATATTTCTATTTTATATAACAATATGTATTTTACAGATAAACTTTTTACCTTTATATGAAGACTTATACTTTGAGCGGAGCGACTGTAGCTCCATTAAGTGTTATATGCCCAGTCCGGCAGAACATTAACATGCTTATTTTTTTCTTTTTTGAAGCCGATCATACAGTAAGTTCCAAGTTTCATAATGTTCTGAATCTTCTCTTTCTTTCAATCCTAATGTCATCTTGTCTACTTCGGCATATTCTAAAATCTTTTTGATTAATATACTTTTGGTTGGTACACCTCTCTGTTTCCAATATTATGCTGTTAGAACGTGTAGTACGATATAATAATATTGCTTTCCCAGGTCTTGATCCAGTATTCCCAGTAGGAATGTTCTGGTTTATTTTTTTATTTTTTGCTTAGTTCTTTCCTCCAGCCATGTTTGTATTTTATACCAAAATTTTTGTATTTTTGGACAGGTCCACCACATGTGTGATAGTAGATTTCATTTTTATAGCCACATTTCCAGCAGGTAAGAGACAAATTTGGATATATTTTGGGCAATCTTGCTGGCGCTAAATGCCATCTATAATACATCTTATATATATTTTTCATGTAAGCAATTGATTTCATTAATTTCTAATTCTTGTACCAAATTTCATCCCATTGTTCCAAATTTATATTATAGCCAAAATTGTTAGCCTATCCGATCTTATTCCCTTTTAAAAAATTTTCCTCCATTTTGTAGTTTAATACAAATGTATAGATTTTTTAAAATAATTTTTCCTCTTCTGTTAATAATATCTTGTCTAGCTCAGTTTCCCTTTTTTGCTATTCCAAATTTATTTTTATTCTCTTTTGGATAAAAAGGCACACAAGATGCATCTACAAAGAGCCCAAAATCCTCCCAAGTAATCCTCCTTGGACCATCCATCCAATCCCAATGTCTCAAGGTGTCAAGTGGGTACATCGGCCATTAAGTCTTCCACAGCTGGGCCGTTGAAGCCATTGACCTTGAGCAGGCTGTAAACAGGTCCATGATGCGAATAATCCTCCCTTAACAATATTTGAAACTTCAAACAGGGTAACCAGTGCATTCCACCCCTCCCAAAAACCAATTTAACCTCCCCTCTGCCACCGTTACTATGGAAGCCAAGGCAAGCAGGTCAAGAAGAAATGCAGAGGTTGACAGTTAGTTGTTCAACCTCCCATCTGTATGCAGATTCATCATTGTCTCAAATGAGTCCAATAACTGTTGTATCATCTGCGAGCTTCAGTAGTTTACAGATGGATCATTAGAGGTGCAATCATTGGTATATATAGAGAGAAGAGAAGCAGAGAGAGCACACAGCCTTGCCCCCACCCCCGCTAATTGTATAGGTATCTAATGTGATTAAGCTTAGCTTCACATGCTGCTTCCTGTTTGTTAGGAAGCTTATGATCCAAGTGTATTCAAGTACAGCTAACTGGTTCAGCTTAGCTAGAAGAGTGTCTGGAATGATATTATTGAATGCTGAACTAAATTCTACAAAAAGGACTATTGCGTAGGTCTTTGGAGATTCAAGATGTTGAAGGATGTAGTGCAGAATCAAATTAACAGTATCATTTGTTGATCTGTTTACTCAGTATGCAAATTGCAGGGGGTGTAACAATGAGTCTGTGATGGTTTTCAAGTGGGTTATCACTAGCCTTTCAAAGGTTTTCATAACTACAGATATTAGAGCAATTTATTTATTGTTAGAAAGGGACCATGCAGGTCATCAAGTCCAACCCCCTGCCTGAGCAGGAATCCTAAAGCACCCCAGCCAAATGGCAGTCCAATCTCCTCCTGAAAGTGTCCAGAGTTGGGGAGTTCACAACCTCCGCAGGCAGGTTGTTCCACTGGTTGATCACTCTGACCGTCAGGAAGTTCTTCCTTACTTCTAGGTTTATTTATTTATTTATTACTTAGATTTGTATGCCGCCCCTCTCCGAAGACTCGGGGCGGCTCACAACACGTGGAAACAAATCATAAATAATCTGACAAATTTAAAATATTTAAAGATTTTTTAAAAAGACCCCATATACTAACAGACATACACACAAGCATACCATTTATAAATTAAACATGCCCAGGGGGAGATGTTTCAGTTCCCCCATGCCTGACAGCAAAGGTGGGTTTTAAGGAGTTTACGGAAGGCAGGAAGAGTAGGGGAAGTTCTAATCTCCGGGGTTGAATCTCTCCTTGGTCAGCTTCCAGCCATTGTTCCTCATCCGGCCCTCTGGTGCTCTGGAGAATAGAGTGGCTCCCTCCTCTCTGTGGCAACCCCTCATATACCTGTATACAGCTATCATGTCCCCTCTGGCCCTCCTTTTCTCTATGCTATCCATGCCCAGTTCACACAATCTCTCTTCGTAAGTCTTTGTTTCAAGTCCCCTAATCATTTTGGTTGCTCTTTTCTGCACCTTCTCCAGAGTTTCAATGTCTCTTTTGAAGTGTGATGACCAGAACTGGATGCAGTACTCCAGATATGGTCTGACCAGGGCGTAGTAGAGTGGTATTAATACTTCCCTGGTCTTGGAGTGTATCCCCCTGTTGATAGTGTTGGCTTTTTTGGCCGCTGCTGCACATTGCTGGCTCATGTTTAGTTGATTATCCACCAAGACTCCAAGATCTCTTTCGCAGTCACTACTGCTGAGTGAGGTTTCTCCCAGGCTGTATGTGTGTCTAGGATTTTTTTTTTTACCAAGGTGAAGGACTTTGCTCTTGTCGACGTTGAACATCATGTTTTTAGTGTGGGCCCATAATGTTAATCTGTCTAGATCTTTCTGTATTTTGAGCCTGTCCTCTAGGGTGTTGGCTACCCCTGCCAGCTTGGTGCCATCTGCAAATTTGATTAGTTCCCCTTCTAATCCCTCGTCCAGGTCATTCATGAAAATATTGAAGAGTACAGGGCCCAGGACAGAACTCTGTGGTACCCCACTGCCTACCTTCTTCCATGTGGATTTGGAACTGTTGAGGACAACTTGTTGCGTGCGGTTGGACAGCCAACTGTTTATCCATCTGCATGTTTTGTAACCTACCCCGTTTTTTTCTAATTTGTGGATTAGGAGGTTGTGGTCAGCTTTATCAAAAGCTTTGCTGAAGTCCAAGTATATGAGGTATAATGCGTTGTGTTGTTCCACTGATTTGGTTATGCTGTTGAAAAATGATATGAGGTTGGTTTGGTATGATTTGTTTCTGACAAACCTGTGCTGGCGGTTGGATATAACGTTGTTTGTTTCTAGATAGTGGCAAAGTTGTTTTTTAATTATTTTCTCCAGTATTTTTCCAGGTGTAGAAGTCAGACTGATTGGTCTGTAGTTGCCTGGGTCAGTCTTTTTACCTTTTTTGTGGATGGGGACTACGTCAGCTCATTTCCAGTCTTCCGGAAGGTCTCCAGTGGTCCAGGATTTTTGGTAGATGAGGAGAAGTGGTTCCGCAATGGTGTCTGCCAGTCCTTTTAGCACTCTGGGGTGAAGTCCGTCTGGCCCTGGTGATTTGTACTCATTGAGCTCCCACAAGTAGTCCCTTATTGTGTTTTTGTCAATGTTGAGTTTGGTTCTGGGGTTATTTTTTGCAGACTTGCAGGTTGGTTGGTAGTTGGTTCCATTTTGTGTGAAGACTGATGCAAAGTAGGTGTTGAGCAGCTGTGCTTTGTCTCTGTTGTCTGTGATTTCATTACCGTCTTCATTTTTTAGTGTAGTGACTGTTTCCTTGATTTTCTTCTTGTTGTTTATGTGCTGGAAGAAACTTTTTTTGTTGTCTTTGATTTTCGTTGCAAGGTATTGTTTGTGTTGGGCCTTTGCTGTTTTTATTTTTTGTTTGCAGGTTTTGGCTGTTTGCTGATATTCCGCTTTGGTTATGAGTTCTTCTTTCCATTTTTTTTATTTGTTTTTTTTCCTTTTATGTTGTTTGTTTAGCCAAGCTGGTTTCATTTTGGTTTTCCTGCTTTTCTTTTTCATAGGTATTGTATTGCTTTTGGCATCTATGATACTGTTTTTAGGGCCTCCCAGCAGGACTGCCGCTCAGACACTATACTTTTCTGCCCACACCGAAAAAAAAATTAGAGGGAACACTGCCTCCCAGGCTTCCTGTGTGGTTTTACCCTTTAGAAGTTCCTTCCAGGTTTTTTTTCCCAGGTTCACTCTGAGTTTGTTAAAGTCTGCTTTTCTGAAGTCTGGGACTCTAGTGGTGTTGGGTACAGCAGTTGGTGATTATAATATGTTGAATTTGAGGATGACATGGTCACTCTCACCCAGTGTCCCTTCTTCTTCAATTCCCTCTATCATTTCTTCCCTGTTTGTTAATATTAAGTTGAGTATTGCAGTCCCTCTGGTTCCTGTTTCCACTTTTTGGGTTAGAAAGTTATCAGCGAGACTGGTGAGAAATCTATCAGACTTTCCACTTGGTGCTGAGTTTTTTTCCCAGTTAATGTTGGGGTAGTTAAAGTCTCCCATTATTGTTGTGCTGGGCTTGTTGCATATTTCTGTTAGTTGGCTTGTAAAGGGGTTGTCCATTGTATCTGATTGGTTCAGTGGTCTGTAGTATACTCCAATTGTAGTGTTGCACTTCTTTTCTTTTATACTAACCCATATGATTTCTAGGGGGTTATCTTCTTTGGATTGGTATAGCTCTGTGGCAGTATAGTGGTCTTTTACATATAGTGCAACTCCACCTCCTTTCTTATTTGACCTGTTTTTCTTGAAGAGGTTGTAACCCTTTATCTGTGTGTTCCAGTCGTGTGTTTCGCCCCACCAGGTTTCTGTAGTACCAATTAGATCATATTGGCCCTCATGCATTAGTAATTCCAGTTTGTCCTGTTTGTTCCCTAGGCTTTGTGCATTAGTGTACAGGCACTTTAAGTGTTTGTGTCTAAATCTGGGTAGACATTCTTTATCCTCTGATTTATTTGTAGACTTGACTTGCTCCCCTCCCTTATTTTGTTCATTGTCCAGTCTCTTAGTTTGGTCACCCGCCCTTCTCGGAACTAGTTTAAAGCCCTCCTGATAAGTTGAGCTAGTTGATTACCTAGGAGGTTCTTCCCAGCTCTAGTGAGGTGTAGCCCGTCTCTTGCTAGAAGCCCTTCTTGGAGATATTGTAGACCGTGATCAAGGAAGCCAAAGTTCCTTTGGCGACACCATCCTCTTAGCCAGTGGTTTATTTGCGGGATTTTGTATTCTCTGGCCAGGTGTCATCCTCTTGTGGGTAGAATGGAAGAAAAAACAACCTGTGCACCTATCTTTTTGGCTGTGTTGCCCAAGTGGTTGTAGTCTTTCATTATTTGATTCATGTCTTTCCCTGTGCTGTTGGTTCCCATATGGATCACCAGTAGGGGGTAGTAGTCAGTGGGTTTTAATATTTTGGTAATGTTTTGCGTTATGTCAGAAATTTTAGCTCCAGGGTGGCAGCACACTTCTCTGGATTGATTGTCAGGTCTGCAGATGTCAGATTGTGTTCCTCTGAGGATTGAGTCTCCGATTACCAGTACTCTCCTTTTCTTTTTGGTTGGGTTGGGGGGGGGGGGTTAGATTTCATTGTGGAGGAATTTGGTGGTGTTGTGTTGTGCTTGGTTCTTGGTGGTTCTTGGTGGTTCCTTATCGGAAGTTTGATGCTTTTCTTATGCCAGGAGTACTGAATATTTGTTGCTTGTAGGCTGTGGGGTTGGTAGGAGGTAGGTTGGAGTTGGTGGAGGTTTGGTTTTTGGTTTATTTTTTCTTCTTTGGGTGATGTGTGTCCAGTCATTTGCTACCTTGGGGGTGTTGGGAGTATGTTGCTCTTTCTCATTTTGGTGTTGGTGTTTCAGGGTTTTTAGGTTTTTCTCTAAGTTTTTGATTTTTTCTGCAAGTAGTTGGATAAGTTTGCATTTATTGCAAGTATAGTTTTGGAGGTTTTAGGGGAAGAGTGTGTACATGGAACACAATCTACAGCACACCATGGAGTCAGTTCCATCTTCATCTTTGCTTGTGGGGGGTAGGTCTTCCATGTGCGTGGTTGGTGCATCTTCTCTCTCTGCATGTAGGTAATTCTTCATGTGTGTGATAAGTTGCAGGGTGGGTGTGGTAGAATGCAGTGGTGGCAGTTCTGCTTTTAGTTTGCTAGGCATATTTTCAGGGTGTGTGCAAATGTGGTGTGAGGGGTGTAGGAGTGTGGTCAAGAGTTATATCTTGGTTAGCTGGGGTTTAGTGTCCAGTTGTGTCTGGTGGTGTTCAGGTGGGTGCTGTTGATGTCTCTTTGTTGTGCTTCAGTTGCCTTTTGGGTGTTGTAGATTTATTTGTTGTTAGTTGTTTTTGAATTAGTTATTTGTTGCTTGCTTCTTCTGCTTATCTTTAGGTGTGTGTGGTGTGTGTATAGCTTGATTGGGGCCCCCCTGGTGAGTTCAGGACAGGTTTTGCAGGGGTTGTGGGTTTCTGATTGGCACTGCCGGGTTCTTTAGCAGGGTCACGTGATCTCTTGTATCCTTGATCGGCACGTGGTCTGTTTGCCACTGCGCTCCTGATGCCTCCAAGTCTCCAAGAACTGCTTTGCAGTTCATCTTTCTTTGTAGTTGAAGGTGGGATATCTGTCCTTTTATCCCTTTACCTTTTCTTCTGGTAATACAGGCTTTTCTACCTGGTTATTTCTGTTTTTTTTTCTGTTCGCCGTCTCCCACTACGTGGTTATGCTTCCACCCTTGTCACCATCTTGTTTTTAGTTGGTCTGTAGTTGTTCGGTTAATTGATGGTGGGCTTCTTTGGCACTGGGATGATAGTAGAGTGTTTGAAACAAGAAGGAACATAGCACATCTCTAGCTATTTTTCTTGGAAAAAGTTTTTTATATTTCTTCATCTTCACACAGATAAATTCACATGTATATACCTTTCAATATTACAAACATATTATATAGTTTTACAATTTAATCCCTTATTCCGGAATCCAATTCTTATTCAATTTTTTCCTTAACCAGTCTGCCCCTCTTATTCTTTCTTGCACTCCTTCCTTCTTTTTCCATCCCTCCTTCTATCTATTAACTCCTCCTCTATTACTTCTCTCTCCCTCTCATCCTTCCTTACTACTTTCTCTTTCACCCTCTTTAACCTTTCTTGAGTGTCTCCCATCCTGACTCAACTCATAGTTTGCAGGCTATTGATATATATTCAAATTTAAAAATTACCTCTAACTCTTCCAAAAATTTGTATTATTTGTAAAATTCACTCTTAAAAATAAAAAGAATATTTAATCTAGGTATATATGCCAAAACAATAATAAGTCACCTCCAATAAAAAAATCTATTTTTGCCTTCTGTATTCCCTATCACCTTACTTCACTGTTTTTAAGTCCCTCGTTTAATTTACTTATTTTATTTATTAGATTTGTTTGCTGCCCCTCTCCACAGACTCGGAACAGCTCATAACAAGAACAATACAAATCCAATACTTAAATTACTTTAAAACCTTTAATATAAAAAACAATCATGCATCTCATACAAACCATACACAAAGCGGAAACGGCCCAGGGGAATCAATTTCCCCATGCCTGGCGACAGAGGTGGGTTTTAAGGAGTTTGCAAAAGGCAAGGAGGGTGAGGGCAGTCCCAATCTCTGGGGGGAGTTGATTCCAGAGGGTCAGGGCCGCCACAGAGAAGGCTCTTCCCCTGGGTCCCACCAGACGACATTGTTTTGTCGATGGGACACAGAGAAGGCCAACTCTGTGGGACCTAACCGGTCACTGGGATTCGTGCAGCAGAAGGCGGTCCTGGAGATATTCTGTTCCGATGCCATGAAGAGCTTTATAGGTCATAACCAACACTTGATCGGCAACCAATGCAGACTGCGGAGTGTTGGTGTAACATGGGCATACCCAGGGAAGCCCATGATTGCTCTCACAGCTGCATTCTGCATGATCTGAAGTTTCCGAACACTCTTCAAAGGTAGCCCCATGTAGAGAGCATTACAGTAGTCAAAACTCGAGGTGATGAGGGCATGAGTGACTGTGAGCAGTGAGTCCCAGTCCAGATAGGGCAGCATCTGGTGTACCAGGTGAACCTGGGCAAACGCCCCCCTTGTCACAGCTGAAAGATGGTTCTCTAATGTAAGCTGTGGATCGAGGAGGACGCCCAAGTTGCGGACCCTCTCTGAGGGGGTCAATAATTCCCCCCCCCAGGTTAATGGACAGACAGATGGAATTGTCCTTGGGAGGCAAAACCCACAGCCACTCTGTCTTATCCGGGTTGAGTTTGAGTCTATTGACACCCATCCAGACCCTAACAGCCTCCAGGCATCGGCACATCACTTCCACTGCTTCGTTGACTGGACATGAGGTGGAGATGTACAACAGGGTATCATTAGCATACTGATGATACCTCACCCCATGCCCTTGTATGATCTCACCCAGCGGTTTCATGTAGATATTGAATAGCAGGGGGGAGAGGACCGACCCCTGAGGCACCCCACAGGGGAGAAACCTAGAGGTGGACCTCTGACCCCCCACTAACATCGACTGCAACCGACCAGATAGGTAGGAGGAGAACCACTGAAAGACAGTGCCTCCCACTCCCAACCCCTCCAGCTGGCACAGAAGGATACCATGGTCAATGGTATCGAAAGCCACTAAGAGGTCAAGAAGCACCAGCACAGAGGATAAACCCCTGTCCCGGGCCCTCCAGAGATCATCCATTAATTGTAAACTTAGTTTTCCAAAATAGTTATTATTTCTTGTGCCTTTTCATATTTAGGCCTGTTGCTTCTTCTGCTTCTTAGATCTTTCCCCCATCTGTTTTTTCTTATTCCTTCTTTTGCCATAATCAAACACCTCTAAAATACCTTTAGACATATTATTATTTAAAAAATTATCTTATATTCATTGTCATCATAATAATTAAATTTTACATAATTATCTTTGTTGTATTATTATAATTTAATTTATCCTTTATCACTTTTATTTTTAAACAGATCGTTTATATCAGTGATTTTCAACCTTTTTTGAGCCGCGGCACATTTTTTACATTTACAAAATCCTGGGGCACACCACCAACCAAAATGACACAAATTAAATAAATAAATAAATAAATAAATAAATAAATAAGTACATACATACATACATACATACATACATACATACATACATACATAACCCCCTCGTATATACAATCCCATGTAACATCCCCTTATAAATACAGTCAATCATCAATCATCCCTACTCAAATTTATATCTCATTTCTGGGTACTTCTCCTGTCTTTCCCCCTTTTCTCTCTCATGTTTGTCATTTCTCTCTCTTCCTCCCTTTTCCCCTCATTCCTTTTCCCTCTCACTTCTCCTCTTTTTCCATCCCTGTCTCTCTCCCCCCTTATGTGTGTGTGTGTATACACACTGGAACCATTTCCAAAACCAGTTGAGGGCTGGGGTTTTTTCTCTTTTATTCTTTTCAAAAAGAGGTGTGGGCTGGGGGGCATTTCTTATTATTTGGGTGCTTTTTACCATATGCTTCAAGAATCACCCCTCTCTCTCTCTTTTGTTTCTCTCTCCTCTCATTCTCTGCCTCAATCATTTCTCCTTTTTTCTCCCCTTTTTGTTCTAATTTCTCTCTCCTTTCCTCTCCCTATCTGTCTCTCTTGCTTTCTCTCTCTCTTGCTATCTCTTTTTCTCTTATTTTCTCTCTCTCTCTCTTGTTCTCTCTTATTTTCTTTCTCTCTCTCTTGTTCTTTCTCTCTCTCTCTTTCTCTCTCCCTCCCTCTTTCTCTCTTTTTCTCACTTTCTCTCTTGTTTTCTCTCTCTCTCTTGTTTTCTTTCTCACACTCTTTCTCTCTCTTGTTCTCTCTCTTGCTATCTCTTTCTCTCCCCCCTTTCTCTCTCTCTCTTTCTCACTTTCTCTCTATCTTGCTGTCTGTTGCTGTCACTCACTCTCGTTCTCTCTCCGTTCTTCTCAGCGGAGGCTGGCGAAGGTGATATTCAATGTCGGGAGCACGCGGGCGGTTGCGCGTGCTCCCTACCCCCCTGCTAGCCGCTCGGAATATTCAAAATAAGAAAAGCCTTCACCGGCGAAGGTTTTTCTTATTTTGAATATTCCGAGCGGCTAGCAGGGGGGTAGGGAGCGCGCGCAACCGCCCGCACGCTCCCGACATTGAATATTACCTTCGCTGGCCTCCGCTGAGAACGGAGAGAGAACGAGAGTTGGGCCATTTTTTGTCTTCTGCGTTCTGGGTGTGGGAGGAGCCATGCCGAAAGGCAGAAGACAGCGGAGGAGGAGAGGGGGCGGGCGGGGGGCAGCGCCGAAAGGCCAAGGGGGCCGGAGGCATCGTGGGGAGGCAGGGGCGGCCGCGGCTCCCTTCCCTTCTGCTGCTGGCGCCCCCCCGCCCCCCCGCGGGCTGGCAGGGAGATGAGGAGCGCGCTTTCGGGGAAGCGACGGTGCTTTGGGGAAGCGACGAGAAGCCATGGGCGCGAGGGGGCCGACTTTCAAAGCAACCTTTGCCGGCCTCCCGTGGGAGGGTGCCAATAGCGGCGGTGGCGGCGGCGGGGGGGCAATGGGCGAACCGCCTCGCGGCACACCTGACCATGTCTCGCAGCACACTAGTGTGCCGCAGCACACCGGTTGAAAAACACTGGTTTATATAACCAATTTATAAAATATGTTTGTTTATTCCAAAGAGAGAAGCAGAAAGTGCACTAAGTAAAAAAAGAGAAATGACTAAAACTAATAAGAGATTTGTATTTGTATTTGTATTGTATTTATTAGGTTTGTATGCCGCCCCTCTCCGAATTCTCAGGGCGGCTAACAACAATAAAAAAGACAATGTGAACAAATATAATATTAAAAATAATCTTTAAAACCCCAATTTAAAGAACCAATCATACATACAAGCATACCATGTATAAATTCTATAAGCCTAGGGGGAAGGGAAAATTTCAATTCCCCCATGCCTGATGACAGAGGTGGGTTTTAAGGAGCTTGTGAAAGGCAAGGAGGGTGGGGAAAACTCTGATATCTGGGGGGAGCTGGTTCCAGAGGGTCGGGGCCATCACAGAGAAGGCTCTTCTCCTGGGTCCCGCCAAATGACATTGTTTAGTCAACGGGACCCGGAGAAGGCCGACTCTGTGGGACCTAACCGGTCACTGGGATTTGTGTGGCAGAAGGCGGTCCCAGAGAAATTCTGGTCCGATGCCATGAAGGGCTTTATAGGTCATAACCAACACTTTGAATTGTGACCGGAAATTGATCAGCAACCAATGCAGATTGCGGAGTGTTGGTGTAACATGGGCATACCTTGGAAGCCCATGATTGCTCTCGCAGCTGCATTCTGCACGATCTGAAGTTTCCGAACACTTTTGAAAGGTAGTCCCATGTAGAGAGCATTACAGTAGTCGAACCTTGAGGTGATGAGGGCATGAGTGACTGTGAGCAGTGAGTCCCAGTCCAGATAGGGCCGCAACTGGTGCAGCAGGTGAACCTTGGCAAATGCCCCCCTTGCCACAGCTGAAAGATGTTTCTCTAATGTGAGCTGTGGATCGAGGACGACGTCCAAGTTGCAGACCCTCTCTGAGGGGGTCAATAATTCCCCCCCCCCAGGGTTATGGACGGACAGATGGAATTGTCCTTGGGAGTCAGAACCCACAGCCACTCCATCTTATCTGGGTTTAGTTTGAGTCTGTTGACACCCATCCAGACCCCCACAGCCTCCAGGCACCGGCACATCACTTCCACTGCTTTGTTGACTGGACATGGGGTGGAGATGTATAACTGGGTATCATCTGCATACTGATGATACCTCACCCCATGCCCCTGGATGATCTCACCCAGCGGTTTCATGTAGATATTGAATAGCAGGGGATAGATTACCAATATTCACTCAAAATGTAATAATTATAATACACATACAGAACATCCTACACCATAATCCATAAATTAAATTCACTCTAAATATGAAGCTCTGGATAACACTTATAACTCTAACTAATGCTTTTTGAAAATAAGAAATCTAAAGCAAAAACATGCCTTAATGATATTCTAAACACCATCATCCATTCTCTTTTAATCTCTCAACTCTTTCCTTTTTGTATCTATGTTTTCCCCATGACCATTTCTTTAATTTTTTTCCTTTTTTGTCTCCTTTTATTTCTCTTCTTTCTAATTTTCCTTCTATTCTTTACCTCTCACTATCTAGTCTTCCCCCAACCTCCTTTTCTCCTTGTAAAATACGTATATTGTTTGTTTATACCATGACCAAGTTCCTAATCCACCCCTCTTTATTATCTTTCTTTTTTTTCTTATTGCTGTACTGAATAAGTACATCATTTCCAAGGTAATAATTGTAATCATATTCATGATATTGTTCGGAATACTCATTATCAACCTCATTGATTTTCTTTTCAATTTCAATAATCTTTTCTTTTTCCTCTTTAAGTTTCTCTGTGTTTCCATTAATCCTTCTTTCTTCTGCTGTCTCTTCTTCTGTTTTTAATTCTATTTTCATTTCTTTCCTAGCCCTTTTCTTTTGCCCCAAATCGCAAATTTCTCTGAAACAGTCAATCATACCTTCAAGCATTTCTCTTACTTCTGCCAAGTTATTTTCCTCCACGTTAATAAAAGTTCAAGCAGTTTAAATAACAATAACAAATCTGTCTCCACTAATGCCTTTTTGCTGCATCACAAACTCACAGGTCATCTGCTCCAGAAGTGACATGAAATAAGAACCAGAAGTGGTAAGAACTCGAAAATTCTAATATACCAAAATAATGATACATAATATAAGTTGAAATCCAAACATTAAACTCCAAATTTGTTTAAACAACAGCGGACCTTCCTCCGATAAATAAGTAAAAATATATTCATTCTCAAAAGACCAGAGGGCTTGGGAGCTGTTGTAGAAGGACTATCAGCTGCTATTTTGACACTCATGGACATCACCATATTTTCTTCAAAATATAGTGCTAAAAAGAGGAACTGTTAATAAAACATAATGGATATAAATGATTGCCTGATTGTAAAAAATATTTGGTGACCACACTTTCACTTTTTGGGGGGGTGTTCTTCCCCCCCCCCCTTGGATATTAGTTGCTGAGACTCTATCTTTTTCCTTTGAGAAGCGGTTATCTGATTTTTTACCCTGGATTTTGGCTTATGAAACCTGGAATTGCTTTGAGTCACTTGGTTTATATATCCTGGATTTTAGTTTGGATTAAACCTTAAACACTACCTATATTTTTTCTCTTTCTTTGGATTAATTGTTTGGTTGTTTTTCATGCTTGGATTAATTTTCTCTGGGGGAAACTTCTTGGTGGAATTGGAGACAGACTACATGTTAGAAAGAAGACAACGAACACAGGGGTAACGACCATAGTTCCCTCTAAGCTGAGCAGTGAGCAATCGCTCACTTAAAAATCATCATCAACTCAGAGTTTTCCAAACCTGCCCAGAAGCCGAGAGGGAAAGAGTGAGAGGGAAGGGGAGAGAGAGGAAGAGAGAGAAACAGATAGAAAAAAGAGAGGAAGGAAAAGAGAAAGAAAAAGAATGGGAGTAAGGAAGAGAGAAGGAAAATCAAAATCTAGTTTGAAACTAGCTCAACAATTTAAGTGGCATTTTGATATTGATAGCGTTGCCCTATTATGAGCTCACTGTTATAGACACAGAGTACAGTATTTTATTTTGAAATTCTCTGAGGCAAAACAGGGTGGTTTTTGTTTGTTTGTTTGTTTGTTTGTTTGTTTGTTTGCTTGCTTATTTATTTATTTATCTATCTATCTATCTATCTATCTATCTATTTATTTATTTATTTATTTATTGTTAGAGTTGAAAGGGACTATGAAGGCCATCGAGTTCAAACCCTTGTCCGGCCCTCTGGTGCCCTGAAGAATAAAGTGATCCCCTCCTCTCTGTGACCTCCCCTCGTATACTTGTAGACTGCTATCATGTCCAATCTGGCCCTCCTTTTCTCTAGGAGATCCATGCCCAGTTCCCTCAGTCTCTCTTCATAAGTCTTGGTTTCCAATCCCTTAATCATCTTGGTTGCTCTTTTTTTCACCTTCTCCAGAGTTTCAATGTTTCTTTTGAAGTGTGGTGACCAGAACTGAATACAGTACTCCAGGTGTGGTCGGACCAGGGCGTAGTAGTAGAGTGGTATTAAGACTTCCCTGGTCTTGGAGTGTATTCCCCTGTTGATGCATCTTAGGATTGTGTTGGCTTTTTTAGCTGCTGCTGCATATTGTTGGCTCATGTTTAGTTGATTGTCCACCAAGACTCCGAGGTCTCTTTCGCAGTCGCTACTGCTGAGAGGGGTTTCTCCCAGGCTGTATGTGTGTCCAGGGTTTTTTCTGCCTAGGTGAAGGACTTTGGTCTTGTCGATGTTAAACTTCATTTTGTTGGTGTGGGCCCACTGTGTTAGTCTGTCTAGGTCTTTCTGTAATTTGAGCCTGTCTTCTAGGGTATTGACTACCCCCGCCAGCTTGGTGTCATCTGTGAATTTGATCATTTGCCCTTCTATTCCCTCGTCCAAGTCGTTGATGAAAATGTTGAAGAGCACAGGGCCCAGGACTGAACCCTGTGGTACCCCACTGCCTACGTTCTTCCATGTGGATTTGGAACCGCTGAGGGCAATTCGTTGGGTGCGCTTGGTCAGCCAGCTATTGATCCATCTGCATGTGTTGTAGTCTACTCCGCTTTTTTCTAATTTGTTGATTAGGAGATGGTGGACGACTTGGTCGAAAGCTTTGCTGAAATCTAAGCATATGAGGTCCTCCGTGTTGCGCTGATCTACTGATTTGGTTATGGTGTTGAAAAAGGATATGAGATTGGTTTGGCATGATTTGTTTCTGCCAAACCCGTGTTGGCTGTTGGATATTATCTTGTTTGTTTCCAGGTAGTGGCAAAGCTGTTTTTTTATTATTTTCTCCAGTATTTTTCCAGGTATTGAAGTCAGGCTAATAGGTCTGTAGTTGCTTGGATCCATCTTTTCCCCTTTTTGTGGATGGGAACTACGTCTGCTCGTTTCCAGTCTTCTGGTAGGTCTCCAGTGGCCCAAGATTTTTGGTAGATGAGGAGAAGAGGTTCTGCTATGGTGTCTGCCAGTTCTGTTAGGACTCTGGGGCGGAGTCCGACAGGTCCCGGTGATTTGTACTCATTAATCTCCCTCAAGTAGTCCCTAATGGTAGCTTTGTCTGTGTTGAGTTCGGTTCCGGGGCTGTTATTTGCAGTTAGGTTGTAGGTTGGTTGGTTGGTAGTTCCTTTACGCGTGAAGACTGATGTAAAGTAGGTATTGAGCAGCTGTGCTTTGTCTCTGTTGTCGGTGATTTCGCTACCATCTTTGTTTTTTAGTATGGTGACTGTTTCCTTGATTTTTTTCTTGTTGTTTATGTGGTGGAAGAAGCTTTTTTTGTTGTTATTAATTTTCATTGTGAGGTGCTGTTCGTGTTGAGCTTTTGCTGTTCCTATGTTTTGCTTGCAGGTTCTGGCTGAATGAAATTTTAAGATGGACAAGAAATCAAAACTTTACTCTCATAGGTAAAGAAATTATAATCCTCAATCAAGTTCCTAAAAGCGTATGAGAATGCTTAGGGACTATCATTTCTTAACAAAAAAAAATGATAAAAGAAAACATAAACTTCCACTGGCTTATCCCAGAGGGTTTATCCTTAACATGGCAAGGAGCAAAAATTAAAATAGAAAGTATTGAACAAGCCAGGGAATTTTATAAAGAAAGTGGGCTAAACAAAACTGAGCTAGCATGCAAGGATAGCAGAGAAGCAAAGAAAAACAAAAAGGAGCAAGACAGAAACAACCACAACAAGAAGAAATACAAACCCGGAGACTGAGAGAGCATAGAGACGCCAAGAGATACTACAAATAAAGATGTCAGAAGATTTAAAAATAATTTCAATTAATGTAAATGGTTTAAACAACCCCCCAAAAAGAAACCAAATATTTACAAAACCTAAGAAACAAAGAGCCAAGGTGATTATTTTACAAGAAGTACATGTTAAGAGGGCCAACAAAAAACTTCTACAAAATTCCAAATTAGGTATATTATTCACCTGCCTCACTGACCGAAAGAAAAGAGACTTAGCCATATATGTAGATAAATCGATAGAGTCTAAACAACTATACAACGACCAAGATAACAGGGTATTAATACTTAATTTAGAGATTGACCACAAGCCACTTGTCATCATATCCACTTATGCCCCAAATGAAAATCAGAAAAAATTCTATGAAAAATTACACAAAAAATATTAGAATTAGAGATTGAAAATATAATTATAATTGGAGACTTCAATGCAATTGCAAATACCAAAGATGACTATTCTGGCAAAAAAAAAAGGAAAGGAAAACAATCCTTCCCATGATATTTTGGAAAATGAGTGAAGAATTAGAGTTAAAAGATATATGGCGGGAGAGGCACCCCTCAGTAAAGCAATACACCTTTTACTGAAATCTTCTCAAGATCTGGACTAGAATAGATATGGTGTGGGTGTCAGCACATATACGAGATGAAATAAAAAGTATTGAGATAGAAACTAATAGCTGGGTGGATCACAATCCACTAGTGATGATCTGGAAGGGTGCCAAAAGACAAAATGACTGAAAAATGAATTATAATATATTGAGAGAGAATCAATACATAGAATGAATAGAAAAGGAAATGGAAATATTTTTTAAACTAAATAAAAATAATGAAACTTCACCACAAAACTTATGGGACATGGCAAAGGCCTATATTTGTGGCCTGACAATCTCCTACACTTCAAAAAGGAATAAGGAGAAAAAGAGGCAGTACCAGCAACTAGAATATAATTTAGAAGAAGCAGAAAGAGAGTTATAAAATGACCTGACTAATGATAAAGTTAAAGGGAAAATGAATCTAGTAAAACATAAAATAAAATTATTAGAACAAGAAGAAATAGCGACAAAAATAAAAAAGCAAAACAAGACTATTTCGAAAATGCAAACAAGCCTGGACGCTGGTTGGCTTATAAATTAAGAAAGCAAAAGGAATCCAAAATAATTAATAAATTAGAAGATAAAGAGGGTAGGATAAGATATAGGGCAGAGGAAAAGAAAGTAATTGCACTCGAATTTTATAAATACCTATATCAATATGAAGAGGTTAAAGATATAGAAATTAAAAAACTTTTTAGATTCTATAAAATTACCTATTTTGTTGTTGAACAACAACAAAGATTGAATTCTCCCATTACAATGGCAGAACTTCAACAAACAATCAAAAGACAGAAGAATAATAAAGCCACTGGCCCGGATGCAATACCAGCAGAGTTCTATAAATTAGATAGTAATGTAATAACGGTGAATATGTTAGAGATTTTCAATAAAATAATTTTAGATGCAAAAACTCCAATATCCTGGTCTGAAGCTTTGATCACATTAATACCAAAATTAGGAACACCAAAGGAAAAAATAGAAAATTATAGACCAATATCCCTCCTGAATGTTGATTATAAAATATTTGTTTCTATATATTCAACTAGACTTAAAAAAATTCTCAATGATATAATTCATAGTGATCAAAATGGTTTTCTACCAGCCAGGCAGGTTAAAAATAATCTTAGGACGATCATAAATGTTTTACAATACTATGAGTATCACCCTGAAAAACAAATGTCATTAATTTTCTTAGACGCAAAAAAAGCCTTTCATAATGTAAATTGGAGATTTCTAAAATTACAATTAGATACTGTAGAATGAACTTTGGTGCAAATTTTTGTAAATTGATTGATTCCATATATGTCAAACAAACAGCTAAAATTATGATAAATGGGGAACAAACTGACAAATTTGAGATATGTAAAGGAGTTAGACAGGATTGTCCCCTTTCCCCACTTTTATTTATATTAACACTTGAAACTTTGTTAATCAAAATAAGACAAAATAGTGAAATAAAAGGGCTAAAGATCAGGAAGGAAATTTACAAAGTTCAGGCATTTGCTGATGATGTAGTTCTCATCGTGGAGGAACTCTTGATGACGATACCTAAATTAATGGATGTGATACAAGAATTTGGGAAATCTAAAACACATATGATAACAAAAAAATATGACTGTAGAGCAGATAAACCAATTAGAAATTTTAACAAAAATGAAGGTAGTAAAGAAGGTAAAATACCTGGGTGTCTGGATAACCTCTAAAGCCTCTTCCTTAAAAGAAGACAATCTCACTAAATTGTTAGCTCAGATTAAAAAAGATTTGGAAATATGAAATAATCTTCAACTCTCCCTCCTAGGAAGAATATCTACAATAAAGATCAGGGGTCCCCAAACTTTTTACACATGGGGCCAGTTCAATGTCCCTCAGACTGTTGGAGGGCTGGACTATAAAAAAAACCTATGAAAAAGTAAAATACCAATAGAAAAATAATGCATCAATTAATATATTTCCATAAATTATACTTTTCTATAATTTCATTCAATATTTCCAAGCTCAATTAATTTTCAGGCACTTAGCATTTACTATTATCATCAATCTTCTACATTTCCAAGTATATTTTAAATGCATAATGCAAACTCATAAAATCATACAGTACATATCATAAACCCCTTGTTTATCATATGTATCTTCAATTAACTTTACCTATGTAATTCTATAGTTCTAAAATTATAATCCAATTATAATCCTATAGTTCTAAAATTATAATCCAATTATAATCCAATTTTACGAATTAATACATCCTAATATTAAACAACACTTAAATATATTTAATATATTAAATATATTAAATAAATTTACCAATTTACCAATATTCCAAAGTCAATCCATATTTAATAATCAATCATCCCAAATTTTTACCACTGTTCTCATTTCTGGGTACCTCTCCTGTCTCTCCCCCTTTTCTCTCTCCTTTGTTTCTCATTTCTCCCTCTTTCTCCCTTTTTTCTCTCATTCCTTCCCTTTCACACTTCTCCTCTCTTTTTCCATCCCTGTGTCCTTCCCTCCCCCCCCCGTGTGTGTGTGTGTGTGTGAATTCTTGAACCATTTACAAAAACAGGTGAGGGCTGGGGGGTTTTTCTGTTATTATTTGAGTGCTTTTTACCATATGCTTAAATCAAGAGTCACTTCTCTTTCTTTCTCTCTTTCCCTTCCTTCCTTCCCTCCCTTTCTCTCTCCCTCTTTCTTCCCCCTCTTTCTCTCTCTCTTCCTCCCTCCCTCCCTTTCTCAACACAGCAGAGCCGTTCGCTTTCCCTCTCAGCAAGAATGGGCAAAGGCACATCTCTCTTGCCTCCGGCTCACAATGGGGGCTGCTGTGGCTGTGGCTGACCACCAGGGGGCTCCCTCCGCAGGCGGCACTGCCCTGGCAGCTCATTAGCTTCCAAAGGGAACTGAGCATGCGTGTCCACCTTTTGCCTGTCTCCGCTTCTCTTGTTCCCCAGCCGAAAAGGCACGAAGGGGGAGGGGAGGAAAGGCTTCCCTGGCATCTGTCCCCTCTCCCCACTGGCTTCCTTTGTTTTATTTAACTGGAGGGACCAGCCTAGAAGCGGCCCCAACACCACATGTCGCCCTCCCCGGGCTTGCAAGTGGCCGCCCCCTGCCTACGTGGCACAAGGTGAGCACGGCGGTTAGGGGGTTGCTCTTGTGGTAGCAGGGACCCACTGATGTCAAACCCGGCGGTGCCGAGCAAAGCTGGCTGCCCGGGGAAGCAGCGTATTTGAAAAGCGCACGTTTGAAAAGTGTGCTGCTTCCCTGGGCGGGTGGCTTTGCTAGCAGGCACATGGATTGATGTCAGCAGGTCCCTGCTGCCCCGACAGCAATCTCCCAACCGCCGTGGTCCCCATCCTCCCAGCAACGGACTGTTAACGGCACTGGAAGTCACCCGCAGGCCGGATAAATGGCCTCAGTGGGCCTCATCTATCCCACGAGCTGTAGTTTGGGGACTGCTGATAAAGATGAATATTTTACCTAAAATTTTGTTCTTATTTCAGGTAATTCCAATTAACCCAGGTAAGAAATGTTTTATTGAACTTACAAAGACAGTTAAAAAATTTATCTGGCAAGGCAAAAAAGCAAAAATTAAATTAACTATGTTAGAAGATGTGAAAGAAAGAGGAGGGTTTGGCTTACCAAATTGGAAATTGTATTATCAAGCAGTCGCGATGGTATAGATAAGAGATTGGCTCACCATAGAAAGTAGTAGAGTTTGAAGTTTCGAAGGCCACGATCTAATGCTGGGGTGGCATACCTTCATGTGGTATGAGAAATACAAAGTGCATAAGTATTTTAAAAAGTATATAATCAGAAATTCCCTATTACAAGTATGGACAGAGATTAAGAAAGACCACGTCTTAACTGTGCCCGAATGAATCTCCCCAATCGAGGCAATAAGACACCCAAATTTACTACAAAGTAGCACAGGTCTAAGATATAAAGATCTTTTAGACTCACATATGGAACTAAAAACTAGACAAGAATTAAATAGATGAAAAGACTTATCTTTTTCAGAGAGGGAAAAGTGTATTTATTTATTTATTTATTTATTTGTTTGTTTGTTTGTTTGTTTATTTGCCGCCCCTCTCCACAGATTCGGGGCAGCTAACAACAATAATAAAAACAGCATGTAACAATCCAATACTAAAACAACTAAAAAACCCTTATTATAAAACCAAACACACTGTCAAAGCTGCCAGTCAGAATTCAGACAAAATAAAACTCAGAGTCCTTTTGTTAAGGTTCAAAGTGAATTTATCCAAATCAGAACTTGAAGCATCGAAAGCAAAGCAAAGTCTGAGGAAAATGACACGTACCCCACATACTAAAAACCCCTTTTCCACCCCCTGTTGGACATCTGCCCAATCTCCATTGTCCAGATGCATCAGGTGGTCCAAGATGCTTCTCCCGGGCTTCTCAGGAATTTGCCCATCTAACGGTCTCCGCCGGCACCTGGGAAATTGAAACTTATTCTAACTGAAACTTTTCTCCTCCTGCACACTTCCCAACCCCCCTTGATATGTACCCCTCCACGTCTCTATGACAACCAAGCAAAGAATGCAGCAGCAGCAAGCGCAGGTTCACACATATATACAAACATACCATGCATAAAATTGTAAAGGCCTAGGGGGAAAGAATATCTCAGTTCCCCCATGCCTGGCGGCAGAGGTGGGTTTTAAGAAGCTTACAAGAGGCAAGGAGGGTGGGGGCAATTCTAATCTCTGGGGGGAGTTGGTTCCAGAGGGCCGGGGCCACCACAGAGAAGGCTCTTCCCCTGGGTCCCACCAAACAACATTGTTTAGTTGACGGGACCCGGAGAAGGCCCACTCTGTGGGACCTAACTGGTCACTTGGATTCGTGCAGCAGAAGGCGGTCCCTGAGATAATCTGGTCCGGTGCCATGAAGGGCTTTATAAGTCATACCAACAATTTGAATTGTGACCGGAAACTGATCAGCAACCAATGCAGACTGCAGAGTGTTGGAGTAACATGGGCATATTTGCTCTCGCAGCTGCATTCTGCATGATCTGAAGTTTCTGAACACTTTTCAAAGGTAGCCCCATGTAGAGAGCATTATAGTAGTCAAGCCTCAAGGTGATGAGGGCATGAGTGAGTGTGAGCAGTGACTCTGGGTCCAAATAGGGCCGCAAGTGGTGCACCAGGCAAACCTGGGCAAACGCCCTCCTTGTCACAGCTGAAAGATGTTTCTCTAATGTGAGCTGTAGATCGAGGAGGACGCCCAAGTTGCGGACCCTCTCTGAGGGGGTCAATGATTCTCCCCCCAGGGTGATGGACGGACAGATAGAATTGTCCTTGGGAGGCAAAACCCACAGCCACTCCGTCTTATCAGGGTTTAGTTTGAGTCTGTTGACACCCATCCGGACCCCAACAGCCTCCAGGCACCGGCACATCACTTCCACTGCTTTGTTGACTGCACATGGGGTGGAGATGTACAGCTGGGTATCATTGGCATACTGATGATACTTCACCCCACGCCCCTGGATGATCTCACCCATTGGTTTCATGTAGATATTGAATAGCAGGGGGGAGAGGACCGACCCCTGAGGCACCACACATGGGAGTAACCTAGACGTCGACCTCTGACCCCCACTAACACTGACTGTGACCGACCGGAGAGGTAGGAGGAGAACCACTGAAGAACAGTGCCTCCCACTCCCAGCTCCTCCAGTCGGCGCAGAAGGATATCATGGTCGATGGTATCAAAAGCCGCTGAGAGGTCAAGAATCACCAGGACACAGGATAAACCCCTGTCCCAGGCCTGCCAGAGGTCATCCATCAGCGTGACCAAAGCAGTTCCCATGCTGTAGCCGGGCCTGAATCCTGACTGCTGAGGGCCTAGATAATCAGCTTCTTTCAAGGACCGCTGGAACTGGAGCGCCACCTCATTCTCAACAACCTTCCCCATAAAGGGAAAGTTGGAGACTGGGCGATAGTTGTTCAGAATGGCTGAGTCCAGGGAAGGCTTCTTGAGGAGGGGGCGCACAATGCCTCCTTGTAGGGATTTGGAAAGGATCCAGCAAAGAAGCGTTGACAATCTCCTGGACCCAGCTTCGTGTCACCTTCCTACTGGCCGAAACCAGCCAGGGGGGACATGGATCCAGTAAACAGGTGGTGGAACTCACAGCTCCAATGGCCTTGTCCACTTCATCAGGTGTCACCAGATCAAAATCTTCCCAGACAGATGGACAAGTACGGGCCCCAGTCACCTCGGCTGACTCGTTGTCAGTCGACTCTGTTTTCCAATTGGAGTCGAGGTCCGCTCGAATCCGAGCGATTTTATCAGTGAAAAATGTGTTAAAATCCTCGGCACTACTCTGCAAGGGCTCCCGAACTCCACCTTGGTTAAGAAGGGAGTGGGTCACCCTAAACAGCTGGGCGGGATTCTGCTGATGCAATGAAGGCAGCATAATGCGCACATCTTGCCGCCTTGAGCGCCACTTTATAAGTCTTAATATGAGCTCTTACAAGTGTTCGATTGGATTCGGATTTACTCTTCCTCCATCACTTCTCTAGACGTCTTTTCTGGCGTTTCAACTCCTGGAGCTCCTCGCTGAACCATGGAGCTCTATGGGGTCTAGTGTTGCAGAGAGGTCGCAATGGCACAATTCGGTCAAGGGCCTCCGCTGCAGCCTTGTTCCAGGCCTCAGCCAGAGACCCTGCCGAACTGTGGACGAGTGTATCTGGAATAACCCCAAGCGCCTTCTGAAAGCCTTTCTGGATTCATCAGGCGTCTGGGACGGAACAACCTAATCGGTTCCGCCTCCCTGCGGGGAAGGATTGGAGCCAGGAAGTCAAGCCGCAGCAGAAAATGGTCTGACCATGACAAAGGCAACACTTCTAAGCCCCTTAATCTCAGACCATTACTCAGTTGCTCAGAGAGGAATACCATGTCAGGTGCGTGCCGCCCTTGTGAGTCGGACCCTCTACTACTTGGGTCAGGTCCATGGCTGTCATGGTGGCCATGAACTCCTGTGCAAGTCCAGAGGCTACGCCGAGCAAAAGCAGGTTAAAGTCCCCTAAGACAATAAATCTGGGGAACCCCACAACCAACCTGGTTACCTCCTCGAGTAGCACAGGCAGGGCTTGTGACACACAGCTGGGAGGTAGGTACGTGAGCAACAAGCCCACCTGAACCCCTAAGTCCAACTTCACCAGGAGGGACTCGCAACCCGCAATCCCTTTGCCGTCAGGCATGGGGAAACTAAACATCTCCCCTTGGGCACGTTGAATTTATACATGGTATGCTTGTGTGTGTGTATGTTAGTATAGGGTTTTTTTTAAACTTTTAGTATTTTAATTAATTGGATTATGTATTGGATTGTTTTTTCACTTGTTGTGAGCTGCCCCGAGTCTTCGGAGAGGGGCGGCATACAAATCCAAATAATAAATAAATAAATAAATAAAATCTCTGGGGCAACAAGTCTACGTAGGCCAAGGATCTCTCTGGCTATAATAGCCACTCCTTCCCCCCTTCCCTGGGGTCGAGGCTAATGCCATATCTGAAACCCAGCTGGGTGAATTTCAGAGAGAGGAACTCCTCCCTCTGGGCCCAGCCAGGTCTCAGTTACACATGCCAGGATCAAATCCCGGATTAGGAGAGCTTTATTTACCACTGACCTGACATTGAGTAGCAGCAGCTTGAGCCCAGGGCCAGAATTACACTCATCAACAGTATTCTGGGTTGAGCTCACGGAGCTGGAACAAGGGATTGTTATTAAACAGCGATCCCTCCTTCCCCTGGAATGGCTAGCTCTGTGGTTCCCCCCGTATCTGCCTCTCCCCAGCAACACCGGAATATCTTGACCCTCTGCCACTCCAGAGATAGGTGCCCTCCCCCCTCTTGCCTCTCCAGCGCCAGGTAGGCCAAATATATTATTTACATCATTCCCATTCATCTCACCCACATTGTAACCCCACCCATCCCATCCATACCAATCATTCATTCCATACATAATACACCCACCCCAACTATCCATCATTTTTTAAAAAAAAAAATCCCAATAATTTAGTTAAAATATAAATTAATTAATAATTAAGAGTACTAATAATTAAAACATTAATAAAACTGAATAAAAATAGGAAATATAGAGTATACAAAATATAAGTAATAGTGCAGTAATTCAGTTCATTAAAATAAATCCGGTCAGCAGCAAGTAATAAAAGTGCCAAGTTCTTAAAGTGCCAAGTTCTCAGAGGGCAGAATCAAAGGTTATTCAGAGTCAAGGATCATTCAATATCCCTCCCTCCCCCAGAAAAGGGAGGGGGATGTCCATTTACAGGGTATACTGCTCATCCAGCTGCATCACATGTCCATCATTCTCATAGGTTGACATTTCCAGTCTGCCATGTTCCCAGCAATATCCAGAGCAGTATCCAAAGCCTCCATGCAGCCACATATGTGAATATGAAAGTTCTTCAGGAGAGCTTTTGATGTAGATACATATCTTCAGTTTTATGATTATTATTCAGCAAATCTGGAAGGAAATCTTCATTAAGACTCTCTCTCCTTATTAAGGTAAATTCCCGTAAGAAAACAGCTCCCTGACTCTGATCACCACCAACTTTATGTCCCCTTTGCAGCTGCTTGGGCATTCTTCTTCGTTTCTGGCAGCATTCCAAGCCTCTGATTCTGTTGCCTTCCCTGGAACAAAACGAATTCTTGAGCCAACAGTTCAGGGTAACTGCGCAGCCGAGGAAAGGACCCATAAGGTGACTGCAAAGAGAGAGGCAACTCTCTGGTCACAGTGTGACCACAGTGTGACCCATGGTGCTGCCATGGGTTTAATACACCCCACCTTTGATAAAATAATTATGAAAAATCAAGAAAAAATGATCGGAAAAATTTATAAACATATATTAAGATCTAAGACAGAAAGTATTATGTTAAAAGATAGTATGATCAGCTGGTGCAGGAATTTTGGGCATTTAATACAAATGGGAAAATCTTTAAACATACAATTGGCAAATCACAAAGTCTGTTGTATTTAAAGAAAATCAGATGAAGATGTTTCACAGATGGCATTTGCCACTTTATAGACTTTCTAAAATGTATCCAAATTCCCAAACGAATGGTTGCAAATGTAAAAAAGAGATAGGCACTTATTATCACCAGTGGTGGACCTGTCCTAAAGCTAAACATTATTGGAACCTAATAGAGAAATGGCTAAAAGAAATAACACAAGATGAAGTGGGAAAGACTCCAGAATTTTTTCTACTAGGTATACCCTCTCAAAAATTTAAAAAAGAAACTAAATATCTATTAATACATATCTTAACGGCAGCCAGGCTAGCCTATGCACAAAGATGTTGAAGGATGTTGAAATTCCAAAAGAAGAAGAAATAATCAATAGGATTACTGATTGCGCTGAAATGGATATGATGACAAGGCGGTTAAAAGGACAAGAAGAATCAGAATATAATAAAATTTGGTATAAGTTTTATGATTGGTTGAATAAAAGGATACTTATGTAATAGTATATTTCTATATCAGATGGTATAAAATCATGTAAATTCTGTAAATAGTAGTTTAGTATTATATAGCTACAAGACACTAAACTGAAAAAGGGGGCTTGGGTTTCCAAACTCGGAGCTATACTATCAGGCTTTTGTACTTTTCTGGGTGGAAGAATGGATAAACCTGAGACATAAAAGACTATTAACTTTGGAGGAACATGATCTTCGACTGGGGGAGCATGCCTTTTTATGGTATGGGAAAAATAAAATACATAGATATTTCCAAAGGCACCTTGTTAGAAATGCACTATTGTTAACATGAAGGAAAGTTAAAGAAAAATATTATGTTTAAAATTTTCAATTTAAAAAGAATTAAGAGGTTACAACAATTTGTATTGAAAATATTGCAAGACGGACAAACTATTTTATTATTGTATGATTAAAATTGATATGCTCATTAAGATTTCTAGTATGATTATAGAAACATAGAAGAAGACTGACAGCAGAAAAAGACCACATGGTCCATCTAGTCTGCCCTTATACTATTTCCTGTATTTTATCTTACAATGGATATCTGTTTATCCCAGTTACTGTGGATTTACCAACCATTTCTGCTGGAAGTTTGTTCCAAGGACCTACTACTCTTTCAGTAAAATAATATTTTCTCATGTTGCTTTTGATCTTTCCCCCAACTAACTTCAGATTGTGTCCCCTTGTTCTTGTGTTCACTTTCCTATTAAAAACACCTGAAACTTATTTAACCCTTAACATATTTAAATGTTTCGATCATGTCCCCCCTTTTCCTTCTGTCCTCCAGACTATACAGATTGAGTTCATTAAGTCTTTCCTGATACGTTTTATGCTTAAAACCTTCCACCATTCTTGTAGCCCGTCTTTGGACCCATTCAATTTTGTCAATATCTTTTTGTAGGTGAGGTCTCCAGAACTGAACACAGTACAGTGATCTCTCGATTAGCGCGGGGGTTACGTTCCAAGACCTCCCGCGCTAATCGATTTCCGCGTTATAGTGGTGCGGAAGTAAAAAACACCATCTACGCATGCGCACCATTTTTTTTCATTGCCGCACATGCGCAGATGGTGGAGTTTGCGTGTGGGCGGCGGGGAAGACCAAGGGAAGGTTCCTTCAGCCGCCCAACAGCTGATCTGCTCCGCAGCGCAGAAGCAGCGAGGAGCCGAAGATGGGGTAAAGGCAAAGGGGAAACCCCATCTTCGGCTCCTCGCTGCTGCCGCGCTGCGGAGCGGATCAGGTGTTGGGCGGCTGAAGGAACCTTCCCTTGGTCTTCCCACCGCCCAGGCAAAGGGGAAACCCCAAGATCGCTTGCCGCTTGCCGCTTGCCGTATTGCAGCTTGGAGCCTTGCTTCGCCTCCTTCGCTGCAATACGGCAAGCGGCAAGCGATCTTGGGGTTTCCCCTTTGCCTGGGCGGCGCTGGGGCCATGCGGAGCCGCTCATCTAGGGGGGCGTGGACCGGCAAGGTGCCCTCCGCTCTCTCTCTTTCTCTCCCTGTTACCGGTGTGGTATAAGAGAGAGAAAGAGAGAGAAAGGAGGGCGACTTGCCAGTCCACGCCCCCCTGGATGAACAGCCTCGCATGGCCCCAGTGCTGGGCTCCGCTGTTGCCTCCGCCCCCATTCGGCTCTGCAGCTGAGAGGCCTTCCCGGCAGAGCCCTCCCCAACAGCTCCCGCCGCCAGCGCAAAAAAGAAAAGAAAAAAAAATCCCCAAAAGAGGCAGGCACAAAGCGGGGGCACAAGGGGAGCTGCCCGGCAGAGGTTGCTTTTTTTCTTCTCGTGGGCAAGTGGAGGGGGGGAGAGAGAAGGGAGGAAGAGAGTGTGAGAGAGGAAGAAAGAGAGAGAGAAATGATAGAAAAAAGGGGAGAAAAAAAGAGAAATGAGAAAATGATTGAAGCATAGTGACAGGAAAGAAAGAGAAAGAGACAGAGAAGTGACTCTTGGTGATGACGTATGACGTCATCGGGTGGGAAAAACCGTGGTATAGCAAAAAAACCGTGGAGTATTTTTTAATTAATATTTTGTGAAAAACCGTGTTGTAGCGTTTCGCACTAATCGAGACCGTGCTAATCGAGGGATCACTGTATTCCAAATGTGGTCTCACCAGTGCTCTATATAGTGGGATCACAATCTTCCTCTTCCTGCTTGTTATACCTCTAGCTATGCAGCCAAGCATCCTACTTGCTTTTCCTACTGCCCGACCACACTGCTCACCCATTTTGAGACTGTCAGAAATCACTACCCCTAAATCCTTCTCTTCTGAAGTTTATAGTTATTGCTGGACTTAAACTCGAAATTAATTATACCCAAGCAACATGCTGTTCATACAGACATGATCTTTTAAATGTTTTTAAAAGAAAAAAATGTATCAATAAAGCATTTTTTTTTAAAAAAAAGAAATGTCATGTTTTCCCTTTGGTTAAAACAACTGGATAGGACACTCCATTTGATACATTTATATTTCTTCCAGGATCCTAATCTTGACTATTTTTTTAATGTATGTAGTAAAATTGAATTTGCCTATCATGTTTCCCTGAAAATAAAATGGGGGCTTGTGTTATTTTGTCCCCTGAATTATGACCGTGGCCTTATTATGGTGGTGGGATGGGGCAATGTGGGCCACAAGTTGTGCATCTTATTGGAGTCTGGCAGCTCCGTCATGTCTCTTGGCCGGTTTGTGCAGGGAAACATCTTGCACAGTAAAGAAAAACTTCTCAATAGTGTGAGCAATTAACAACTTTTCATACTTGTAAGAATTTTTTATTTACCGTGCAAGATGTTTCCCTGCACAGACCAGCCAAGAGAAACAACGGAGCTGCCAGACCCCAGTAAGATGCGTGTCTCGCAGTGGGGCACAATTTGGGGGGTGGTAAGTGGGTCAGAGGATGGGGCAGACTGGGGGGGGGGTTGTTCACAGGATGGGCACAATGTGGCAAGAGGTACCCAGGCAGCTACTCTCTTGAAAGTGGGGTGGGGGTTTGCAGGTAAGGGGGATGGATTGATGGATGGGTGGGAGGGAGGGAGGTGGGTGAATGCCATAAACACTGGGGAGAGATAGAATGGAAAGGCAGTACCCAATCAGCTCAGCTGAACTGCAGGTCCTGATTAAAGGGCCCAACTGCCATTAGCTGATTGGGGAAGGGAAGGGCTGCACATCCCTTCACTATGGTTTATTTTTGTGGGAGGGCATATATTTACACCCACCTCAAAAATCAGACTTGGCCTTATTTTCAGGACATGTTATATTTTGGGGAAAACAAGGTATTATTTGGCAAATATGGATGTCTTTGGATATTCTTATTAGGTATACTGATAAAAATTCAGGGTTTATTTTTCTTTCTTGAAATGTTATAGTTTTCTTTCACTGTATTATTGACTAGACAGTCCTCTGTATGCTTGGATGAGGATTTTTTAATTCCTTGCTTCATCTGCTAATATTGTCTGTGAGTTTTATTTTTCTGTAACAAGAAGTTTACGAATCTTTCAGGAAGGACTCCATTGACATGGGGAGTCAATTGTGGTATCTGCTTGCTATCCTATATCTATGCAATTTTATCTCTGAAAATAATTCATTAATTCAATATTAGGAATATTCCTTAAAAGTGAGATTTTGATCTATTGAGGAAGCAGGAAACAGCCAAATAAATTCTGTATGGCATGCCAGTGAAGAGTTTAATTAATCTTTGAAATTTTCATCCATATTTGTTTTACCATCAAAAAAGATCTCTTGATGTGGACGAAAATCAGTTCATTATAAACAGTCTGAAATCATGAATATTGGAACAATTATATACTTATTCCTTTTTTCACTTTGTTTCCAACCAGCTAAATTTTTGTTGAAAAATATTTAGTTGTTTGCAATTAATGCACATTTTCTAATCTAATTTGAAAAATGTCATAAACAAGCAGTTTTAAAAACAAATCCAAATAGGGCACTCTTATGATGGACTTTTCAGATTTGAATAATACTTTTTGTACACTTTAAATGGGAAAAAATCCTGGAGTTTACTTCCCTGAAGTACACTAAAACAATAGCAGGAAAAATTCAGGGACGGAATTGACAGTTGTAAGGAACTGAATACATTCTCCTGATTACTCATATCTCTTTCAGTAGAATATAATCCTCCAGGAATTGTAGCAATTCATAGTTGCCAACTTTCACAGAGAAGGAAAAGGTCATTATTCATTTGCATGTTAATGAATTGAAATGTATGCAAATTCAGCACTTCATCATTGCCAAATATCAAGGATGAGTTTAAAATAGAAATTAGGTGGGAGGCAAAAAAGCCAATCACACCAACTTAATGCTGATAATGTGGCAACTGTAGTACTGGATCATAGTGACCCAAAGGCCACAAACTATTTCAGCATTCAGAACACCAAACATGTAGTTAGTGAATTATCTTGTTAGTTTCCATACTGCATTTTTTTGTGTGCTAGTTAGCTTGCTTTCTAATCATTCTTTAATACTGAACAAGATTGAAACACTATAATAAATCATCCTATTTCTATTTTAAGAACTGAAAAAATATAAATTGAATAGGCAAGAAAAATATTTCAGATAAATTGCAATAGAGTTTCTTACATGTTTCATCAATCACAGAAAAATGCCTGGTTTTATCCAGCATGGGATTCAATCTAAACTTTGCACCTTTATCAGACTTTAAGTTTTAGTTAAGTTTCAGAAAACATAAAATATTTGAAGCTGAAAAAAATAATTATGCAACGATAGTTGTATTTCAGAAACAGATACAATTGAATATTGTTCCAAATAAAATGTTTTGCATAGAAAAGTGGCATATATTGCACTTTTACGTACCATTTTGAATGGATTTCAATTTGTGGAATCATATGCAATTTTATTATATCAGTTTTATATTACTGTCAATATACTGTATATTCTTAGGATTTCTGTATTTTATTTCTGTCATGGAATGAAAGTGAAAAATAAACTTATGAGGAACTAGGATAGACTATTATGAGGTTACATTAATATGCAGTGATAATTTTATTCTATATTATAGTTTGCCTTTCCCTGGGAAAATGTGTTTAACAATGCATATTATAAGCCAGCTTTTACATCTGTAAAGTTTGAACCCAAACAGCATATTATAATCCAAAGATCTCTTGGTTATAGCCAAGGATCTTTTGATTCCCAGATGCATTTAACACATTTTTCTTTCATTATCTAGTTTCTCTGCTCCTTCAGAAAATTTCCCCATTCTCGTGAATTTGCCATGCTTATTTTAAAAACACATTTCTTGTGTGACTGGATCCTACAATTGCTTGAACTTTGACCAATGTTATATATATTTGATTTTGTGATATTGTAATTGCCCACCTGCCTTCCATTGAGGACCTGTATACTGCACATGTCAAAAAGAGGGCAGTGAAAATATTTACTGACCCCTCTCATACTGGACATAAACTGTTTCAACTCCTACCCTCAAAACGTCTCTACAGAGCACTGCACACCAAAACAATACAAGAACAGTTTTTTCCTGAATGACATCACTCTGCTAAACAAATAATTCCCTCAACACTGTCAAAATATTTACTAAGTCTGCATTACTATTACTAATAGTTTTTTTCATCATTCCTATCACCCATTTCCTCCCACTTATGACTGTATGACTGTAACTTGTAACTGTATCCTTAAGATTTTTATTAATATTGATTGTTTCCTCATTGCTTATTTGACCCCTATGACAATCATTAAGTGTTGTACCTCATAATTCTTGACTAATGTATCTTTTTCTTTTATGTACACTGAGAGCATATGCACTAACCTTGTGTGTGCAATTACACTTCCAATAAAGAATCCTATTCTATTCTAATGACAGTTATAACATATCAAATATTTTGAGGAAAATTGATGATGATTTAAAATAAATTAAAAACTTAAAGAATTCACTACTATACGTGAGAGTTATGGTTTAATCTAGAGAATGCTATGTTACTTTATCGTAACATAGGAAGGGTGTTATTAATGAAAATAATTGCAGGTTTATCACCCATTTTATAAGTGAGACCTGTCTACTTATAATTATACAGACCAGCATAAGTTTTCAAAAATTCTAGGCAGAACTAGCCTGTTACTCCAGATGTCCAGGATTGGAGCAGGGACTTGTGCCATGCAAATTAAACTTTTAGAAGAAGAGGAAATGGTAAACAAAGTCTCTTGAAAAATCCAAAAGAGACATACACACAGTGACATTCGCTTTGCACAGCTCTGAGGTATAGATGCAGCATATATTATTTTTAACTTGGAACTTTCACTTACTGCAGAAATCAAATACAATTCACAACATAAGGATTGCTCTCAAATCCCTTTTTGGTCTATAATGTGAAGTATGAAATCTTTTTGTGAAATAATATAGGCCATTAAAATACTTCATTTTTTTTTCAATGTTAGGTTGTTATTCAGTAGATGTTACATTAAATTGGATTTTGTGTCCATCATTATTAAAATGTGAAGTGTGTCGGTCAGAAAACATACATTTCAGGGCAGTTAGCTGAATAATTCTTTTCTTTTATTATCCCAAATTACTGCTGAGCTCTGGAGAGGTGAGCAGTTTAGCCAATTATTGCCATTTGAGCTGGATTTGTGGGTGATTAGCTTCTGGTCGAATTCAGTCCTGGTTGGGCTTTGAAGTCTTTGCTTGTGCGATTTTCACAGCAGTGAGGTAGGAATAGTCCTAGCTAATGACAGGAAGGTTGCTTGGGTTGTTTGACCTGTTGGAGGGAGGGGTGTTCAGGTTTAGCAAATAGGGCATCCACAATAACAAGTATATCACTAACCCTGCCGTGCATAATCAAAGTTTTATAGATTGTTGGAGATGCTCACAGTTCAATTAAAGTGCAACCCTTTGTACCATATATCCTAGTAGAAGAAAAGAAATATTACTAACAAAAAGGGGGGCATAAGGGTACCAGGCTAAGAATCCTATATTCTTTTTTCACTATTTCATGGAATATTCTATAGGGTGAACTGCAAAAATCATTCGTTTGTGAAATAGCTTTTCTGGGGAGGACTAAGGTGCAAAAGCTTCTGTTAACTAGTATTCTTGATGTTTCTATGGAAACAGTTTCTATTAGGACAGAAACTAACATTTTTAAACCTTTCGTGAATTCCTTATACCTCTACCTAAGAACGCCTCTACTTAAGAACTTTTCTAATTAAGAACCCGGTGTTCAAGATTTTTTTGCCTCCTCTTAAGAACCATTTTCTACTTAAGAACCCAAGCCCAGAAAAATTTCCCAGGAAATTTGAGAGTGGCACAAAGGATCAACTGGCTTCAGCCAAACCAAGGAGTCACCACAGTGAAGGAAAGGCAGCGGCAACCGTTCTACATATGTTTTAGCCTCCAGTCCCCTTATCATCTTTGTTGTTCTTCTCTGTACTCTTTCTAGAGTCTCAACATCATTTTTGCATTGTGGTGACCAAATATCCTTCTGACTTAGAAACATAGAAGACTGACGGCAGAAAAAGACCACATGGTCCATCTAGTCTGTTCTTATACTATTTCCTGTATTTTATCTTACAATGGATATCTGTTTATCCCAGTTACTGTGGATTTACCAACCATTTCTGCTGGAAGTTTGTTCCAAGGATCTACTGCTCTTTCAGTAAAATAATATTTTCTCATGTTGCTTTTGATCTTCCCCCCAACTAACTTCAGATTGTGTCCCCTTGTTCTTGTGTTCACTTTCCTATTAAAAACACTTCCCTCCTGAACCTTATTTAACCCTTTAACATATTTAAATGTTTCGATCATGTCCCCCCTTTTCCTTCTGTCCTCCAGATTATACAGATTGAGTTCATTAAGTCTTTCCTGATACGTTTTATGCTTAAGACCTTCCACCATTCTTGTAGCCCGTCTTTGGACCTGTTCAATGGAACAAGCCTTATATGACATCCAGGTAACCATTGAGGCCCTTCGATGCCACAGGTTCTCCCTTAACATGGACATGTCTTACCCATCTGTCAATTCTCTGCAATGTAGGGTGTTCTTTTGCCAGAAGCATCAGGACAGTATCTGTGAACTGGTATGAACTTGGCTCTGATCCCAAAAGTAATCCGCAAAGTCATGGATGAAAGGGCAGAGGTCCTCCTCTTGGCAACCCACTGGCTTTGGAGGGTCTGGTTTGTGGACCATTATCTGTGTGCCGTTATTGATAGATATCCATAACAAACTGCACTCATCCAGGGGACAGTGTTTCATCCCAACCCCCACTGGCTTCAACTGACTGCTTGACGGTTGAGCAGGTCATGCTGAACAGCCACCAGGTTCCTCCCAGGACCATTGAAACCATCCTGACCTCCAGGAGACCATCCACCGTGTATATATATATACATGGCCACTGGTGGAGTTTCTGTACCTGGTGTCGGGAGCTGCTTTTTCTCCTATTCATTTGTCTGTAGGCCAGTTGCTGGGATTCCTCCAAAAGGGTCTTGACAAGACACTCTCACTGAATAATCTTAGGTTGTCACTGGAGTTATCCTGTTGCTGTTATCCTGGAGTTCACTAGACTCACTGTCCCATCACCCTCCCATTAGAGGTTCCTGCAAGGTGCTACAGCAACTCATCTGCTGGTGGTCCACCAGTTCCCCATCTGGGACCTGACAAATATCTTAGATTCACTGATGGGAGCACCTTATGAGCTACTCCACACCTCATCCCTTCACTATCTATCCCAGAAACTGGCTTTCCTGGTGGCAATTACATCAACCTAGAGGTATAGGAGATTGCGGCCTTGTTGATTCACAAGGACCTTTGTATATTTCATGCAGATTGGGTAGTACTCCGCCTGGACCTACCTTCCTCCTAAAATAAATTCTTGGTATCTGTTGTGTATACTCCTGTTTAGTTTGGGGATTTTTCAGATTCTAATTCAGAAAATGTTTATGAATTAGTGGTAGGGCCTGATTTACAGGCAGAGGACGTTTCTATGAGTTCAGATTCAAGTGAAGGAGAAACAGATACTAGTTGGGTAAATCCTTATTTCATACACTTGCATAGGGGAAGAGAGCAAGTGTCAGGGAAATATTAAGGAGAGGAATGGGTTAATTAATTAAGTAATTAATTCATCACATCTGGGTGTCAGCGGAAGAGAAGGGTTGAGTTGTTAATCTGCTATTAAGAAATATGGATGTTTCTTCAAGCGGCTCCGAAAGTAAGCTTTGCCTTGTGTGCTTTTAATTGCAGTTTTTATTACTCTGGGCTATAAAGGAGAATTGCAACTTACCCCATCTTTCCAAGTCCATTTTTATTTTGTCCTTTAGTTTATTATAATTGTCTTCTTTGATTGTTATAGATCTTGCTGATAATATTATAAGCAAATATAGAATAGATAGAATAGAATTTTATTGGCCAAGTGTGATTAGACACACAAGGAATTTGTCTTGGTGCATATGTTCTCAGCGTACATAAAAGAAAAATATTTAACTGTTTTTGTTATTTGAAGGTTAATTTTATCAGTCAATTCTTTTTTCTGTGTTGTGGACATATTTTAACTATCATTTAGTTTTCTCCCTGTTTATTCCTAATTAGTGATGGGTGAACCCAACCAAATTCGGGTTCAATGGATTCGAGCGGACTTTACAAAAAATTCGGGTGACGTCACCGAACCCCGAACCCAACCGAACCAAACCCCAAACACTCCATGACGTCGAAATTGTGGGATTTCCCAGCTCCTTTTGCTGAAACCCCCCCTCCTTTATCATCATCATCATCATCATCATCATCATCATCATTTATTAATTATTTCCATGGGCACATCGGGAAGGTTCTCTTTTGCCCCCCAAGAGCTGGAGGGTCTTTTAAATGCTTTATTTTTTTCCCACTAAGAAGGGATTAAAAGGACCCAAACCCCTTTTATTATATAAAGAAGCATGATGATGATGATGATAATACTAATACTAATACTGATACTGATACTGATACTGATACTGATAATAATGATAATAATAATAATAATAATAATAATAATAATAATAAATAAATAAATAAATAAATAAATAAATAAAAAATTTAATTTAATTTTTTTTAAAAAAAGATGGTTCCACCAGGATTTGAACCCCGATCGGCAGATTCAAGTCAAGAGAGCCAACAATTGCACTATAGAATTAGCTACGTTTCTGGGCTCTCTTTTAAGCTAGTAAAGGGAGGTCAGGAAGAAGTATACATGACGTCAAAACTCCGCCCCCGGAATTCCATCGTGGGGTTTCCCAGTTCCTTTTGCTTGCAGCACGGCAAGCAAAAGGAGGTGGGGAATGCCACAATGGGATTCCCCACTCTCCTCCTGGGCGGCGGCGTTTCGCATTGTTTGAGGGAACCTCGAACCCAAAACCCGAACCTCAGCACGGATTTTTTTTAAAAAACGGGGACAGGTCTAGCACACCAAACATCACAAAATTTGGTACGGATCTGAATTGTGCGAGTTTGGTTCACCCAACACTATTCCTAATCCTGCTGACCATGACTTGGGTCTATTCAAATAATGAGTAAATTATTTTTTCTTTTGATTTCTCTCTCTCCAGCTATCTTTTAATTTCAATTCCTCTACCATTTCAAATAAATTTTGAAACGAGGAGCTCCGGGAGTTCAACGAGGAGCTCCGGGAGTTGAAACGCCAAAAGAGACGTCTAGAGAAGCGATGGAGGAAGAGTAGGTCTGAATCTGATCGAACACTTGTAAGAGCTTTTATTAAGACTTACAAAGTGGCGCTCAAGGCGGCAAGATGCGCGTACCATGCCGCCTTGATTGCATCGCGGAATCCCGCCCGGCCGCTCTGTTTAGGGTGACCCGCTCCCTTCTCAACCAGGGGGGAGTTGGGGAGCCCTTGCAGAGTAGTGGTGAGGATTTTAACACGTTTTTCGCTGATAAAGTTGCTCAGATCCGGGCCGACCTCAACTCCAATTGTAAAACAGAGTCGACTGACAACGAGTCAGTCGAGGTGACTGGGGCACGTACTTGTCCACCTGTCTGGGAAGAGTTTGATCTGGTGACACCTGATGAAGTGGACAAGGCCATTGGAGCTGTGAGTTCCGCCACCTGTTTACTGGATCCGTGTCCCTCCTGGTTGGTTTCGGCCAGCAGGGAGGTGACACGGAGCTGGGCCCAGGAGATTACCAACGCTTCCTTGGGGAGGGGAGTTTTTCCAACACTCTATAAAGAAGCGCTCGTGCGCCCCCTCCTCAAGAAGCCTTCCCTGGACCCAGCCGTACTTAATAACTATCGTCCAGTCTCCAACCTTCCCTTTATGGGGAAGGTTGTTGAGAAAGTGGTGGCACTCCAGCTCCAGCGGTCCTTGGAAGAAGCCGATTATCTAGGTCCCCAGCAGTCGGGTTTCAGGCCCGGTTACAGCACAGAAACCGCTTTGGTCGCGTTGATGGATGATCTCTGGCGGGCCCGGGACAGGAGTTTATCCTCTGTCCTGGTGCTCTTCGACCTCTCAGCGGCTTTCGATACCATCAACCATGGTATCCTTCTGCACCGGCTGGGGGGGTTGGGAGTGGGAGGCACTGTTCTCCAGTGGTTCTCCTCCTACCTCTCTGGCCAGTCGCAGTCGGTGTTAGTGGGGGGTCAGAGGTCGGCTCCGAGGTCTCTCCCTTGTGGGGTGCCTCAGGGGTCGGTCCTCTCCCCCCTGCTATTTAACATCTACATGAAACCGCTGGGTGAGATCATCCAAGGACATGGGGTGAGGTATCATCAATATGCTGATGATACCCAGCTTTACATCTCCAACCCATGCCCAGTCAACGAAGCGGTGGAAGTGATGTGCCGGTGCCTGGAGGCTGTTGGGGCTTGGATGGGTGTCAACAGACTCAAACTCAACCCGGATAAGATGGAGTGGCTGTGGGTTTTGCCTCCCAAGGACAATCCCATCTGTCCGTCCATTACCCTGGGGGAGGGGAATTATTGACCCCCTCAGAGAGGGTTCGCAACTTGGGCGTCCTCCTCGATCCACAGCTCACATTAGAAAACCATCTCTCAGCTGTGGCGAGGGGGGCATTTGCCCAGGTTCGCCTGGTGCAGCAGTTGCGGCCCTATCTGGACCAGGACTCATTGCTCACAGTCACTCATGCCCTCATCACCTCGAGGTTCGACTACTGTAATGCTCTCTACATGGGGCTACCTTTGAAAAGTGTTCGGAAACTTCAGATCGTGCAGAACGCAGCTGCGAGAGCAGTCATGGGCTTACCTAGGTATGCCCATGTTTCACCATCACTCCGCAGTCTGCATTGGCTGCCGATCAATTTCCGGTCACAATTCAAAGTATTAGTTATGACCTTTAAAGCCCTTCATGGCATTGGGCCAGAATATCTCCGAGACCGCCTCCTGCCGCACGAATCCCAGCGACTGATTTGGGCCTTTTCCGGGTCATGTCAACTAAACAATGTCGGTTGGCGGGCCCAGGGGAAGAGCCTTCTCTGTGGCGGCACCGGCTCTCTGGAACCAACTCCCCCCGGAGATTAGAACTGCCCCTACTCTTCCTGCCTTCTGTAAACTCCTCAAAACCCACCTTTGCCGTCAGGCATGGGGGAATTGAATCATCTCCCCCTGGGCATGTTTAATTTATACATGGTATGCTTGTGTGTGTGTCTGTTAGTATATGGGGTTTTTTAAAGCTTTAAATATTTTAACTGATTGGATTATTTATGATTTGTACTACTTGCTGTGAGCCGCCCCGAGTCTTCAGAGAGGGGCGGCATACAAATCCAAATAATAAATAAATAAATAAATAAATAAATAAATAAATAAATAAATAAATAAATAAATAAATAAATAAATGCTTGGGTAATGTTTTTCAAATTCCTTTTCTTGCTGATTCACTTTTATACTCTTATACTATTTCCCTGTCAAATTATCCCATTATAATACCCAAAAATGCAAATATTATTTCATTCTTTTCTCCTAATTTTATAGTTTCCTATAAATTGCTCTTGATCTTCATTTGGGACATAAATTCCTATAAATATGATCAGCTTTTTATTTAATATTATTTCTATTATCAATAGTCTCCCTTTTCATCCTTTTAAATTTGTTTTGCTACAATATTTTCCTTTATATAAAATATTACTCTCTCTTTTCTTTTTGCTGAGAGTGAAGTAAACATTTTCCCCAATTTTGGATTTAGCAATAACTGTTCATTTTGTTGTTTTATATGGAATTCTTGTAGAACTATTATATCTAATTTCAATTTGTATAATTTATTTTTTAAAATTCTTTTTTGCAGGGAATTTAGGTCATTAATATTTAACAATAGGATCTTAATCTCTTCTAGTCCTGATTAAGTTGTATTTAGGTCTTGTTGCCTTTCTTGCTCTAATTTCTTTTGGCTCATTACATCTACATTATTTTCCTTTCTTCCTCCTATCCCGCTATCTCTCTCTATCCTGTACTTCTGTTACTGTTGATCTTATTTCTCTTGTTTCTCCTTCCTACCTTAGTTCTCTCTCCTCTGCCCCTTCCTCATTACTGTAATTCCTATTATAGATTCCTCTGCCTTTTTTTGTGTGGAAAGTTTTTTTTATTTTCCCCACATATATTCATACAAATATAAATGCGTATATCTACAGACATATAAAAAAAAACAGTGCCTAAATCCATATTCCTAATCATTTCAATATCCATATTTACATCTTTTTCTTTTTAATAAATCATCAGTCTGCATTCAAGTCTCATTTTCTCACTCCCCTCACACACTCTCCTTTCCCTCTCTCCAACCTTCCTTCCTTCCTTTCTCTCTCCTCTCCCCCTTTAACCTTCTCTGAAAACTACTTCCTCCCTCCCCTTCTTAACCATTCCTTGAGCGACTTCTGCTTTAAATATTTTTTTAAAAAAAACCCTTTTATCTGGCAGACTGTTAATATAGTATTTTTAAAGAACTTGTTTCCTTAATATCTTTCCCCTGTTTTTACATCATCTTAAATATATTTATAATTATTAATTTTAATTTTGGTATATACTTTAATACTATTGACTTGAATGCAGACTGACTAAAACCTTATACAGTAGTTCTAATTTTGTCATTTGGGTTAAGTTATTTCTTTTGGGGGGGGAAGTGTATTTTTTTTTTTAATTTTTTCTCCAACGTGCTATAAAAACAACATAAGCAGTAAAAAACCCAGAATCAGTGCCTAAAATAATAATAAATAATATTTCTTTATTACATTAAACATTCAGAAAAAAATCCTAACAATGCCTTTAATGTACACTTTTTATCCTCCTCTTTGCTAAATTAATTAAAATTAACTACACATGAGACATATTTCATCTATAGATATCAATATTATAAAATCTATTCCCTTATATTCCTTCTTTCTCTATATAATAAAACATAAACATCTTAACTCAATATCTAATTTAATCCTTTCATCTCTGTGTTCACTCCTTATCCATTGCTGCCACCTATCCTTATTTCGTCACCCGGGTCTTTAGTAAATGAAAATTAAATCATCATGTACTCCTTCAAAAGTAATTTAGAAAATTATTTCTCAATTATTTTTAGTTTTCAACCATTCATAAAACTTTCCTCAGATTTTGTAATAATCACACTCTTCTTTATCTCTAAAATCTTACATAATATTTCTTTCATCTGGAATTTTATTTAGCCTCCAATTTTGTGCATATGCTATTCTAGCTGCTGTTAGAATATGTACAATCAAATATATTTCTTCTTTATTAAAATTTTCTGGTAGAATGGGGCAATTAGGCTAATGAGGCTGCTTATAAATTGCCAGCGTGGTTGAGAGCATGCGTGGGAAATTATCTGTTTGATGAGGGAAAAGTTTGTTTTGCTTTTGGACTGCTTCATGATTTACAAGAACTTTTTTGAACAATTCACAGTTAAGTAAAGCATGAGGACTCTTGAAGGGGGGTGGCTGTGACGTCTTCACAGCTGCCTTTTATCTGCTCTGCTTTTGTTTTTGTTTTTCACAGCATTCCAGGCTTGTGGTTTGTGGGAGAGCACTTTGGGCTGATTTAAAGTGTGTGTGTACCATATTTTGTTGTTGATAAACCGACTCTTTGTTTACTTTTTTTTTTTTTACCGTGTATGTTTGAATTTATACTTTGGACTTAATTGGGGCTCATGACGTATAGCCCGGCATAACAGAATAATTTCCCACCCTCAGACACACACCGTTCAAGTTTTGTGGCCTGTTCCTGTTTGCTTTTGTTTTTCCAGCATTTGTTTTTGCAATGGCTGCTGGTATGGCTGAGATGCAGGCTGTTTTTGAGTCCCTCCATTTGGAAATACAAAACCTGACACAGACGGTGGCTCTTCTGCAGAACCAGGTGGACATGTTATCAAAGCAGCCAGCCCCTCCCCCAGTGCAGCCAGTGGTTCCTGCTCCACAGCGCCCGTCATGGAGAAAGTGTTTTGTGGCTATGCCTGAGAGGTTTGGGGGCAAACCTAGCATGTTTCCTGCTTTCCTAAGCCAGGTGCAGCTGTTTATCAATGTACAAATGATACATTTTCCTAGGGATGCAGAGAAGGAGGCTTTCCTCTGCAGCTTATTGGCTGGCCCCACTGCAGCATGGGTGTCTCCATTGCTGGACCAAGATGATCCACTGCTGCAGGACTACACTGCTTTTTGCAAAACAAAAATGCTCAGTTAGACTTCTCAAATCTTTTTCCTTTGTTCTTCCTCTCGTATGGAAGGGTTGCTATTGCCGGGCGCCGGCTTTTGCCGGCCCCCAGATCTTTACACCTGGTGCTGCAGGGCAATCCTACACCCCAGGGGCATCGGCGGGTACCCCCTTGATGTCCAGAGGCCCCCTGTTCTGGATCGGACTCTCCAGGTCCGATCGAATCGCTACGGAGCGACCGTTAGGGCAAAAATGGAGGTCTGTTGATGGAGCCCCGTCTCTAGCCTCCCGACGCGGCTCGGCTGCCACCGGAAGTACTGCAGTCTCATTCCATTGCACCTGCACCATGAGGCCGTGGAAGTCACTCATATATTGTCCAAGGCTATGTTGGACAAGCTGGTTCACAAGGCTCTGCCGCATACCTTGGATGGGCTGGAGCAGCACTGCCTGGCCATTGAAGCCCGGCTGCTGGCCCGAGAAGTGCGTCAAGCTGGGCAGTCCTCCCCCCGAGTTTCTGGTGCCACGCCTGTGCCTGCTCCACATTGGGGGTGCCAACTGTGCCAGTCTAGTATCCGGTTCCTGCGCCACCCCATTTCATGCCAGCCCTGCCTCCTCGTATGGTGGATCGTGCATCTCCAGTGGAATCAATGAATATGAGCTTTGCTAGATCCTGCATGACTACTGAGGAGAGGGCTCATCGCTGTGCATCAGGTCTGTGTTATTATTGTGGGGGGGGGCAGGCCATTTTGCAAATGCCTGTCCTCACCAACGACAGAGCACGGCTGCTGCCACTGTCCTGATTCCTCTGGTGCCAACTGTCGCCATCCCGACTCCTCCAGGACAGATTCCAGAGTCTGCACCCCATGTTTTGACCACAGTTCTTGATACCTCTGTGTCGGTTCCCATGCCCCTGGTTTCTCAGACGGAGGCTCAGTCAGGAAACGAGGGGAGCTTGGCTTGGTGGCAATGCTAGGTCAGGCCAGTATTCAACCCTCTCTGGACTCTTTGGCTGATGACCCTGGATCATACCGGCACTTATATATAGCAATAGCACTTATATACCACTTCATAGTGCTTTACAGCCCTCTAAGTGGTTTACAGAATCAGCATATTTTACCGAACTGAGAAGGATGGAAGGCTGAGTCAACCTTGAGCCTGGTGAGATTTGAACCGCCGAACTGCAACTTGCAGTCAGCTGAAGTGGCCTGCAGTACTGCACTCTAACCACTGCGCCACCAGGGCTCTAACAGTACAGCTGCAGTACAACTCCATGTAGATCATCGTACCTGGCATCTCACGGCTCTTGTCCTTGTGGATTTGGGGGCCACCACGAACTTCTTGGACAAGGTTTTTGCATAGAGACATTCTTTGCCATTGTGTCCTGTGGAACCTTCGTTAACTGTGGAATCTATCAACTGCATTTAAGGAGAATATGTATAAGATGTTTTATAGATGGCATTTATCACCACAAAAGCTAGCAAAAATGTTTCAGAATCTGTCAATGAACTGTT